>NC_090439.1:503660879-503978379 GCF_031143425.1 Pleurodeles waltl | reverse complement strand
ATATATCAAACATTACTTTATCCCACACAATCCCATCCGGAATTGGTACTGCAGAAATGTTCACAAAGGACAAGTCTCTTCGAACCTGATGTGATGAAAAATGTGGCTTCAACACCTCCTCCACCTGTTCAACCGCTGATCTCTCAGGAAGAAAATGACCATGTATCAACAGAAAAAAGGTAATGACAAACCCTATCCAGAGAAAAAATGCTGACATAGTCAATAAGAGCCACAGATAGTTCCAAGGAAAAACAAAATACGTATCTTTAAGCCAACAAATCAGCTTACGGGGACCTGGGTCAGTGGTTGAAGAGGCAAACGAGTCCGATAGACCATCGTTGTTGTTGGCAAAGTACCCAGAGGCAGTTCGTGTAAAAGGTGCCGCCGTATTCAATGGAGGAGTTGGTGTTTCTCGCGGCGGTAGACTGTAGATAGCACCATCCGCAACATCAGTAGTCATGATTACTCCATCAAATGTTTCCAAGTTATTTGTCGTCAGTGGAACTAATGCAAGATCATCTTCCACCCTCCCCAAGCTCGGAGAGGCAACAGTGTTGGTATAAATAACCTGGAGCGGAACATCTTCCCCAGTAGTGAGAGGGATTCGGGAACTACTGGACGTTCCTCCTCGTCTGCTGTGCAGAATCGGCCACATGTTGTAACTTGACATTGTCAATAGAAACAAAGCGATTTTCTTTGGCACCTGGCAACGGTGGTAAAATAACAGTTCTTGTTCCGTGTATGCCCAACACAGGGACTGGTGCTTGATAAGAAGGGCCAAATTCTTTTTTCACTGCGACCTTTTCACGCACAAGATCCCCAACTCTGGGAATCCAACCAGTAGGTGTTACTGGCACATCCTTAATTTCTGTGGAGGCAGCACTTTTAGAAGAGTTATCTTCACGGAACTGTTGTAATTCCTGCAAAACAGTGACACGATCATTTATGTCAAAAGGCATTTCTGCCGCCTCCACACCAGGACCATCTAGATCCAGAACAAACATACGTGTTCCGAACAGGCACTCATATAAAGTACGACCCCCCAGGGACCTTCTAGGCAGGTTATTCAGTGCTCTCTGTACTCCATACAGGTGGCTTGGCCAACTACGACCCGTACCTAAGACTCTTGCTGTTAAGGATTGCTTTAAATCGCGATTTAAACGCTCCACGACAGAATTTCCCTCGGGATGAAATGGAGACGAGAACTGGAGCTGGACCCCCAACGAAGTCATGGTGTCCATGAATGCCCTTGGGGCAAAAGAAGGGCCCTGGTCCGAATGGAACGCCACAACTGCATATGTACTGACAAAGACACGCAAATCTTTAATAACAGTTCGAGCGTCAGCCGAGCGCTGTGGTCACACCCACACAAATCTGGAGCAAGAATCTACAGCCACCAGTATATATCTGTATGTACTATCCGGTGTGAGTGGCCCACAATTATCCAAGTACACACATTGTAACAGTCTGTTCGATATTAAGAGGGGTGTCTGTGGTGGGCGCTTAGCTGTCGAAACTTTAATTTGTTGACAGATGTCACAACAAAGGACATACTGCTTAGTCTCTTTATAGAGACCAGGCCACCAGTAACGGGCCTGTAATAGCGAAATTGTGGCGGCCATGCCAGCATGTGCAGATGCCACCCCCTCATGCGCTGCATTAATCAATTGAGGTCTTACAACTTTATTGGGGATCTCGCGTACGCCTATGCCTGGAATTTTAACCTCAGCATTCAGCATACTTCCCATAAAGTATTGGCGTTTATTAGGAAATCCTTTAGGATAAGGCGTGCCATCAACCGTAGCTTTTATGGCAGCCAGAATCTCTGTGTCTGGTTTGGAACTCGAACGAGTCACTGCGGCTACAGTGGCAATTGCCACTGCCGACTTTGCGGCTTCATCAGCCAGAGTATTCCCAGCAACGTGTATTCCAACGCGCTGGTGTCCAAGAGTATGTACAACATGGACTTTAGGCAGCGTCTCCTTCAGGTCTGCTAACTTCCCCCACAGTAGTCTGTGTTTTATGGTGTTGCCCTTTGAATCTCTGAACCCATTCAAGCGCCAGTAATGGAGGTATTCATTAAAAGACTGGACACAACAATACGAATCACAAACAATCAGTGTGAACTGTGTCGGATCTGTATGTTCTAATGCCATCAACAGAGCTTTCAGCTCAGCCAATTGTGCCGTACAGTCCCCTAAAGTCTGTGTATAAGTATGTTGGGGGCAGAATTTCTCCCCCTCCATATGTCCGCTCACTACTGCACATGCAGCAGAATATTGGTGTTTTGTCCCCACAGCCGGTTGCGCAGAGCCATCGGTGTACATGACTACCTGATATTGATCAATAGGCAACGTGTCAGCGGGAACTGGATATTCAACTTCATATTGCAGAAATTCCTGAGTCTGTAACTTTGGGTCAAAAATGTAATCTACATAAGTGGCTGTTAAAGACGTAGCCCATTGTATCCATCGCGGGGGCATTGCTTTCGCGTTAGGAACACTCGCTTTTGTAACAGCCTCTAGGGCCGGAACAGGGGAAACAACTATAATGCGTTTACCCTGGACAAGAGGTCGTTCTTTAATAACAGCCATCTGTACAGCAGTGAGAATTTTCTCTGTTGGTGCGAATCGTTGTTCAGCAGCCGAATACAAGTGGGACTTGTATCCAATCGGGACTGTCTCACCTTCATTAAATGTGACATACGTAAACCCAATGGCCCCAGCTATCACCCTGATGACCAAATGCGTTTTATTGTCCCGTGTATGTAAATGTTTTGCAGCTAGAAGATCTGCTTGTAACTCCTGAAGAGTATGTGTATGTTCAATTGTCCAGAATTTGCTAGAAAAATCAGGACGTATTAATTCGTATAACGGTTTTATGCATGTAGCATAATCAGGAATGTATGTTCTGCCAAAATTTAGAAAGCCCAACAATGATTGTAGTTTCTTAATCGTATTAGGTGGTTGCGATTGTGCACATTTTTCTCAAAATTGTGGCGCTAGGCTCTTACCTTCATTTGACAGCTCATATCCCAGGAATATTACACTGAGGAAGGCAATTTTAGATTTTTTTAAGTTAAATTTATAGCCAATTTTGGCACACCCAACAACAATGCGGGCTACCCGTCTTAAATGTTGAAGTAACTCGTCATCCGTGAGATATATATCATCTACATATGACAATGCTTCAGGGTCCAACCCGTGTAAAATTTCAGTCACATGAGCCGCAAACAGTCCCGGGCTATTCTTATACCCCTGAAAGAAACAACAGATTTTTTTCTGGGAACCTAACGCACTAAAACTTGTAAGGTCCCTACTTTCGGGTGCTATATTCTGGCAGAAGAAACCATTCGAGATGTCTAAAGTCGTTTTGTATTTTTTCCGCACACTGTTGTTCATCAGTGCAGCGCTATGTGAATTTTGTATAGCATATGTACGTGTATGTCCGTTCAAATGTCTGTAGTCTAAGACTATTCTATATGAATGGTCTGGTTTAGCTACAGGGAATAAGGGATTATTCATCGGCGAGACACAGGGTTCAATTACTCCCTGGTATTCTAATTGCGTAAGTATTTCTCTCACCGGTGCCGTTGCTTCATGTTTGATTGGATATTGCGGTTGTGGCTGTGGTTCACCTTTAATCGTAATTACATGATATGGAGAATCCCTATCCCACCCTACGTGATTTCTATATAAGGCAGGTGCTTGTGCTAGAGCCCATTTGATGCTATAGGACTCTGCGAGTTCCCCTGGAACAAGTGGTGAGAACGAAGGTTTAATAACCTCCTCCCCTACCGGGCAGCTGCGAACAAAGTCAGGCGGACAATCCTGTTCTGCCAGCAAAATGTCATATATCTTGACTACGAGATCCCAAAAGATTGCGTTTATAGTGCGTTCAATGTCTCCTTCCAATTGTAAAGTCACTATATATACCCTATCGGGTTCAGAGACACGCATATCTGCTGTTTCAACTTGTATGAAGTCATCAGTTGCTTTCACCTCCAGATGCTCTAGAAGATTCCGGCGAACTATTGTGACCTCTGCCGCACTGTCTAGCAGTGCTAGTGCCCATGTCTTGTTCTTCAAGAGAACTCTCTTCCTGTGTGGCATGTCTAACTGAGACTGCCGCCACTTTTTTCTTTTTAAACTGTTGTTTTTGTTGAATCGGTTTCTCTTCCTTCTTGACAGAAACCTCTGAAGAGCGCTGTGATTCCTGTCTCGGTTTCACATACTCTGTTCTCCACTCTGACCGCCCACCTCTCTCATTTCTCTTTTCCGATGAGTCCTGAAAGGAACGAGATTGGCGTGTATCAGTGTATTGATATCTATCAGGCGTTTTCAAGTTATCCCTATTTCTGAGATTATACCTAGTCTGCGGGGTCTCTGCTCACGGAGATTCTCCCCTTTCTTTTTTAGGTGTCTGTTGTTTTTTCTCCCAGCGCTTTTTATTACCCTCAGGTTCCTGTTTAGTATTGTCTTTACTAATTTTCCCTTGAAAATGTGGTTTCTGTGGTCTAGCCCGTAGGCTATCTCGACCGATACTGGAATATGTTTCCGCTATTATTTTATGCAGTTCCTGCTCCTGATCCAGTTGCGGGACGTCACGAAGACGCATACGCACCGCTAGTGCAACTGCCTCCCCTTTAAGATTACTTAATATTATTGAAGAAACCGTGGCAAAATTGCACATCAGTTGCATTACCCAAATCTAAGGCTGGGGCAGCCCCGTATTCATCCTGAATCTGTTTAAGCACTTCCGGTAGATTTGCTAATGACGGTGTACCGTGTGCTGTTGTGTAGAGCGCAGCAAACACCGTGCCCCATGTATTACAATGTTCCACTGTGGGAACCATGCCAAATGGTAAACACATAGTTAATATTCTATGTTTGTCCTGAGGTCCCCTATGGGGAAATACTGCTTCCAGCGTATTAATTTTTTGTGCCAGCCAAAATGGAGTCTCCTCCCGTTTTGCTGGAAATTTACCCATAATAGAGTGTACAGTCGCTGGGTTTATCCCTGGAGCTACTGCATGTTGTTGTGCTGGAGCCGCATGCGCTGGGTTTGTATTTAATGTCTGCATTACAAATTGTACTAAGTGTCTATATGTAGCCGTTAAGTCTGTATATAAACGACGAAATTCAGCCACCGGCATATTTGCAACCGCAGGATGTGGTGTATATGTGGCCAATAAAGGCCAGGTCGGACCATCATTACTCAGTGGACCTAACCTTACTGGCAATATTGTATGGGGTAAGGCGCCATCAAGCCAATTATTAGGTTCTTGATAAGATAGAGGTATCTCTAGGTATGCGTACGCTCTGTACTGGCCAGGCGCGTTCGCAACCGTATATGTGTGAAATGTATTTGTATTCCCATCAACTGCTGGAAATGTGACCCAAGAGTAAAAAAGTTCTGTTCTATAGGCTGCATGGACGGCCACCACAAACGTGACTGGCCCCCCAGGATCGTAAGACCATGTGCAAGCAAATGTGCCGTGAGCGGCTGTCTCATATTAAGAGCTATTTGTATTACCTGGGGATTTGCCATTAGAAAAACAGCGATGGTTCAGAGAAGGCACACCAAAACGGGGTCTTTCCTTTTAAGGTTCAAGCTTGAACAACCATCCGCTATATTTTAAGATCACCTATACGCGGTGGTGGCAGTCCTCAGTGCCACGGACGTCTCCGTTAACGGAACTGAGGGATCATTATAATATATGAGACCAAGAGAGACTGGTGGACCCGAAAATTAGAGCCAGACCAATCGTTGGCAGCGCCATGTCGCGTAGGCTCTCATTATCCTAATGAGACTACTGGATTTTTGGGTGGCAAGATCATTCACAGTGTGAGGGACTAAGTCTAACCCACGGCGAAGGACTCTTGTCACCCCAAATCCGGGTTAAGCACCGGCTAATTAGCAGTGCCTCATCTCTCCCCACGGGGAGAGACAATTGGGCAGCTGAGCGCATGACATCTTAGTGCTTCCCAGGGAAGTCGTGGTCACTCAGATTCCAACCAGTTCTCTCATACACAGTGTGGTCTCATATCTAAATGACAAAGGCAGTTTGAGTTTTAAAGATTGGTTTAATAAAACGACTGCATTTTAGATAACAAGGCGTGAGCCGCAATAACCAGAACCATACAACACAGTAGGATTGAAATAGTAACGAGGAGAGTAAAACATAAGAATAACGCTATCATAGTGCAACTAGATTACGTTCTCTCTTCTAAGTTCTATTTTGAGCACAGCATGTTAAGCTCTAAGCCTGCCTTTCGGGTTCCCCCGGGAGGACATCAACCCTCCTACCTGAGCAAAGGCCTGTGATCGGGATCAGCATCTGCAACAGGGCAGTCAGCGTCTAGTTGTGGTTCCCTGGTCGGAATCTCCCTCTCACGTGTACCTGGACTAGGAAGTGTTTTTATAACTAACACGCTGATGTTCTAAGAAACGTCCCTACGTAAAAATGTGTACTTTCTACGAACCCTAAAGACTAAACTTCTACCACGTCTATCGGCAATGTACCAGACTGTATCCTTGACTGAAGCACAGAGCGAGCAAAAATGTATTGTTTGAGAACTCCAGTGCTGAAGTAAACTAAACAGTGTGATAGAAGAAAATAAAACAAGACTGTGAAACTGGTAATTGTAAAATAACAGTGCGAGGCTAAATAAAATGCATCTAGGGCAAAGTGCACAGAGGCCTAACACTTTAAGCAAACACGCAGAAAGCTACATTAAAAATGGCTACACTACACCAGTACACACATGGCAAGGGTAGGGATGGGGGCCAATCACTTTGACGGTGCAGTTGGTAATAACTTTCTCTTCCCCCTGTACAAATCATGTAGGTCAGCGCCCACCAGAAAAAACATATTTGGCGTGCCATCGCTAAGGACGTCCGGCCCCTGGGGGTCTACCACAGACGGAGTACCCACTGCCGGAAAAGATGGGAGGACATTCGCCGCTGGAGCAAGAAGACGGCGGAGGCTCAGCTGGGGATGGCCTCCCAACGTGGGAGGGGTGCCCGTCGCACCATGACCCCCCTGATGTTCAGGATCCTGGCGGTGGCATACCCGGAGTTGGATGGGCGCTTGAGGGCCTCACAGCAGCCACAAGGGGGTGAGTACACTCTCATTCTGCTGACTTTGCGCACAGTGGAGGGGTCTGGGTGGGGAAGGTGGGCTGTGGGTTTCCCTAGGCCAGGGCGAGATCCGTAGGAAAAGTCCCTCCGTAAGGCAGGCCATGTGGCACCCCACCCCACCTCTTAGAGTGACAACTACACCTAGTCATGCCCCTGTGTCATCTATGTGTGCAGATGTCATCCATAGCCTTGTAGGCCATTTCCCAGGAATTGAACAGTGGAGCCCAAGAGCGCGGCGTAGTGCAGGGGGCTTCTGTGTCTGTCATGTCCGCCAACGATAGCGGTAATGCATGCACTCAACATGTCTTTCTTCTGTCATACCCCCCTTTTTGTGGTCTCCCTGTTCTTGTGTGCATTAGCATCACCAGGCGGAGGAGCAGTGGCACCGGAGCAGGAGGGAGCTGCATCCCACATGGCCATGGAGGGCCACACTATGGACTCGGAGTTCACTAGTGGGATGGAGAGCGAGGGTAGCACCATGGCGGGGACAGGAGCTGAGACCAGTGACACGGACTCGTCCTCTGATGGGAGCTCCCTTGTGGTGGCGGCAACATCTGTGCCCCCCCCATCTACAGGTACAGCTGCCACCCCCCCTTCCAGCACCGCCCTCCCAGCATCCCCTCAGCCTTCGCCCCGTGCCCGCTCACCCGGGAGGGTGGGCATCACCTTCACCCCAGGCACCTCAGGCCCTGCCCCAGTCACCCCTGCTGCCCTCAGGGAGGAGGCCATTGATCTCCTCAGGTCCCTCACTGTTGGGCAGTCTACCATTTTGAATGTCATCCAGGGTGTAGAAAGGCAGTTGCAACAAACAAATGCATTCCTGGAGGGCATTCTTTCTGGTCAGGCGGCCCTTCAGCGAGCTTTTCAGACTCTGGCCTCAGCACTGATGGCAGCCATTGTCCCTGTGTCTAGCCTCCCCCCTCCAACTTCCTCCACCCAGACCTAATCCCCTGTACCTCAGCCTATCCCAAGCACACCTACAAACCAGCATGCACACACCTCAACACACAAGGGAAGCTCAGGCAAACATAAGCACCACACATCCCACAGGCACTCACGCAAGCATCACACACATGCAGACACACCAACATCCACTGCCTCCACTGTGTCCCCCTCCTCCTCGTCTCCCTCCTCCCTCCCTGTCTCATCTACACTCACACCTGCATGCACTACCTCTACAGCCACTACGTCCCTCTCCAGCACACCCACCACCACACCCCGCTCACGTGCAGTCACCACCCCCACTACCATTCACACGTCCCCTGTGTCCTCTTCCAGTGTGTCTGTGACGCCCCCTCCAAAGATACACAAACGCAGGCACACACCCACCCAACAGCCATCCACCTCACGACAGCCTCCAGCGCATGCACCTTCACCCAAAGTCAGCAAACGAACACCTCCTGCAACCACAACCTCTTCCTCCACTCCCAAACCCCCTCCAGCTACCCGTCCCAGTGTGTCAAAAAATTTTTTCCTGTCCAACCTTGACCTCTTTCCCACACGTCCCCCACCCCGTCCGTCTCATACGTCCCGAACTAGCACCTCAGCCACAACATCTCCAGGACCAGTGGTGCCTATAGTCACCGGAATCTGGAGTGCACCGGCCACCAGGGCAGCCAGTGTGGCACGGAGCACAGCACAGACAGTCCCCCACCTGTGAAGCATCAGAAGTTGGTCAGTGCCCAGCGGGAGAGGGGGAAGACTCCAGCCACCAAAGCCGCTCCCAGGGGTCCCGGTGGGAGTGTGGAGTCAGCTATGACACCTTCCAAGGTGGGGAAGGGCCACAAGAAACCCGGCAAGTCTGGGAAGAGCAGCACGGCGGAGAAGACCGCCATCATCCCCGCTGCCCAGGAGGCCACCGCCAGCACAAGGCCAGCTGCCCAGGAGGCCACCGCCAGTACAAGCCCAGCTGCCCAGGAGGCCACCGCCAGCACAAGCCCAGATGCCCAGGAGGCCACCTCCAGCACCAGCCCAGCTGCCCAGGAGGCCACCGCCAGCACAAGCCCAGCTGCCCAGCAGGCCACCGCCAGCACCAGCCCAGCTGCCCAGGAGGCCACCGCCAGCACAAGCCCAGCTACCCAGGAGGCCACCGCCAGCACAAGCCCAGCTGCCCAAGAGGCCACCGCCAGCACAAGCCCCGCTGGGCCATGAAGGACCGCCAGCACAAGCCCCGCTGGGCCATGAAGGACCGCCAGCAGCTGAGTCCCTGCAATGGAGACCACCGTCTCAAGCACCGCTGAACAGGGCACCAGCGCCTCAAGCACAGCTGAACAGGACACCGTCACCTCAAGCACCGCTGAACAGGGCACCGCCATCTCAAGCACCGCTGAACAGGGCACCGCCGTCCCAAGCACCGCTGAACAGGGCACCGCCGCCTCAAGCACCGCTGAACAGGGCACCGCCGTCTCAAGCACCACTGAACAGGGCACCGCCGCCTCAAACACCGCTGGCCCATGAGCGCCAAGGGCGCTGACGCTACTGAGTCAGTCACGAGCAGGATGAAGCACTCTGGGCACAAGGCCCCCTCCAGAACCAGTGGAGAGATCCATCCACTACCTCTGTCCTTAGCAGGATGAAGCACTCTAGGCACAAGGCCCCCTCCAGAACCAGTGGAGAGATCCATCCACTACCTCTGTCCTTAGCAGTATGAAGCACTCTGGGCACCATGCCCCCTCCAGAACCAGTGGAGAGATCCATCCACTACCTCTGTCCTTAGCAGGATGAATCACTCTGGGCACAAGGCCCCCTCCAGAACCAGTGGATAGATCCTTCCACTATCTCTGTCCTTAGCAGGATGAAGCACTCTGGGCACCATGCCCCCTCCAGAACCAGTGGAGAGATCCATCCACTACCTCTGTCCTTAGCAGGATGAAGCACTCTGGGCACCATGCCCCCTCCAGAACCAGTGGAGACTGTCATCCACTACCTCTGTCCTTAGCAGGATGAAGCACTCTGGGCACAAGGCCCCCTCCAGAACCAGTGGAGACTGTTATCCACTTGAGAGACTGTGGCTTTGCACTCCCCAGGATGGAACAGTGGGCAACCCACCCACTGTATAGACTTGAGAGACTGTGGCTTTGCACTCCCCAGGATGGAACAGTGGGCAACCCATCCACTGTAAAGACTTGAGAGACTGTGGCTTTGCATTCCCCAGGATGTAACAGTGGGCAAGCCACCCATTGTATAGACTTGAGAGACTGTGGCTTTGCACTCCCCAGGATGGAACAGTGGGCAACCCACCCACAGTATAGACTTGAGAGACTGTGGCTTTGCACTCCCCAGGATAAAGCAGTGGGCAACCCACCCACTGTATAGACTTGAGAGACTGTGGCTTTGCACTCCCCAGAATAAAGCAGTAGGCAACCCACCCACTGTATAGACTTGAGAGACTGTGGCTTTGCACTCCCCAGGATGGAACAGTGGGCAACCCACCCACTGTATAGACTTGAGAGACTGTGCTTTGCACTCCCCAAGATGGGACAGTGGGCAACCCACCCACTGTATAGACTTGAGAGACTGTGACTTTGCACTCCCCAAGATGGAACAGTGGGCAAGCCACTCACTGTAGAGACTTGAGAGACTGTGGCTTTGCACTCCCCAGGATGTAACAGTGGGCATGTGGCCCCCCTCGTGGATTTGGCGTCGTGCACTCAACCGGCTGAGGTGCCCCCCTTTCCCTCCCCCTGAGGTGCCTGTTTAGTTGCTGTCTGATGCCCCTGCAGTGTTCTCTCCGTCATGGTCAGGGATCTTGTGTGGGCCTCGCCCATACCGTGTGGGCCCAGTGTTCCACGGACTTGATTGGAGCACTACCTGGTCTACTATGCTTGGTATATATTTTGTTTATGGTGTATATACATATTTTTGCCTACTTGATTTGAATATATTACAATGGTTGCACTCATTTTCTATTGTCTTTGCATTCTTCTGGGGGGTTCCGGGGGTGTAACTGTGATGTATTAATATGCATTAGTGTGTGTGTTGTAGTGGGTGGGGGTGTTGCGTGTTGCGTGTTTATGTCCCTGTTTTTTCCCTCCCCCCTCCCCCCTCCCCTGTGTCGTAGGTGCAGTACTCACCGTGGTCTTCGCCGCCGACGTTCGTGCTCCTGGTAGAGGAGCAGGAAGACTATCGCAAGTAGAATTTGGAGTTCCGGGTCCATGGTGTCCTCGTTCCTCGTGGGGTGTGTAGAGGTGAGCGTTTTCCCTTCGGAATTCCTGTTTCCGCCGTGTTTTTATCTGCGGTGAATCCGCCCCGGAAAATGTGGCGGATTGGCCTGTCATAATAGTGTGGGCGGTACATTGTCTCCCGCCTGTCTGTTGGCGGTGACCGCCGCGCTGTTTGTTTGTACCACCATGGCGGTCGGAGTGTTAAAGTGGCTGTCTTTGTTGGCGGTTTCCGCCACGGTCGTAATAGCAATTTTTTTACCGCCGGCCTGTTGGTGGTCTTACCGCTGCTTTAACACCGTCCGCCAGGGTTGTAATGACCACCAATGTCTTTTACCTCTGTGTTTTGGTTTGGAGTGTAGTGGATGTGTGAACAGAGACGCAGTATATGCAACCACATAAGTGTATATATTTCTACTGTGGGAGCTGGGGAGAAACTGAATACGCTGGCTGAACACCCTAATTACCAAAAGGAAAAAATGCATACAGATGGGTAAATTATGTGTGCAAGAGACGGGCAACTAAATAATAGGCCATGTATTATTTATTCTGAAAAATATGTATTTTTTTATATGAGGCGGATACAACTAAAGAATGTCTCATACAAGACACGTGAAAAGTAATACTTTCCATGCTATAGAGAATAATAGTTACCTTACTGTGTGAGCTAGAGAAGAGAGCGTAATCAGGGCACCATGGGCAGGGATTGTGGGAGCTCACTGATGACCTGGTGCCACCAGATGTGCCCTACATTGATGATGATGATGCAGACAATCCAGCATGAAGGAAATGGTTCACAAATTAAATGTGTTTACTTATTCAGACAACATGCTCAACTGACGTCTGCATGCCATTGAGATATGCATCACTGGGACCCTTATCAGTCCTTACAAATCAGTGGGGCACTCAAAGTCCAGTGTACATGACAGTGATCCACAGCAAAAGGGTACAGTAGGTGACTGCCTTGGATGGGGTGGGGTTGCACAATAAAATACGAGACTCAGTGCTGCTGCATACTTCCTCTGAAAGGAAACTGCATTCTGTTGCCAGTCCTGATAGTCAGCACCAGGCTGCAGATCAGCATAAAGTAATCTGCGTGTGCAACCAGCTGCAACCAACAACAGAAACAAGGAAAAAACGTATCTGTGTCACCCTAATGGCACAGTCTGGGTAGGAGATATTGACCAGAAGTGTGTTAACATCGGAAGACGCTATGAAAGGCAAAAAGGACTTTGATGCCCAGAAATGAGCGGACATCAGGAGCGCTTATTAGGAAAAAATGAGCAAAGTTTCAAAGAAGCTTTAGCTCTGCATAACAAACAGAAAGATCTGTGCTCGCAGCCATGGGAGATGCGTGTCCAGTAACGACAGTGCAGGCCGGATGGCTCTGTGCATCACAATGTGCAGTATATCAGTGCTGATAAAAACAATGTACAGAGCTTCCAAACCTCATAGCAGTGTAGAACGTGTCTCCAATTAATGACAGGCAGGTTGGCTCCTGGCCGGTGGCAGAGGGCACCTCACACGCTGCTTGGCCAAGCAGTTCAACAAATAATTATGAAAACAAGCTGCGATAGTGCTGGACTTGAGCACTGCGATCTGTGGAAGCCGCCATCGCCCTTCACTTCGGAGCAGCCTCTGTGTGGACCAAAGCTACTGGCAACTCCCATATATGCCGGCCAATGAAGGGGCACGACAGATGAACAGCAGCACACATGTTACCCCTTCCTAAGAAAAAAACATGAAAACATTGCTTTGTCCTAAATGGAGTGAAATGACTCACCTCGCAAAAACAGACAAGCCAACAGTGCACGCCAGTCAATGGACATGTGTGTATTTACTGTTAAAAAAGCTGCTAATATCAGTAAAGCATGTTTGTTTCCGCAAGACAAAAGACACAACCCGAGTAGCAGCAAACAAAAAAAATTGTGCATGAAAGTAACTTAAATAGGCAGAAGCAAAATGAGACATGTAACAGGGCCAGTCACATGGGAGGGAACATCAAACCAAAACAAGGGGCAAAAGGCAAAAATTGACCACTAAAAAGCAAGGAATTTTTAAAGGCACATGAAGGAACAAAAGAAAATAGATGGGCGTGGTAAAAGCCCACAGATCGAAAACTGCATGTCTCGAAGAGACAGCACATGCGCTACCTAGGCGAGACCTAACAAAGAAAAGCAACTCAGAGAGTTACATTTTCCTTGCCTGCGGTTCCTGGAGGTTAATTTGCATTGGCTCTCCAGCTTCTTCCATGCAGTGATGAGCCTTGAATAGGTGTGGAAAAGGCTTGAAATGCCTCCCAGGAGCAAACAATAGGCTCCCCAGAATGGACAAAGATCCCTCTGGGGTGGGGGTGTTGCGTGTTGCGTGTTTATGTCCCTGGGGAAGCGCGTCTTGCGGCCAAAGGAGGAGGCGGCAGCAGCGGCGGCAGTACAATCAGGGCAGGAGCCCTTTAAATTCTATCCTCGCGCTCCCGCTCGGCGGGAAGCGCGTCTTGCGGCCAAAGGAGGAGGCGGCAGCAGCAGCGGCAGTACAATCAGGGCAGGAGCCCTTTAAATTCTATCCTCGCGCTCCTGCTCGCGGGAAGCGCATGGGCGGCGCCCGGGCAAAGCCCGGGCCAAGGGCGGGCCCGTCCTGTGCTCGTCAGCGGCCGCCAGAGGCTGGGCTGGGCCACCCTCCCTGAGATCTTCCCCGCTAGCTCAGGACTTGGTATCCATATCTCCAAAACAGGTACTGTGTTTCTCTTCCTTGACCCTCCGTGACTATATTCCTGTAGCCTGCACCTCTCCTTTTTTTTTTTTTTTTTTTTAAATAAAAAAAATAATAAAATCCCCAAAACGCTGGGATTAACCCATCTATCATTCTTCGCCCCCATCTTCCTAAAAGCAGTTGTTTGTCATTCCACCTTCTAAGTGTACCTTTACCTAGTAGTCAATTATCATAGAACTTCTGTGCTTAAGGCACCTAGTAATAATGGGAAAAAGGAAACAACCCAGCGTAAATGAAATTTCACTTTAAAAAAACCATACGTCAATTCTGAAATTTATCTCAGGAGCAATGGGAGAAATCGACAAACAGATCACCAATGTCGAGGGGAAAATACTCACCCAGAATAGGCCATTAGTACCACCTAACTCTCCCTCTTTAACAACAACTCCTGAGCACTCGTCAAAGCCTTTTAGAAGTGAAAGTCAGACTAAAACTACTAATGGTTGTATTCAAGATACAATTGACTTTATCTCAGATGGTGATGACCATCCTCCCTCACCAAAACGTAAGAGGAAACCCCAACTAGCAAAGAAGGACATACCATCTAAACAAGAGCCGCCTGTGAATGTTAGACATGGCTCCTCGAAAGTACAACCCAATGCATGTATCCAAAACGTTCAAATGTGTCCTCAAAACGAAAAATCTGACTATAAGAATAAACCCCATACAGTGAAAGGGAAAACTAGTGCCACAGAACCACTGACTGCTTTAGAAAAATTAGTTAGTACACGCTTTGATCAAGTAATGGAACGTCTAACCCAACTGGAGGGGAAAATGGATTATCTGCTAAAAACATTGAATCCACAATCAATAAACCCTTTAACCTTAACTGCACGACAGCTTTGTTATACTGATTTCAACGCCAGGCCCCCTTTAACGCACCAGACCCAACCACCCATTTCTCAGATTACCCAAAGACAAGTTGACCCCTGTGCCTCACCCGAAAGAACTGGCAATGCCCAAACCCACAAAATGTCGCCAAAAAGAGGGGAACACGTAACTATTCCTAAAGTTTATCAGGGTGCCCCTTTAACCGAGAGAGACATACTTGACCTCCCGCCTGCGGCAACCCCCTATGTGGCAGTTCTTGCCAATGTCCCCACCCTATCTGGAGCACGGGGGAATCATGGGCAGCTCTGAGGAACAAGGCCCTGCACTGGATTGCAACTTGCCTGAAACCCGGCCTGACAAATAAACTTTTTGAAGACATCAAGATGGTCAGAAGGGTAAAATGGGTGGGTAGAAACTGTAAAATATTCAAGGGCGATTGCGTAGTTCTCTCATTCAAAACCCCTATGCTGGTCAAAGATATCTTAAGAAGTTTAAGTCCACATCAGATTACCGACCATGGCGTTGCCCTGCTTCCTCTGGGTTTCTTCTATACGAACACTAAAAACTATGATGGACCTGGCCTTTGTCATGAGGATCACAGAACCAGGCCTGAGTCCCAATATACGATTCCTACTGTGAATAGATTTTGGGGGCTCAGTATGGAAGATACCGATTGACTATTATCTGACAAGGAATCCTGCAGGCTCAAGCACCCTACAGAAATATCGGACCTCGCCCATCTGGGTACAGACAATTCGGCAGCAGACACTGGAGAAGAATGATCAGATATGGAACCCTCCTCTAGGCAATTTGTTAACAATGAATTGTTTCTAAGAGCCCTGCCAAAAAAAACTTCTACCTGTGCCCTGTCTCCTCTGGTATGCACAGAAACTATTACTACTTCAGGGAAAACTCAGATAACTGATAAGTCTTTTGCTGGCCAGGCTAAAACAATGCATAAAGACCATCTTTCTTTTTTATTTTGGAATGTGGCTGGCCTCCGATCTAAGGTGGAGAATGAGGCCTGGTTAGAACACATCCAACGTTTCCCCTGGGTGTGCCTCCAAGAGACCTGGTCTGTGAACCCGATTCACATAAATGGCTATAGGACACTACATACTCCTGCCGTTCCTTCCACACGGGGCAGGGCTAAGGGCGGTTTGTGCACCTTTATATCCAATAAGTGTGATATAATCAAGGACATTGCTCTAATATCTAACATGTTTTACCAAGTGATTTCATGTCATTTAAAAAATATTGCACAATTGGTGGTCATCAATTTCTATAATAATGTACCCTTTCTAGATCTTCGATTAGTACTCAACCTCCTCCAGGATGATATAGACCGAGTATGTGACTCTTCAAATAAACAATCTTATATTGTGTGGGGAGGCGATTTTAACATATACCTGTGTCCCAGCTCAATTAAGGGCTATTGCCCTCACGCCCCTGACGGTGAAGATGATTCATTACACTTCATACACAACAATTCAGGCAACTCGTTGAATGAAGTTCTATTTAGCCTTGACCTCATCCTATGCAGCTGCCTTACTCAGGGTAGGCCACAATTGAAACCCACTTTTAAGGGTAGGCAAGCCACACGACAATTGATTTCATTTTACTTTCCATTAACCTCCTCCCTTATGTACTTGATTACGACATTCAAGACACTATATTCAGCGACCATAACCCTCAAACCGTAGGCCTCACATTTCCCCAACACGCCCTTATACATAGGGACACGGAAGAGATAGTAGAAAATATTGAACTGGGAGCAAGAAATGGTTACACCGTCCGGTGGTCAGACATTGAACCTATAGGTTTCATGAAACGACTAGTGACCAATTATGCTAACGAATTTAATATTTGCCTTGCAGACAACACGAGCCCACGAGACTGTATCGAGGCCTTCATGGTAATTACGGCTGGTATAAAACAGTCTCTTAAGGCAACTTTTAGCAAATCGAAATCAAAAGAGGGTAAAGGCTGGTTCAATGCTGAATGCACACAAGCTCGCAAGAATCTAAAATGTCACTTACATTCACAAAACCCGGATAAATGCCAACTAAGCTTAAAGAGGAAGGAGTACAAAAATGCCATAAAGAAAAGAAATCAGAACTTAAAAAATGAGGCATGGCAATCCCTCTATGATGCAAGCATCCGGACCGATAACGTGAAATTCTGGAAAATTGTGAACTTCCCGCTCCTATGTGATGAAGAAATACAAAAAATTGAAATTGCCATCACGGAATAAGAGTGGGTTGCCTTCTTTTCCACCATATACTCCTTAGAAAATTTGGCACTATAAATAAATCACCCTAAACTAGACTCCTATGACCTCATCTTACCATTTACTCTAAACGAGGTCACTGACGCCATTAATGCAAGTAAAAGCGGAAAAGCCCCAGGCCCAGATGGAGTCCCAGTTGATATTTATAAATCTAATATTTCTCTTTGGGGTCCACTATTGACGCAGGTGCTAAGCGCCTGCTGTTCAACTACTTTCATCTCGACCTGGGCTGAGTCTATAATTATTCCAATCTTTAAAAAGGGAGATCGCCATAATCCCGCATGTTATCGTCCTATTTCACTGCTTGACACACTTTCGAAGATTGCGGGACGTATCATTTTAAATAGATTACAAGATTGGATGGAGGAAAATCATATCCTCTCTGATCTACAATACGGGTTTAGGGCTGGCATAGGGACAACGGAACAGGCTCTTAACCTAGAGATCATACTTGGTAAATATACAAGGGCCAAGCCCGGAGCATTATACCTTGCATTTGTCGATTTAACCTCCGCATTTGATTGTGTGGTGCATTCAAAATTGTGGCCCATTTTGCTGGACATGGAGGTTGATACCACCATAGTCCACTTTATCAGGGAATTGTACGCTGGTTTGTATAGAAGAAACCCAGAGGAAGCAGGGCAACGCCTAGGTCCGCTATGGGCGTCAAGGGGAATGCACCTCATCTTTCCCCATTGAACGAGGGGTGCATCAAGGTTGCGTGTTAGCTCCCCTATTGTTCGCTTTGTATATTAATAGTTTAGAGGGGACCCTTTCCGATGCCTGTGGTGATCTTCCACAAGTAGGCTTTCAGAAGATCCTGCCCTCTTGTATGCAGATGATGCCGTTCTGATGGCCCGCACCCCAGCCGCTCTGCAAAGATTAGTTACAACCTTTGATAACTGCATGGACGTCTTGGGTCTCAAAATTAATCACACTAAGGCGGTCATTCTGACCGCGGCGGGCGGCGGTCGCCGCCCGCCATGCGGTTACCGCCGAATGACCGCACCGCGGTCTTTCCGCGGTGGTCATTCCAACTTTCCCGCTGGGCCGGCAGGCGACCGCCAAAAGGCCGTCCGCCGGCCCAGCGGGAAAGCCCCTGCAACGAGGAAGCTGGCTCGGAATGGAGCCGGCGGAGTTGCAGGGGTGCGACGGGTGCAGTGGCACCCGTCGCGATTTTCACTGTCTGCAAAGCAGACAGTGAAAATCTTTGTGGGGCCCTGTTAGGGGGCCCCTGCACTGCCCATGCCAGTGGCATGGGCAGTGCAGGGGCCCCCAGGGGCCCCACGGCACCCGTTCACGCCATCCTGGTTCTGGCGGTGGACACCGCCAGAAACAGGCTGGCGGGAAGGGGGTCGGAATCCCCATGGCGGTGCTGCAAGCAGCGCCGCCATGGCGGATTCCCTGGGCCAGAGGAAAACCGGCGGGAAACCGCTGGTTCCCCTTTTCTGACCGCGGCTTTACCGCCGCGGTCAGAATAGCCCAGGAAGCACCGCCAGCCTGTTGGCGGTGCTTCCGCCGCCCTCTGCCATGGCGGTCATGGACCGCCAGGGTCAGAATGACCCCCTAAAACTTTTTCTATGACATATCCTAGATGCCGCACAAAGAACTGCCATATAGATTTAAAAGGTGCAAAACTAGTCAACACGGGGACATTTTCGTACTTAGGCATTGTGTTCGATGACAAAGGTACATGGGTACAAGCCATAAAAGCGAGAAAATTGTTATTTTCGAAAACCGTCATGGCGATAAAAAACTTCTCTAAAATGGTGGGGAGAGTAATTCCCAAAGACATGATGACCCTTTACAATGCGAAATGTGTTTCAGTAGCACTGTACGGGGCTGGACTTTGGGGATATCGAGACTGCACTACTTTACAGCTGACCGAAAACGCTCTCCTGAAAACAGTCCTAAGTGTCCCGCAATCAACATCAACAGCAGTATGCCATTCAGAAATGGGAGTAACATACCTTACAGACCTCATTCGTGTCCAACCAATCCTACTCTGGTATAAAGTATGGACCTCAGATCCTGCGATGTTGAATAGGGCTATCATAGTAGATGCCCTAGCACTTACTTACTCGTCCAAAATTCCATGGCTAAATTACATAAAGCACTTTCTTATTAAACTAGGCCACCCTGAGCTGTTTTTTACCCCAGACGAATTGAAAACAATTTCCAGGAAAGACCTGAAAAACACTTGTCTCACCCACCTGGCTGAATTGAGATGGGATGTGGAGGCAAATAAATATAGTGTCAGGAGAAACCACATGATACAGCAAACGAATGGCATGGAACCATACTTATGCAAAGTCACGAACCCAAGACATCGGTTTGTCCTTACGCGCTTGAGACTAGAGTCTTTTCATCGCCTCGTTAGTTTTCCCCTGATCAATGACTGGTCTTTACAACTGGAAAAATGTCCCTGCGATAATGTCTCCGATCAAAATACAATGCACACACTTCTCTTTTGCAAATATTATTCAACTTCTAGGAAAATGTTTGTGATACCACTCTTAAAATTAATGCACTTTAAACAATGTCGTCCAGCTTTTTTGTATCTTTTATCCCTTCCTTCTATCATGGTTTGCAACGGATTAGCCTTGTTCCTATGCTCAGTGATTAAGGCCAGAAAATGTCTTGAGGCAAATGAGTGAGACTTCCAAGCACTATATTTGAGGTCTTTCCTTTTTTGTTACTTTTTTTTTTTAAATCAAATTGTTTATTAACTTTTACTTCCTTTTTACATTTTTACCTGTTTGTATTTATATTCATATTTATACGCATTTTATTCTCTGCATCCTTCCTCCTTTTTCTTCTGAAAATTGTTTTTTATGTATAATGACTTTTATGATTGCTAAAAAACAATTGAATAAAGTTTCTTTGATGATGATGACTCCTCTGAACTCATAATACAAAGAGTGAGAGCTGTGGGCCTCCTTTTGACAGTACAGTTTGAAATCCTGCTTGACAGACCTGTTGAACTACATGTAATGCTGGGGCTCTTGAAAGGGAGTGAATAGGATGCCAGGACAATTCTTGTTAATCCTCTGCTTGGTATTTGAAGAATTCTGCTTTTGTCCTTCTACACTTGTAACTCTGAGTTTACAAATAACACTTGGTTGCACTTGAAATGGAGAGATTAGGATAGCAAACAATTCTTGTGGGTCCCCTGTCTATTTGCTGAAGGACCCTGCTTTTGACATTTGAGACTGCTGGATCTGGGTTTACATATAACACTTGGGGCTCACTTAAAGGGAGAGAAAACTATGCCAAGGCAATTTTTGTTCATTCACTATCTGGTTGCTGAAGGACCTTGCCTTTTTCCTACCAGGCTTCTCTCTCTGGGTATTTTGTGGGTAAAGTACCTGCTACAATTTGAATTTTAATGTTGGATGTAGAATGACACTAGGATTACCATAGTACACTCCCCACACCATACCTGGCCCTTAGATCCCCAGTTTAGTGTGGCTCCAGACTTTCGCCATCGTGAAAATGCCCAAAGTGGTTAGGGTTGGCCCTGAGAACGTTTATCGAAGACGTGGACTTGAGGGGCCAGTTGGATGACCTCCTGTGGGGCTGCAGGGAGACAACAAGCTGCAAGAGGCCTTTTTCTGGAAGTACCCAGCTGTCCTGTGGCAATTGGACCAGAACTGGACTCTGCTGTTTGCCTTTACCTGACATCCTATGAATCTCTATGTGCCTCCCCTGAGATCCTGTGGGCTTTATAAATGTACTCCTGTGGTGGATTGGAACTTAAAAGACTAAGGACCTGATTTAGATTTCGACAGACGGGTTACTCTGTCACAACTGTGATGGATAGCCCATCTGCAGAAATATAAATCCCATTATATCTTATGGGATTTATATTTCGGTGGATGGGCTATAAGTAACTGATGTAACAGAGTAACCCGTCTGTCAAAATCGAAATCAGACCCAAAGTCCGAGAGTAGTATTTTGACCGTAACGAACATGGCTAGCTTATCCAACTCGCACTCCATTGCAGTCAGCCTCAAATTGCCTCAGTGTCCTGGTCTACCACGAACATTGACTATTATTGGAGCTTTGTGCTTTTTGGCACTATTTCTACTTCAAACTTTAAAAAATCATATCTCCAGTTCCTCTTCTTGGATTTTTGTCATTTTTGTGTTGTTTTGTTTATTACAAGCTACTCTATTTGTCTAATTTGGTGTGGAATTTTTATTGTTTTGTATTCTGACTTTATTACTGTTTTGGTACTGCAACACATTGCTCTAAGTTAGACTTGTCTGCTCAGTGCCATAGCTCCCTGGGGGCTGGGCTCAGGTTAATTTAGTGACTTTGAGGGTGCACCCTGACAGGGTTGTGATTATTCTTTGAGGTGGATAGTCAGCCACCCCAAAAACAATCCAATTCCTTATAATGCTTTTTTGCTCACTTTGCCACTAAATTCAGGGGTCAGCTATATCCAACTCATCCTTGGCAAAACTCCACTGTGAACAGTGTAACCCATTCTATTAGGCCATATCCACCACAAAATAAATAAGAATACACATAATCCAAGACCATATACCACCTTATTGTGCATTATCAATGAGGTGCACCTTGTGCTATAGGCAGTGGGGACAACAGAAACTGTCTGAGCATACCTGTCTCAGTTAGGGCATCTCACTAGACAAAACAGAAAATTGAGGAACTAGTGAGTATGATAGCTGATTTCTTGTTTTCATTCAAAAAGAGGAGCTCTTCCTTACTATTAGCAATAGCAGATTTAATGCAGGTATAGTTTCTTTATCATGTGTTTATATGTATTTGTGTAGAGGACAGCCTGTCTTTTCGCCTAAAGGTTGTCATGTCTTTCTACTGTTTTGAAGAGATTATTCTTCTATTGTGTCTCCCTCTCTGGGATAAGCTATGGATGAGCACATGCATTTTCTGGATCATAGGAGAATGGTGTTTGTTTACACTGAACAGTCAGACATTTTCAGAAATCAGACAGACTGTGACCATCAGTGCTATGAGTCAAGATAAGAATATTACGCCTCTCATCCTGAGTAGTCTGGCATTTTTTCATCTATAATGTGTCGGAAGTGAGTAGTGCAGGTGCAATCAAATAAATGCACTAGAGGTTTTGCAACATCCAGGGCAGAAGCTAATGGTATTCCTTTACTGGAAATATGAAAGACAGCTATGTGGATAGCGTCCCATATGTCGGTGTGGCACTACTTCCCATTGATGAAAATTCCATATTTGGAGTCAGAATTGGGTATGTGGGATTACAGGGAACTTTGTTTAGTCTTAGCTTCCTACTGTAAGCAGTAGCCGAAATTGGGCATCAGTATTTCTTTACTTTTCCTTAATATTTACTAACAATCCAACTTCAACATTGAATTCAATCTTTAATAACTATTAAAAATAGTTGGTTAGTTATTTTTCTAGCTGGTCCCATACCCAAGATTAGCATTTGAATCTTTACTCTGTTTTTTAAATAGGGCAGCTAGGCTTTCTACAATGAAGATAGTTTTGGGTGCTTGAGGCCATATGTACGAACACATTTTCCCATAGACACAAAATGGGTAAAACCCTTTGCTACATCTGGCCCTTAGTCACTGTAAGCACATGTTAACATTACATTTCTACCTGTTCTACTTTTACATTCCATGCACTCCCCTTATGGGCTGCAATGCCTACAGAGCTATGACTTAATAATATTTAAAAGGGAGGAGGTTTTGACCTTTCAAAAGTGCTTCAGTCAGACTACTATGGTAGGCCTGAAGCCATTTTTGCACTGCCACTATAGTGGATGCCACAGTAAGTGCTGCTGTCCACTAGTTGTAGGAGGCTGGACTGGCTTGTAGTGAGTACCAAGGGGTACTTGCACCTTGCACCAGGCCCAGTTATCCCTTATTAGTGTATAGGGTGTCTAGCAGCTTAGGCTGATAGATAATGGTAGCTTAGCAGAGCAGCTTAGGCTGAACTAGGAGACGTGTGAAGCTACTACAGTACCACTTAGTGTCATATGCACAATATCATAAGAAAACACAATACACAGTTATACTAAAAATAAAGGTACTTTATTTTTATGACAATATGCCAAAGTATCTTAGAGTGTACCCTCAGTGAGAGGATAGGAAATATACACAAGATATATATACACAATAGCAAAAATATGCAGTATAGTCTTAGAAAACAGTGCAAACAATGTATAGTTACAATAGGATGCAATGGGGAAACATAGGGATAGGGGCAATACAAACCATATACTCCAAAAGTGGAATGTGAACCACGAATGGACCCCAAACCTATGTGACCTTGTAGAGGGTCGCTGGGACTATTAGAAAATAGTGAGAGTTAGAAAAATAACCCTCCCCAAGACCCTGAAAAGTGAGTGCAAAGTGCACTAAAGTTCCCCTAAGGACAAAGAAGTCGTGTTAGAGGAATAATGCAGGAAAGACACAAACCAGCAATGCAACAACTGTGGATTTCCAATCAAGGGTACCTGTGGAACAAGGGGACCAAGTCCAAAAGTCACAA
Organism: Pleurodeles waltl; assembly: GCF_031143425.1. NCBI lineage: Eukaryota > Metazoa > Chordata > Amphibia > Caudata > Salamandridae > Pleurodeles > Pleurodeles waltl. The sequence continues at coordinate 503,954,673 of NC_090439.1, read as the reverse complement.
GCAAGTCGGAGATGGGCAGATGCCCAGGAAATGTCAGCTGCGGGTGCAAAGAAGCTTCTACTGGACAGAAGAAGCTGAGGTTTCTGCAAGAACGAAAAGGGCTAGAGACTTCCCCTTTGGTGGACGGATCCCTCTCGCCGTGGAGAGTCGTGCAGAAGTGTTTTCCCGCCGAAAGAACGCCAACAAGCCTTGCTAGGTGCAAATCGTGCGGTTAGAGTTTTTGGACGCTGCTGAAGCCCAGGAGGGACCAGGAGGTCGCAAATTGGACCAGCAGAGAGAAGGAACGTCTAGCAAGACAAGGAGCCCTCTCTGAAGCAGGTAGCACCCGGAGAAGTGCCAGAAACAGGCACTACGAGGATGCATGAAACGGTGCTCACCGAAGTTGCACAAAGGAGTCCCACGTCGCCGGAGACCAACTTAGAAAGTCGTGCAATGCAGGTTAGAGTGCCGTGGACCCAGGCTTGGCTGTGCACAAAGGATTTCCACCGGAAGTGCACAGGGGCCGGAGTAGCTGCAAAGTCGCGGTTCCCAGCAATGCAGCCCAGCGAGGTGAGGCAAGGACTTACCTCCACCAAACTTGGACTGAAGAGTCACTGGACTGTGGGGGTCACTTGGACAGAGTCGCTGGATTCGAGGGACCTCGCTCGTCGTGCTGAGAGGAGACCCAAGGGACCGGTAATGCAGCTTTTTGGTGCCTGCGGTTGCAGGGGGAAGATTCCGTCGACCCACGGGAGATTTCTTCGGAGCTTCTGGTGCAGAGAGGAGGCAGACTACCCCCACAGCATGCACAAGCAGGAAAACAGTCGAGAAGGCGGCAGGATCAGCGTTACAGAGTTGCAGTAGTCGTCTTTGCTACTATGTTGCAGGTTTGCAGGCTTCCAGCGCGGTCAGCAGTCGATTCCTTATCAGAAGGTGAAGAGAGAGATGCAGAGGAACTCGGATGAGCTCTTGCATTCGTTATCTAAAGTTTCCCCAGAGACAGAGACCCTAAATAGCCAGAAAAGAGGGTTTGGCTACTTAGGAGAGAGGATAGGCTAGCAACACCTGAAGGAGCCTATCACAAGGAGTCTCTGACGTCACCTGGTGGCACTGGCCACTCAGAGCAGTCCAGTGTGCCAGCAGCACCTCTGTTTCCAAGATGGCAGAGGTCTGGAGCACACTGGAGGAGCTCTGGACACCTCCCAGGGGAGGTGCAGGTCAGGGGAGTGGTCACTCCCCTTTCCTTTGTCCAGTTTCGCGCCAGAGCAGGGGCTAAGGGGTCCCTGAACCGGTGTAGACTGGCTTATGCAGAATTGGGCACATCTGTGCCCAACAAAGCATTTCCAGAGGCTGGGGGAGGCTACTCCTCCCCTGCCTTCACACCATTTTCCAAAGGGAGAGGGTGTCACACCCTCTCTCAGAGGAAGTTCTTTGTTCTGCCATCCTGGGCCAGGCCTGGCTGGACCCCAGGAGGGCAGATGCCTGTCTGAGGGGTTGGCAGCAGCAGCAGCTGCAGTGAAACCCCAGGAAGGGCAGTTTGGCAGTACCAGGGTCTGTGCTACAGACCACTGGGATCATGGGATTGTGCCAACTATGCCAGGATGGCATAGAGGGGGCAATTCCATGATCATAGACATGTTACATGGCCATATTCGGAGTTACCATTGTGAAGCTACATATAGGTAGTGACCTATATGTAGTGCACGCGTGTAATGGTGTCCCCGCACTCACAAAGTTCAGGGAATTGGCTCTGAACAATGTGGGGGCACCTTGGCTAGTGCCAGGGTGCCCTCACACTAAGTAACTTTGCACCTAACCTTTACCAGGTAAAGGTTAGACATATAGGTGACTTATAAGTTACTTAAGTGCAGTGTAAAATGGCTGTGAAATAACGTGGACGTTATTTCACTCAGGCTGCAGTGGCAGGCCTGTGTAAGAATTGTCAGAGCTCCATATGGGTGGCGAAAGAAATGCTGCAGCCCATAGGGATCTGCTGGAACCCCAATACCCTGGGTACCTCAGTACCATATACTAGGGAATTATAAGAGTGTTCCAGTAAGCCAATGTAAATTGGTAAAAATGGTCACTAGCCTGTTAGTGACAATTTTGAAAGAAATGAGAGAGCATAACCACTGAGGTTCTGGTTAGCAGAGCCTCAGTGAGACAGTTAGGCACTACACAGGGAACACACACATATAGGCCACAAACTTATGAGCACTGGGGTCCTGACTAGCAGGGTCCCAGTGACACATAACAAACATACTGAAAACATAGGGTTTTCACTATGAGCACTGGGCCCTGGCTGGCAGGATCCCAGTGAGACAGTGAAAACACCCTGACATACACTCACAAACAGGCCAAAAGTGGGGGTAACAAGGCTAGAAAGAGGCTACTTTCTCACACAACCCCCCCCCCAAACGAAGGACAATAAGGCTAACCTTGGCCAGTTGAGACTTTATTGTCTAAGTGGTGATAAGTAGAGAGTAGCTCTGCAATAGACTGGTTACTCCCTTTATCATCCACTATCTGGTTACTTCCCTGTGGGGATGTAAACCACCCTGTTTGAAGTTTTTTAGCTAAGCAACAATGTGAAGATGTATTTTCAGAGTTTCTATCAATAAGTTTTAGTTTAGAGCAGTGGGAATTGTCCACTGAACCTATTTGTAGTGATGGAAATGCCAGACAGGGATGCTGTCTCAGGAAAGCCATAGCTGGGCAAAATCTTTGTCCATATGGCTGGAAGAGAGAACAGGGATGCTGTTTCTCTTGAGTTGGAGCAGGGCAGGGATGCTGTCCTATGAGCTCCACACTAGGGCAGGGATGCTGTCCTAAGTGTTGTGAGGCAGTGCAGGGTTTCTGCACTAAAGTTTCTCTGGGAGGGTTGGAGGGATGCTCCATGTTAACTAAAATGGTGCTCTTTTTCTCACCAATGTTAGTTATCCCACAGAGAGGTACTTCTACCTCAGGGACTACAGTTTTGCCAACTGATGATTCCCTTGGAACAGGTGCCACCCCAGGAGAGGTTTCTCCCACCACAGGAATGGTATCCTGAATGGTAGGGTGGTTAGGGGATACTGTGATACCCTTTTTACCTGTTGTTGGAGAGGGATCCTGAGTTTTCAGGCCTTCTCTCCTTTGCTTTTTCATTTCAGTAGAAATGAGAGGGAACAATTCCTCTGGGATGCCCAGCATGGCTGCATGGGCATAAAACTCTACATCAGCCCAACCTGAGGCCTCTAGGTCATTACCTAAGAGACAGTCTACAGGTAAGCTAGGTGATACCACCACCTGCTTAGGGCCAGTAACTCCACCCCAACTAAACTGAATTATAGCTAAGGGAAGCAACTTAGTGGAGTTATGGACATCAATAATTTTATACTGTTGTCCAATGATGTGTTGATCAGGGTGCACTAGGTTTTCAGTCACCAAAGTGATACTGGCACCTGTGTCCCTGTAGGCCAAGGCCTCAACACCATTTATTGAAACTGTCTGCTTGTACTTATCCATTGTAAGGGGACAAGCAGCCAGTGTGGCAAGGCCAATGCCACTAGGTGTGACAGAAACTGTCTTGGGACTGACTACCCCAGTTTCTACTATGGACCCAAAAGTGAACCCAACTACACCCTTAACTTGACTGTTGCCAGCAGTCCCACCACTAGTACCACTACTGCTAGGGGCACTAGAGCTTGATGTATTAGTGGTGGTAGGCTCAGGGGGTTTACCTGGACAGGACTTATCCCCTGGCCTATGGCCTCTGTTTTTACACACAAAGCACCAAGGCTTTTTAATGTGTGCAGGTTGAGAAGAAGAGGAAGAATTAGTTTTATCCCCACCCTCTGAAGAGTGTTTAAGATTTGAAGTGGGATCTTTGGTTTTACCCTTATCCCCATGCTTATCTTGAGATTTTTCACCATCTTTCTTCTTATTGCCATCTTTGTCACCCCCTGTATGAACTTTTCTGTTCACCCTTGTTCTGACCCATTTGTCTGCCTTCTTTCCCAATTCTTGGGGAGAGGTCAGATCAGAGTCTACCAGGTACTGGTGCAACAAATCAGACACACAATTATTAAGTATATGCTCTCTCAGGATTGTGTTATACAGGCTTTCATAATCAGTAACTTTACTGCCATGTAACCACCCCTCCAAGGCCTTCACTGAATGGTCAATGAAATCAACCCAGTCTTGTGAAGACTCCTTTTTGGTCTCTCTGAACTTTATCCTGTACTGTTCAGTGGTTAAGCCATAACCATCCAGGAGTGCATTCTTAAGAACTTGGAAATTATTAGCATCATTTTCTTTCACAGTAAGGAGCCTATCCCTACCTTTTCCACTAAATGATAGCCATAGGATAGCAGCCCACTGCCTTTGAGGGACATCCTGTACAACACAGGCCCTCTCAAGTGCAGCAAACCACTTGTTAATGTCATCCCCCTCCTTATAAGGGGGAACTATCTTGTGCAGATTCCTGGAATCATGCTCTTTTGCAGGATGACTATGGGGAATACTGCTGCTGCCACCATGGGTTTCTAAACCCAACTTCTGTCTTTCCTTCTCTAATTCTAAAGACTGTCTATCCAAATCCAGCTGTTGCTTTTTAAGCTTCAGTCTGGTTTGTTCCACTCTCAATCTATTGAGCTCCCTTTCTAACAATCTGTCATCAGGGTGGGTGGGAGGGACATGCCTTGAAACAGAAGTATGGTGAGAATGGACAGAAGGAGACCTGTTCCTTACAGAGGGCACCCTAACAGCTTGGCTAACAGTATAATGTGAGAGCACACCATCAGTATGGTGTGATTCAACCTCTGTACCAACTATGCTAGACTGTAGTAATGGGCAGGCTGAGAAGTTTCTTTCCTGAATCTTTTCCTGGGGGAGTCCCTGGATCAGATTGAGAACCATTAGCTACTTTTTCAACAGATTGGGCACTTATGGCCTTATCCTGTACTCTAAGCATGTTAATTAACAGTTCTAAGGAAGGATTCTTCCCTACACTCAAACCTCTCTATATGCAGAGACTCCTTGCTCCTTTCCAGCTAAGGTGATCATATGCAAGTTTGGACAGATCAACATTTTGGCCTGTGCCAGACATTTTTAGAGAGAGTTAAAGTGATAGTAAAAGATAAAAAGTTTGTCAGAGCTTTTAGAAAGACAGAGAAAAAAACTTTTAAAACTTTTTAGAACTTTTTAGAAAGTTAGAAGTACTTTTCAGCACTTAGAAAAGAGTGAAAAGAGGATATGCAAAACTTTTTGGCTAAGTGTATATACACTGACCTTGTTTTGTATATTTTTCTCTTATGAAAAGTACAATGACAAGAGTGGTAAGTAGTCTCAAAGCACTTATCCCACCGCTGCACAACCAATGTAGGAGGCTGGACTGGCTTGTAGTGAGTACCAAGGGGTACTTGCACCTTGCACCAGGCCCAGTTATCCCTTATTAGTGTATAGGGTGTCTAGCAGCTTAGGCTGATAGATAATGGTAGCTTAGCAGAGCAGCTTAGGCTGAACTAGGAGACGTGTGAAGCTACTACAGTACCACTTAGTGTCATATGCACAATATCATAAGAAAACACAATACACAGTTATACTAAAAATAAAGGTACTTTATTTTTATGACAATATGCCAAAGTATCTTAGAGTGTACCCTCAGTGAGAGGATAGGAAATATACACAAGATATATATACACAATAGCAAAAATATGCAGTATAGTCTTAGAAAACAGTGCAAACAATGTATAGTTACAATAGGATGCAATGGGGAAACATAGGGATAGGGGCAATACAAACCATATACTCCAAAAGTGGAATGTGAACCACGAATGGACCCCAAACCTATGTGACCTTGTAGAGGGTCGCTGGGACTATTAGAAAATAGTGAGAGTTAGAAAAATAACCCTCCCCAATACCCTGAAAAGTGAGTGCAAAGTGCACTAAAGTTCCCCTAAGGACAAAGAAGTCGTGTTAGAGGAATAATGCAGGAAAGACACAAACCAGCAATGCAACAACTGTGGATTTCCAATCTAGGGTACCTGTGGAACAAGGGGACCAAGTCCAAAAGTCACAAGCAAGTCGGAGATGGGCAGATGCCCAGGAAATGCCAGCTGCGGGTGCAAAGAAGCTTCTACTGGACAGAAGAAACTGAGGTTTCTGCAGGAACGAAAAGGGCTAGAGACTTCCCCTTTGGTGGACGGATTCCACTCGCCGTGGTGAGTCGTGCAGAAGTGTTTTCCCGCCGAAAGAGCACCAACAAGCCTTGCTAGCTGCAAATCGTGCAGTTAGCGTTTTTGGACGCTGCTGAGGCCCAGGAGGGACCAGGAGGTCGCAAATTGGACCAGCAGAGAGAGGGAACGTCGAGCAAGACAAGGAGCCCTCTCTGAAGCAGGTAGCACCTGGAGAAGTGCCAGAAACAGGCACTACAAGGATGCGTGAAACGGTGCTCACCGAAGTTGCACAAAGGAGTCCCACGTCGCCGGAGACCAACTTAGAAAGTCGTGCAATGCAGGTTAGAGTGCCGTGGACCCAGGCTTGGCTATGCACAAAGGATTTCCGCCGGAAGTGCACAGGGGCCGGAGTAGCTGCAAAGTCGCGGTTCCCAGCAATGCAGCCCAGCGAGGTGAGGCAAGGACTTACCTCCACCAAACTTGGACTGAAGAGTCACTGGACTGTGGGGGTCACTGGGACAGAGTCGCTGGATTCGAGGGACCTCGCTCGTCATGCTGAGAGGAGACCCAAGGGACCGGTAATGCAGCTTTTTGGTGCCTGCGGTTGCAGGGGGAAGATTCCGTCGACCCACGGGAGATTTCTTCAGAGCTTCTGGTGCAGAGAGGAGGCAGACTACCCCCACAGCATGCACAAGCAGGAAAACAGTCGAGAAGGCGGCAGGATCAGCGTTACAGAGTTGCAGTAGTCGTCTTTGCTACTATGTTGCAGGTTTGCAGGCTTCCAGCGCGGTCAGCAGTCGATTCCTTATCAGAAGGTGAAGAGAGAGATGCAGAGGAACTCGGATGAGCTCTTGCATTCGTTATCTAAAGTTTCCCCAGAGACAGAGACCCTAAATAGCCAGAAAAGAGGGTTTGGCTACTTAGGAGAGAGGATATGCTAGCAACACCTGAAGGAGCCTATCACAAGGAGTCTCTGACGTCACCTGGTGGCACTGGCCACTCAGAGCAGTCCAGTGTGCCAGCAGCACCTCTGTTTCCAAGATGGCAGAGGTCTGGAGCACACTGGAGGAGCTCTGGGCACCTCCCAGGGGAGGTGCAGGTCAGGGGAGTGGTCACTCCCCTTTCCTTTGTCCAGTTTCGCGCCAGAGCAGGGGCTAAGGGGTCCCTGAACCGGTGTAGACTGGCTTATGCAGAATTGGGCACATCTGTGCCCAACAAAGCATTTCCAGAGGCTGGGGGAGGCTACTCCTTCCCTGCCTTCACACCATTTTCCAAAGGGAGAGGGTGTCACACCCTCTCTCAGAGGAAGTTCTTTGTTCTGCCATCCTGGGCCAGGCCTGGCTGGACCCCAGGAGGGCAGATGCCTGTCTGAGGGGTTGGCAGCAGCAGCAGCTGCAGTGAAACCCCAGGAAGGGCAGTTTGGCAGTACCAGGGTCTGTGCTACAGACCACTGGGATCATGGGATTGTGCTAACTATGCCAGGATGGCATAGAGGGGGCAATTCCATGATCATAGACATGTTACATGGCCATATTCGGAGTTACCATTGTGAAGCTACATATAGGTCGTGACCTATATGTAGTGCACGCGTGTAATGGTGTCCCCGCACTCACAAAGTTCAGGGAATTGGCTCTGAACAATGTGGGGGCACCTTGGCTAGTGCCTGGGTGCCCTCACACAAAGTAACTTTGCACCTAACCTTTACCAGGTAAAGGTTAGACATATAGGTGACTTATAAGTTACTTAAGTGCAGTGTAAAATGGCTGTGAAATAACGTGGACATTATTTCACTCAGGCTGCAGTGGCAGGCCTGTGTAAGAATTGTCAGAGCTCCCTATGGGTGGCAAAAGAAATGCTGCAGCCCATAGGGATCTCCTGGAACCCCAATACCCTGGGTACCTCAGTACCATATACTAGGGAATTATAAGGGTGTTCCAGTAAGCCAATGTAAATTGGTAAAAATGGTCACTAGCCTGTTAGTGACAATTTTGAAAGAAATGAGAGAGCATAACCACTGAGGTTCTGGTTAGCAGAGCCTCAGTGAGACAGTTAGGCACTACACAGGGAACACACACATATAGGCCACAAACTTATGAGCACTGGGGTCCTGACTAGCAGGGTCCCAGTGACACATAACAAACATACTGAAAACATAGGGTTTTCACTATGAGCACTGGGCCCTGGCTGGCAGGATCCCAGTGAGACAGTGAAAACACCCTGACATACACTCACAAACAGGCCAAAAGTGGGGGTAACAAGGCTAGAAAGAGGCTACTTTCTCACACTAGTGGCTTTTAACTTTTAGGCTCTTGGCTACATTTTGCACCATATACTATGGACTTATAGGAAGGTTAAATATACCAATTAAGAGTATGTCAATTCAACCATGTTTAAAGGGGGAGCTCAGGTGCTTTACTACTGGGCAGCTGAGGTAAAGTGCACAGAGTTCTAAAACCAGCACAAATACAGGGCAAAAGGTGAAGCACTCAGAAAAGGTGGATTTCCTACAAACATGAACTAGAATGTAGTCCAGTGAATATTGACCACAATATTCAACCACAGCACTATTGATTCTAAAAAAAACAATACCCACTATATAGACTTTGAATAGGCACAGTGTAAAATACAAAAATATAGACAACACTAGTATTGTGGTTGAGAATATCACTATTAACATAATTTTAATGTACAAAATATAGCCATACCAAATATCAACCAATACGATATTACAAAAACAAAAATATTGAAATGTAACATATCAAGAACCGAAAGGTTGCTATAACATTAACAATATTTATTTAAATTATTAAATTTCAAACAAAACTTTATAAACAACTTCAAAACAAACAACACAGAAACAATCACCATATTCACCTAAATTACCGTTTTCCATATAAGAAAAAAAAACAAAGGGGAAAAAACACATACCCAGTTACACTCAAAAAAGCAACAGCTAGCAAATCTGAACAAAAATGCATTTAACAAAGCACTATAAAGGGAACTGAAAATGAGCCATCAACATGCATGTACACTAAAAAGATGACAGAAGCCAGCCACACTCTCTAAGTGCAAAAGAAAACCATCTTCAAAAATAGTAAGCATAAATATTTTAACAATTTAAAAATATTAAAATAAAATAATTAACTTACTTTATTATAGTTTTCGAATACTTTACTATATGTTTAAACATATAAAATAAATTATATTTTCTCTACTTTTTTTAATACTACCAGTACTGGAAAACAAGAAAAACATTCTCTCAAACTGAAAACCCAGAAGGCCTTAATCTTCAAAGAAAATGACAGATGAAAACTAGAGGAAAATGTAATTAAAAATTTTTAAAAATGTATCAATATTAAACATATATCATTAATATAACACATAGAATATTACATTCAAGCTTTTAATGATATTTTTAAATTATCTGCAGACCATACCAGGTCAAATGATGGCACTTTCACTGGATCTCAAAAAGGCAAACCACTGCTCATTTACTCAGAATACATCCATGACAATGGTCATAATAGCCAAGAACATAGCCAGTGGAAAGGTATGATTTCTTATTCTAATGGTTGCAAAGGAATGACCACCATTGTAACTAACCAAAGAGAGAATGTAACTGAACACACTTAAACGCCAAATATGGCATTGATTGATGTCAACAATCTAATCCAAGACTTGAATACAGGTCTCAACAAGCTTCACAGTTCCAAGTAAAATAATACTGAAAGACTATACATATGGGGCATCTATCACTGCATAGCATGACTAGCATCTGTACCAGGCCTAAAAAGACAATATCTCAAAAAAGCAGTGATGAAAAAACTGCTAACCCTGCTTTAGACACTTTCTCAGAAGAGACATCCTGGACCGCCCAACACTTGTCCACACAAAAAAGGATTTCATTTGATATGACAACCTTAATAATTAGAAGAGAATAATCATATCTGCAACACCACCAAAATCCATAAACCCTAGCTCAGTCTCTCATAATGCTCAGGGGTACTACATTTAAAACCTGCCCACCTCAATTTGACCAATTATCTAGCGAACCATGACCAATATAAAGACAACAACATAGTGCTCATATTTGCACTGCTACCAAACAATCAACACTTAACCTATACACATAATAGCAAATGTGTATCCAAATACATTGGGGAAAGTGTTGGACTTTGGGTCAATCAGATTTACTATTTTCACTCCAAACTCAGCCACACTGGTGAAATTATTAGACTTTGGGTGAAGGAGATTTACTATTCTCATGCTAAGGTAAGCAACAATGGGGAAAGTGTTTTACTTTAGAGAGGTCATATTTACTATTCCCACTCCAATATAAGCAACACTGGAGAAAGTGTTGGATTTTGGTAGGTGTAGGTTATATTCACTATTCCCACTCCAACCTGAGTGATACTGAGTAAAGGCTCCATGTCCACCCTACATGTTAGTATGTCAGGATCAGTGTAAGTATTTTCCAGTTTCACCAACTGTATGAAGTATAAGGTGTAAGGTAAACCAACTCAGCACAATACCTTTAACTTCTGTCAGCTTTTAGAGAAAGTTAATGAGACTCCGATGATCAATTGCACCAAAGGCCACCGAGTGACTGAGAAGAGCAAAATGGGATGCTTCTCCATTATCCAAGATGTGTGTAAATGTCATCCAAAATGCTGGTGTTGGATGTTTCAGAGATGCAAAAGTATAAGCCTTTCCAGATCATCCAGAATAGCCAGCTCTATTGTGTTAAACATAATAAAATAATAAAGTCTAAAGGACTGACAGTCAAGGAGAAAGGATTGGAGTGCACATTGGACGAGGTAGCACTGGTGATTTGAAAGGATGACACTGCAAAAGACAGCTGTAGTTCTTGGGACGTAAAGTTCTCTTAGTCCTAGAGCGTCAGGTAGCCTCTGATGAAAGGTTTCATAAAGCAGCAATTGAAGAGTATGCATTCCTAGTCCTACTTCAGCAGAGCTCTAATGTCTTCCTGACCATCTTTAGTGGTACAAGGTCCCTGGGACACTACAATTCTGCTTGCTATACAACTTCATAACTTGTCATGGCAAGGGTGTCCGTCTCTACTGTTTACGGACGTTCGCCAGCAAAATAAGGGAATAACAGGACCGTATTTTACATTGACATGACATAATAAAGAAATAACACTCATTGTTCTCTGAAACACTTACAGAGTTATATAGTTTCCCTCGGTCTGCAGCGCTGCTGCCAACAGATGCTGTTAGAAATTGGGTCTCTAGTTGGCAGAGGTTTGCACTTTGTCCAAGTAGGGACCACAATCCTAGTCAGGGCAAAGAAGGTACACACTAAAAGTTTAACTTTGTTCACCCTCTGGTAGCTTGGCACAGATCAGTTAGGCTAAACTAAAGAGTAATGTGTAAAGTATTTGTGCTCACACAGTAACACAGTGAAAACATGACAAAAGGACTCCACACCAGCTTACAAAAAGTAGCCAATATTTATCTGAATCAAACAAGACTAAAACAGTAAACATCCAACATACATAAGTCAAGTTATGAATTTTTGAAGGTTAAATCAAAACGCAGTGCTTAGAAGACAATAGCTCCAACCAGCGCTATCTGGTCGTGCTGGACCAGGGCAAATCCAAAAGTACAGTCCAACCACGATGGAGCATGGGCCGGATACAGGAGACACGCAAACCTGCTGACAGTACCTTTGTTGCATCGATGCTCAGTGATGATGCGTTAGTCCAGAGGAGGGAATGCGTCGCACTTGCAGGTGATGCGTCATTTTCTGACCGGGCAACGTCATTGATGAATCGATGTCCAGAAGTGATGAGTACTGGTTCTGATTTGTTGGTGCTGCATCAGCTAAGCCGGGGCAGCGTTGTAAGTCGGGTCGTTACATCACACAGTCAGTGAGCAGTGTCCACGGCTTCGGTGCAGGCATTAGCAAAGGTGCGTTTCTGCAGTGGGATGCATTCGGTTCCAAGTGATGTGCCAGTGTTGTTATGTCAGTTCTTGTGCTGCAGCACCACGCTCACTTCTAAGGGCCCAGGACTGGATTTGGCACCACTTGGCAGAGCAGGGCTCACAGCAGAGGAGCCCAGGTGCTGGTAGCAAGATGCAGGTGAAGTCTTTGATATCCCTGAGGCTTCAGAAACAGGAGGCAAGCTCAGTCAGGCCCTTTGAGAAACTTTAGATTGCAGGATGTAGATAGCTAGATCCAGTCCTCTCACTCCCAGGCAAGAAGAAGCAGGCAGCCGGCCAACACAGCAGAGCAAACGGCAAAGTGGCAGCCCCTCATAGCAGCACAGTGGTCCTTCTTCTTGGTATAACGTCCTTAGTCCAGAAAAGTTCTGAGTTTATGGTGTCAGAGGCCCAGCACTTATACCCAAAATGGTATTTTATGTAGGGGTAAAGTCAAAAGAATTCTCCAAAGTGCACAAGGTTCTCTTTCAACCCAGCCCTGGCTCCAGACTACCAGTACGGGGTAATCAGCCCTTTGTGTGAGGGCAGGAAGCAGCTAATTCAGATGTAAGTGTGAACTGCCTCTCCCTGCCCAGGACGACTATCAGTATGCAGATGAATGCAGATGTATCTCCTGTCACACCCAACCCTTCCTGTTTGTGGCTGTCTGGAGAGAATGCACAAAGGTAGCAGTGTATTCAGATGTGTTTTCAGAGACAGGCTAAGGCACAGAATGGTTAAAGTAAAAAAATGCCAGTCACTAAAAGTGGAATTTTGAGACCTGCAATTTAAAAAACAACTTTACCAAATGCTGTAGTTTTGAATTGTGAGTCCAGAGACACCAAACTGCATTTTTCTATATTTTCCTAATTGGAAATTACACTTAGAAGATGTTCCAAGGCTGCCCCAACGTTAGCCTATGGGAAAGATAGTCCTTGCAATAGTGAAAAACAAAAATTAAGAGTTCCTCACTACCTGGACATGTTAAACTTAAAAGTACATGTCCAACTTTTAAATAAACTGCACCCTACCCTTAGGCTAACAGGGCCTACCATAGGGATGACTTACGTGAAATAAAAAGGAAGGTTTGGGCCTGGCAAGTGGCTATACTTGCCAGATCAAAATGACAGTTTAAGCTGCACACACAGGCTCTGCAATGACAGGCTTGAGAAGTCTGAAAGACTATCGTAATGGGTGACACAGCCAGTGCTGCAGGCCCACTAGCAGCTTTTGACCTACAGGCCCTGTGTATGCATAGTGCACTTTACTAGAGACTTACTTGTAAATCAAATATGCCAGTCATGGAGAAGCCAGTGTTACCATGTTTTAGACATAGAACAAGTGCACTTCAGCACTGAAAAGCAGTGGTAAAGTGCACAGAGTCCTAAAGCCAGCAAAATTGAAATTTAGCACACAGTCAAAACAGGAGGTCAGAAAATAAAAAGTCCGGGGAAACCACGCCAAAAGATGCCAGGTCTAACAGATGCTATGACTAATCTATGCAGAAGTTGTGTTTAAGGGAATGCATTGTGCTATGAGAAATGTACCTATTGTGCAGCTAAGTGTTCACTAATTATTTGCAGTGCAAATGGGTTGTGGGACATGAGATACCCACAGTCTGCCTCTTTAATATAATTTGGGCAGGAATCGGTTGTGTGATTCCTTACACACAGTATTAAAAGCACGGGCCTCAGCCTGCTTTGGACAACATTCTTCTGTCACAGTGTTTGCTTTTGTAGTGTGTTGCATGGGCGTCAATTCACCAAAATGCCAGGGGTAGCAGAAATGACATCACACAGCATTTGACTTTTACTTTGACTCACACACACATGCTTACACATAGACACATATTCACACATACTCTTGCACATAAAAAACAAACTCTCACCTGCAAGCATGCATACAACATATACTTTAAAAGCATTCATACTTACCTTAGCTGCCATATATTGTCATATTCCTGCACATTGTACTCAATTTGTTATTATACCAATAGTGAATAATATTATTCACTATTTGTGTAATAAGAAACTGACAGAAAACGAGGGAAGTGGAGCCCTAACCTACGTGCACCAGGACGAGCTGTCCCTGTGTTTCAGGCACTGATTTTGCCACTTTGGAAGCCAGGGGTAGCAAAGGCAGTGCCAGGGGTCGCAAGCCAGGGTTTGCAACTGGGACCCCTAAATTACGTCCATGGTGTGCTGGCCAGGGCTTTAGAGTCACCCTGGCATGCAAAACAAAGGGAGCACACTGCCTAATACTCCAGCAGAAAAGTATGACCCCAATGCATCATGGTAAATGCAGTCAAAATCATGGTACGTTCAAAAAAGTAATAAAGTATTTCACCTTCGTAGGTGCAGCAAATGCCTTATATCCCTGCACACATGTTTCGGGGTTTAGCCCATCTTCAGCAGGGAGCAGCATGGTACAGGGGTTTGCTTGAACGCAGACCGGGCACTGATTCAAACCTGACCTTGAAAAGGGTTTCTATTGGGCCCTATATTCATGTACCTAGCTTTACAGGAAAAAACACCTATCGATTTCTGGGTGACGACTGTAAAAAGATTAAGTAATCCAGGTCAGCTATCTAGTTCCTGTAAACATTTCACTTGTTCTACATAATCTTTCTTCCATAAGAGTGGTTGCTTTTTTCAGGATGTTGTATATTTTTTTCATACTCATCTGGGTGTCTGTGCGAGTACAAGGTGTGGCTAGATGCTTATAAAGGGCCACAATTAAGACCTCTGCGGTTGAACCAGTGCAGGTTTCCCACAGAGCATGCCTGTGGGTCATCAATGTGTTTGGAACATATCCTCAGCCAAACCTTGGGCTCTCTGCGGAGTGCACAGAGCAATAGACATGTGTGCCAATTCCAATTGTGATTTTATGCAAAAGTATGTGAAAGACATTCACAACTGTCAAAATACTGACAGGGCGAACGTAAAAGAAAACACTGCTTACTGGTGAGTGGGTGTTGCAAGTAGGTACAAGCAGGACAGAGTAAAAAAGGGTGATGAAGAAGAAAGAGATGAGGTGTGAGCTATACAGATAGAGAATTTCAGAAAGATGTATGGGAGAAAAATGGCATACGTTTTTAACATACTGAGAGAATGCTGAGGGAAGTGGTAAAAATGTAAGAATGGGAGTGATTGAGACACTTTGAAGACAACAAATACATCTGTAGACCTTTCCAATGTTAAATTCAAAGATAATAGACATTTTTTATTCTAACTATTCACAACAAAATCATTGTTAATCATTTATCTGTTACTACTAATAGACATTGGGAAAGACAGCAGTTCTGGCTTGTTTTAGGTGCACTTCTGTTATTGTGTGACATGTCTGCGTACAGTACCAGAAAGTTCACAGAGTGGCACCAAAATACTGGCTGAGTGGCACGCTATGGAAAGTAGAGGATTTTAGGTTTAAATATTTTAAGACATACCCTTCTTTACCCAGGCCACACCTCTTGAAAATGATTCCTAATTATACTTTTTAGGTCATGCCCCCTTTACAGGCCCCCTCACTCACACTTTTTGCATGCCTCTTTAAGCCCTTGTGCTGGCACTGTATCACAATGCCACAAGTAAAGGCACATTGCGAAAAGACATTGAGAGAAGGCGGGAGCATACAGTCCATGGGACCACTGTCTGCTCTCCATAATTCCATAATTGCATGCACACTCACAAAGGAAGCATCCTGAAATGGGCTACTTCCACTTTGTGAATGTTTCCTCCCCATCTGTCCAGCAGCGTAGCAAAGATGCCATAGGCACTAGTGCAAGCAAGGAAAATGGCCCTTTGGCTGCTGCTGGGATAGCAAAATACAGCAATTATCAGGGTTCATTACCTCCCTTAGCGCTCTGAGCGCCAGTGCCACTGCACCTACTGCACCAGTGGTAACTAGCAGTGACGGCCGCCGTCAACACAAGGGGAGGGGAACAGAGACAGGGTACAAACAAATTACAAAATAAAAACTTACCTTGCCTCCGTCCCTGTCACATCTTGTTGCATTGCGCTCCTCTTCCTCTGGTGTCGACACCAGCACAGGCTCCCCAGCAATCCTGGCACTGCTTTCATGCAAAACCTTGCATGAAAGCAGCGCCAGGATTGGTCTTAGCAGCAGTGACTGCTGCTCAGACACAGCCCTGGGGTCTGTGCAGTTTCTCCAGCAAGGCTGTGTATACAGCTAGGCTGGAGAAACCTGTGTGCATCTGTGTTTGGCCGGCCTCAGACAGAGGGTCAAACACACATGTGCACTTAGGTGCACTCTCCCCTCCTCCCCCCTCCCATCTCCTGTGGCCCAGTCCCGCCCCTCTCTGCACTGCTGGCAGAGCCAGAAGCAGACAAATAAAAAGATCTATTGTTTTATTTGTCTGCTTCTGGCACAGCCAGTGGAGCAATGCTCCTTCACCATAGCGAAGGCACCGTCCCTGGTAGCTACGCCCCTGAGCCTGTCCTCACGTGCCCCTAAACCATTTCATATATTGTGACAACGATATCAGTCATACAGGATTTGTACATTCCCCTGAATCGGCAGGGTGGATGGACTGTCCCCAGTGGCGTAACATTAGCCCCCACGGCCCGCGCAATGTGGAGGGGCCCTGACTTCCAGGTGGCCCCCTCACTGTACATGAAGGGCTGGCCCCTGGCCTAAGAGCTCCTGACAGGGCCTTGGGCCATGTACTTTGCTGGGGTGCCTCCTCATGTTCCATTACACCACTGACTGTCCCTTAACCCCCTCCTTTTCATTATGACTTACAAACACTTGCAATGTGTGCATCGCGCTTGCAGTGACCATTGAAGCCTAATTAGTGACATGGCTTATTCACCTGGTGTTGCCTTAAAATGGCTTCCAAGTTAGGTTTTCAGTGGGTTGATTTAGGAACTTGGAACACAGACCTGATTTTACAAACTACAAATGTGCATAAAATCCCATGATTATACAAATGAAAGTAACAAAAGAAAGGGATCAGTAATTTTATGGACTGGGCCTAAAATATAAAATGAAAGTGAATACATATTTTGTTGAAAAGTAAATACGTATGTTTTGCAAGTGCATCACAAACGAGGGCACGTACGCGTATATGAGGATGGATAGTTATTGTCCATATAGTGTGGCTTGAAAAGTCTATAGTGCACAAATGATTGGACATAATCATTTTATAGACTGGAAGATACAGTACAACTGTCTTGACTAACGAGCTCTTTGTTGTTAGACAATAAAAAATATATAATAAAAATAAAACAACCCCTGTGAACAAAAGTAAGAGGATAGCTCGATAGGTTAAGCGCAGGGCACACCAGCCGTTGAACAAACAATGACAGATGCTTTGGTAAAGAATAACTTTCAAGAGGGCAATGAACTTTCATGTTGTGAGGTTTGAACCCAGCCAGTGTTTTTTCCTTCATGCAGGGCACAGTGAAATCAAGCTCGTCTGCTCATGCCAGTAAGGGCATCATTCGGGCAATCTCTCCCTAAAACAAGCACAGCCCTAATGGACATTCCAGTTAACCAGTAAGAAAGGGTTCATAGTGGCATGAACTGCAGCAGACGGGTTTTTGGTCATAACTAAACTGCATTGACGTGAATTCCAGATGATTCTAGTACCACCTTGGAGCCTGATACTGGTGTCTCATGGAGTCTTTTGGCATGAGTATGTGTATTCTAGGCCAGAAGAAATGCCCTTGCTTTTTTAAACGTGCAACAATTCTATGGTCCAAAAACACACCTCACATCAGGGCTACGCAGAAATCTTTTGGGTGGATTATCTGGAATCTACTCAGTAGTCGAAGTGTATTAAAAAAGTATGGGAACTGTGATCCAAAATCCAATGGGGCGGGTCAGTGAGCAGGGGGGTGGGATTAAAGGCGTGGTTAAAAGAAAAAAGAAAATATTCTGTAAATATTTTGCAGGTCTTTGTGTGTAAACAGAAAGAAATGAATGCTGGTTGGTACAGTGGGAAATAGTGACTTGTGAGTTTTTAGTAATACAGGTCCTCAGCCTGTGACAGAAAGCACTGTGAATATGTCCGGAATTGCGCACAGTATTTATACAATAGGCTGCCACTGAGTGCTCCAAAAAATATAGGTTTAAAATAAAAAAGTGTTTCCAAAATGTAGGTTTGAGTAATATGCAGACTGTACCTGGTGCAAAATATTTTCTAACTATTCCTTAAAAGCACGAACTCCACAGCTCATCAGGCCACCTTACAATACCTCCCAGAAAGAATGCTCTTCAAGTGACTGTATCAATTAAAACCAATACCAGCTCCCAGGCAGACTTTACATTTGCGGATTAACTTGAGGCGCACATTTAAATGTCCTTCAGGCAGCAGACATCCTGGGAAGAAGATCTGATTCTTGTTCGGCTATCTGTCCCTCCCTCATCTTCACAGCACAGGAGACTCCCTCCCCTTCCACGTCAGCGGAGGCATCTCATATGTCAGAATTAACTGTCCCGAGTGGTACAGCTGCTTTTTAACATAGAGCAGTGGAACTGTTTTGGTCATATTTAAACAGTGCGGCACGTCCTGCCTCTCAAGTCTCAACCTCTTTGTCCTCTGAATCTACCACAACAGAAAGTGCCCTTCATTGATTCATGGGCTATAATTTTGGTTTAAACGTAAGCAGCGGGCCTTAGAGTGGGCTCGGGACGCTCAAAAGCATTTGCGAGTATAGTTATTTTGTGTGCTTTGGTGCAGCGTGATATCTTGACATATTGTAAAAAGCCTCCCTTATCTTTATGTACCAGCTGCTTACAGGCATAACCTCGCACATTTGTGCATTTTTCCACGTGTTCTTCTTCAGTACAATGGCATGCAGCTGCATCGTTAATGCAAGATTCATAACTTGAAAACAACAAGGGGTGATGCATGGTATTATAGCAAGGATGTCATGAGCCCTGGTGCAAGTAATGAAAATGGCCCCTGTGGCTGCCTTTGGGGTAATAAATAAAGCTAATATCAAGGTCGAATGGGCGCCTTGGGGCTCCGCCCCCCGGTGCCACTGCACCTGCTGCACCAACGGTATCTCCACCCACGGTGACGGAACGTTTGCTCAAAGTCTCAGCCACTGGCAATCGCCGCCGTGGGCCACATTCCTTTCCCCACTGCGTCACTCAGTACAGACACCAAAGACAGACAAATCAGTCTTGGTTCCGCTCCATTAGGAACAATCCGGGTCAAACTGCTGGGCCACGAACCCGCCATAAGCGGGAACAGAAACTACCCTTATGCAACATACAGTACTTGTGTTTATTTTGCGACCTAGTCCAGTGTAAATTACTCTTTTTTTCTGCTACCTGGTCCAGTGTACATCAGGTCAAAGGAAACTGCAACCTGACCTGACACAAAATGGCAACCTTCCTAGTTCTCGTGCAAAAGGTTAGCCCTTCTATCCCGCGCTCAAGGATCTGTCTGGTGCGTAGTCCAATTGATGTCTTATCCGGAGCATCTTACGTAAACACCAGCGTCTGCCACCGCCATGCTCCTCTGAATGCCAAGGGTTGTTTTTAGTGTCTCGTGGCCTCTTCGTGTCAGAGTTCTGGAGAAGCCAGAGACCTGGATCGGGGCTGGGGGAAGTGGGAAGCCCAGGTGATGCCACGAGAGATAGTGGGCCGTTCAAAGGAAGCCTGCGAGAGGTCAGAAATGAGGGGTCTGCAGGAAAACAAACACGGCCGTAAGAAAGGGTCAGGGCAAAGTCAAGCGGTGTCCAGAGATAGCTACACGTCACATACAGAAATAACGGTGTGTGCAGGGAAAGTACAAACAAGGGCAAACTCTACATAAGTAGTCAAAGGAGAGGAGCGGCCTACACCGACTCCACCTGAGTGCCACGGGGATCAAGGCAAGAGGCACAGCTGTAATAAAGATACATATGTAATGAACCACCGTGTCGCTGTCCGAAAATGATACTGGCTTCTGACTATGGCTTTTTGTTTATTTTTGCAGTGGCTGGACCTCGCTCCACTCACTGCCAACATATTGTCCATCCATCATAAAACGTGCCCCGAAGTGCTGCAGGGTAACGTGCAGTGCTGCACAGGATAACAAACCAAGTTCATACTTGGAGAAGGCCGTGTGAACTTCAACCAATTACGAGGCTACAGCCGTATATGTAGTAGAGTCAACAGCAGCAGTGACGCAGCAAGGGTGCCATGGGCCCTAATGCGAAAAAGAGGAATGTTCCCCCAGATATAATTGGGGGGCAGTGGGCTCTCTCACACCTGAGCCCAGGTGTCACTGCATCTGCTGCACTGTTGATAGAGGTGAGCAAAGATAGCCCCACTGGCAGACCGACCACAGACTTTCACATGTTAACTGGCTTTCCGTCTTGTCTTTAAATTAAAGAAGCAGCCAGAACCCCATAAGGGTAAACATTACTGTAGAAGGAAGCTAGTAAGGGGGGGGAGCCGTTTTAAGTTTCACCAGCGGATATAGATCTTTCAAGGGGTTAAGAGGGGCACATTGTTGACCCTCATAAATGAGGCAAGGCTGACCTTAGATAAGGCTACTTTTGAGAGGCGAAGAAGAACGCCTTTTTTTTAAGTGAAGTGCAGATATTAGACGGCATATGAGGCGCTGTAGGAGTTTGATTGTGAGCAGTGTTTAATTTGTTGTTGTTTCCGGTGCTGAGCATCGGGACTTATTTTTGAGGTCCGGGGCTTATTCTTCTGCCTCAAGCATTTGCTGAGATATGGGAAAGACAGAAGAAGGGGAAAACGTCAAAGCGTCACACAGGGAGAAAGTAGAAAGCTGCAAGAGTGAGCTGAAGGGGCAGGGAGTGGCTGTAAATGGACTGAAGAGGCCCAAGATGGTTTCAGGATTAGCTGCCTCAGTACTCCGTGCTCGCACGTTTAATTGCAGCAGCCGCATGTTTGAGAGGAGGGCTTTGGGCACCGCCACATTTTTATTTACAAACTAAGCACTGATTGTGAGTGAACTGGTGATGACTATTCCATCAAAGGAATTGATATATTGCAGAGGTGCAGTCACACTTCTGAAGTTACGAATGCCACATCCCTCCATAGGAAATCATATTTTGCCTCCTTTAATAACTTTGACAATCCTTGACCAATTCGCACCAGGGCGCAGATTTATGGTGGCCTTGCGCCATTCCACTACATTAGCTTCATTTGTTTGATGCTAATGTGGCGTTGGAAGGGCAAAAGCGCAGTGCCATATTTACAACCCCTTGTGCCTTGTGTATTTTAAATATGGTGCACACATGGTGGCGTTAGGTGGGTGCTGAGGGGCACAAGAAAGGTGGCGCTGCACTAGGTGCAGAGCCACTTTTCATAAATCTGGGCCCAAATTTGGTAGAAACAACATTAATAATTCATGCCTTGAAAAAAACAAATTTGGTACAGATTGGTTAAATTGTTTGAAAGTTGTAAGGGAAGTCTAAAAACTTGCCATTGTAAGGTCTGGCCTTAGCCAACACCTTCTGGTTTTACAAAAAATATATATAGTATACTTACTTATAGGGGCGTTCAGCCAGCCCTATGAATCCATTGGTCTGCTATTAGATCTTTCTCATTTTAATTAGGCTCACTACAGCATAGAGCAATGAGTCGGCTCCCTTCACCAATTGGCTAACTTCACTGTGAGTGCGAGCATTCTCTTCTTTCACAAGGCACACATTCACACACAACATAGTTCCCTTCACTTCCAGGACTTACTATGCCAATGTGGGCTTTCTGAAACCAAATAGATGATTTTGCTCTTAGTCAATTTTGTTTTTTTAGATTGACGAGGGTGAAGCAGTTTCTCCAACAATAAAGTTTTGCAAAACAAATGACAAGATAAAACGAGCATTGGCAAAGCCAACATGCTGGCAGCCTACACCAGACTTATTGGCTTTGCTTATGCTTGTTCCATTTAAGATAGGTCTTCCCAAGGCAAACCATGAAGAAGTCTGAGACTGCTAGAACAAAGTGCATTTTTTAGGTTTGTAGTATTTTTGTCCCACAAAAGAAGTATAATGCAAAAGAGTGTCTTCTGTGCATGCAGTAGTGCTGTATGTGGCAATCTCAGGATCAAAAAATGGAGAACGCATTGCAAATATCAAAACAAAAATGTGTCTGCTTCTCTTAGGCACATGCACAGTATACCCTGCCCCCCTTCCTTATGTCCACAAACATAAGGAGAAAGAAAGACAGCACAGTTTGAAGTCAATGCGATATTATGCATAAATGGGCAGGCCATAGCATACTCCCCTAAAGCAGGTCTCTTCTTGGCCTGCAATATAGGGCTGAAAAAGTGATTCCCAGCTCCCTTGCCTGGCCAGGACCAGTAGGGGTTCACATACAACTTTGGCTATCATGCTTCTGGAGTACAAAGGAGAAATCCCTATAACTTACCACTACCTTTACAAAAGACTGGGTAGTACAGTTTTTCCATCTCCAACCCTGCATAAGGCATAGGGAAGTGTGAACTGAGGCCCCACTGTCCTTCCTGGGCCGAAGGTAGACACTCAATTGTTTAGCTGCACAATGGCATCTAACCATTCCCCCTGTACAATTGCACCTTCCGTGTCTTCCTGCAAGTTAAAGAGGGTGTTGGTATTGTTAGCTCACCTGGTCCTTAATAAGTAAACTTACAAGGGGACACGCATAGGTCGATGAACCTTTTGATTCGCATGGAGTATCCTAGCTATGATGTGACCAATGTTTCTTAATAATCACTACACAATATTCAATAATCATTAGACTAGTCATCAATCAACAATTAATAATCATCACACCATGACTTTTCAGTCATGAGTAACCACAACTCAGTAAACCTTTAGTAATTTTATTCCCTATTAGTTACAATACTAAACCAAGAGATTAGTTCAAGCTTTATTCAAATTCAACAATTCTGTATTAAATCATTAGAAGGCGCCAAACCCATAACCTAATCAGAACTTGCATCAGAGTACATTCTAAAGCATTAGCACAGATTAACAAATGAATCCAAGGCAATAAGCCAACATGTGTCATTAAGTTCAGCAAATCAGTCCGTCGACCATTTGTCTCTGTCACCTGTCAATCGTCATAGAAGGGAAACCCTTATCTGATCCAAATTAGCATCAGCACGTGGAGCTTCATGCAAAAACAGTTTAGAACATGAATTTGGAAAAACATCTCAGAGAAAACTATTAGAGAGAGCAGTTGGTACCTAGAAAGGAAAGGCTCAAAAATATAATTCAGTCGCATTGTCATATCTTCCTATCCTCGGTATGAATCACAACAAAGTCAATCTTTGTCTTCAGGTCATCAGTCGTTCAGCATCACATCAGGCTCTCAAGAGCATGAGCCCAATGACAGCATCTTGAATCTCTTCTTCTCAATATCGCATCAATTTCGGAATAAGGTTTCTTCCCCTAATATCTGCACCTAACATCTCCACTCTCTTCCCTCTGTCACATTGTTATATTAATGTCACCCAGACTGTCCCCCAATTCCTAATTGGTCAATTAATCACACAATTTTCATCTAACCAATACATTTCTTAATTCAAATCTCTGAATTCTAATATTACAAAGTTCTCAGATTGTTGATTGGTTCACTGTATGATGTTCTCATCATCCGGCTCGTCAGGTATTGAAAATGTTGCATCTTCTTTCCAGTCAGTGTCTCTATTGTTCGAGTCCTGGGAAAGTACACTCAGAACGCTTTACACACTTTTTACTACATTTCCAATTTCATCATCTCCTGTCAGTCTGTTCATGCAAAGGTTTCAGCGAAGCAAATTTTACTAAACAATGAGTGGTTCACGGTCATTCAGCTCGTCAGCATCTTCAATTAATGATAGAAATACAGCTTCTGCATAAGACTGGTAAGACTAGGCCACGACTTTGGCTAAGTTAAGCTCTACAATATAATGCAAAACATGAGTTATATCTCTCAATACGACATACTATTACATTATTTTAGTACATTTTTCAATATTTCCCATATGTTAATTACTCTTTTAATATTATACATGAAATGTGGTGGATACTCCTCGAGGTCACAATTCCAAATGTGTGCATTATTTTTCTACGTTAATCATTTTGTACACTTTTCATTATTCAGAATACATAAATTAGCAGTATTATCCCAATTATTTCCTTCATTAATCAGTTTTCAGGGTGTTTCCTACACCACCTTGTGTAAGGGTATTTACTAGCCCCTCCCTCATTGTCCAAGTATGGGAGAATATTTGCGCTCCCCCTGCCTTGCCTAAGGACAAAAGAAAAGTAAACAAATAAATAAAAAACAAGTACTCACAAAGCCATCCCTTTTGTAGACTTCTTGCAGGATTGGCAAACTGAAATACTTTTTGTGATGAAATGCATAATTAGCAAAAGAAAGTAACAGAAAAACAGCCTGGTGATATGTGTCATGGTTCTATGGCAGCCCAGCATGATGATGTATGTTCATGAGGGCGTCACCACACATGAGCACATATGGCATGTCACCACCCCCATTTTGTTTAATTTTTTTTATATGTTAACTGTATCAAGATGCCAGAAGCCACCTGAAGTGGTAAATAACAAAATGCATTCAAAGGTACACAAAAGAACTTTGGGAAAATGGAACGGCCCAGCAACAAATGGCAAGCGCTGGGCCAATCAAAAAAATGGAACAAAGTGTTGAAGGGCCTGCAACAAGAAAGGCAGAGAAAGTAATGTAGTAGAGGGGGATGGGAGTGGGTGGGGGAGAATAACACAGCTGGAGGAAACATGCAGGGTGATCAGAATTCCTCCCAGTTGGGTAATGGAATAGAAGAAGGGTAAAAATACACCCCCCTCACCTCTTGGGTAAGCTTATAGGAGGAGGGCTCAAATAAAAATAATAAACAGGAAAGGAGACATGATGCCTTTGGGCATGGTGAGAGAGGACTTTTGGCCTTTAATCCAACGTGTTTGGAAAGGGGCACTAAAATACACTCATCCTACCTTTTGAAAGATGAGAAGGATATCTGCTACTCACACACACACCAAACACACACTAATGTGCGCACACACACACTCACACCAACACATGTACACCAACACATGCACACCACACGCAAACCACACACACCATATATATATTTAATTTAGATGCTACTTCAATTGGTGTTTTGAACAAGTGCTCTATGTGGAGGATTAGTGGATCCTTGGTCTCATTAAAAAACAAGCATATGCAAGCGGTCTTGCATTTGTGAAAGTTAGAGCTCTTGGCATTGAAAATAACAATGTTTTTTACTATTGTTTTCTGTATGCAGTGGAGTAATGATATTCGCATAGCACTATTGGGATACGTATGACCTTGCGGCACTGGAGACCAGAAAATTGGAAATAGGTTATTAGGGAGGGGAGACAAGAGTAATATGCTGGCTGAAAAAAAAAGTAACAACATCCTGGAATATGCAAACACTCACAAGGAATGCAAGTTTAAGTAAAGCATGTGAAATGTAAGCAGGAACATATGGTTACTTTAATACTTTTACACTTATTATTAAAAAATCAATGAGTGTTTTGCCTGAGAAGTTAAGCCCATGACTATAGGGCCCAGAAGGGACCTGTTTCAATGTCCATTGCTTATATCCTTACAAAACATAAGTTTCATGGTTTAAAAATACCACATCCCTGAACACAGAGCAGCGGTACACATTTTATGAACTGTAATATGGGAAAACAGCTGATAAGGATCATGTTAATCATTTCCCACTCTACGCATCAACCAGGTATTGCAGTACCTCCAGGAATGGTGCACTTCCCCACCTGTGAAAAACAATGGGGGTTATTCACAGGCCCCTTGCGCCACAAGTGCGTCACTTTTATTATGGGGTAAAGTGTTATGCCAGCAGTGCAAGGGGCTTGCAAATAAGCCACAATGCTGCTGAAAGAGAGAGGAGAAAACTAAAGTAGAGCTTCACTGGCAAACTCTGTAAAGTGGCGCTAATGTGTGTGGTTGTGAATAAAACCAATCTGCCCGCTTTTCGACCACTTTGCCTTTGTTTTTGTTTTTTTCGTATTTTGAATATAAAAACGTCAGAAAAAGATGGCATTTGCATCCAGGGTGTTTTTTTCATTTTTGGATCCATTTCTCAGGGGAACAAATAAAGGAAAGGGGAGGAAAGAGAGGGTAAGAGACATCTGTTGAAGTCAGGGTTTTCAGCAAGTGAGGAGGAGTGAGACAGAGACAGAAAGAGAGAGAGAGAGAGAAAAAGAAGAAGAGTAAAAATGGGGGGCAGCTACCAGTGGCAGAGGAGAAGTGAACACTGTAGGGAGGTGGGAAGTGGGAGCTGAGTGTGATGAAGGGAAGGACGAGTTGTGGTGTTCATCATATTCAGAAGGGGGCCCTACACCGTGGTGAGACAGATAAATCCATGTGATTGGTTGTTTTTATTGCAGGTGGACCAAAGACGAGCTGAGGAGCAAACGTAAATGACGTAACCATTTTTTACTGTACGCATCAACCAGATATTGCAGTACCTCCAGGAACGTTCCACTTCCCCAACCAGGGAAAACAATGTTGTTCAAAGAAAGACAAGAAAACAAAAGTAGCGCTTCACTGGCAAACAGTGTAAAGTGTCGCTAAAGTGTGTGGTTGTGTCTTTGCGACCACTCTGTCTTGCTTTATATTCTTTTTTTTCATATTTTGAACATTTTCTTTGCTCTCTGTCCCGAGGCTGCACTTTGGAATAGAAAAATGTAGAAAAAGATAATATTTGCAATCAAAGTGTTTCTTACTTTTTAGGATCCATTTTACAGGGGAAAAAATAAAGGAAAGGAGAGGAAAGAGAGGATAAGAGCCGTGCATTGAAGTCATAATTTTCAGCAAGCGAGGAGGATTGATGCCATCAGCTAAGCACAGAATCGCATGCCGTGTTGATACACGAGACGAGGAGCAAACCTAAAAGGGTGCGCAGGAAGGAACATAAATAAAACAAGCAGTGTTGTGGGAGGGGTGAGAGAGTGTGGGGGAGGCAGCAGAGGGAGATTAGGTGATGGCACTGCAAATTAAGCGTTAATTTATATTAAATTAAAAAGAAAAAAAATCAGAGACCTTGGAGGGGTGCTGGGGGTGGGCAAGCAGTGTTGTAGGAGGAGTAAGGAGGTGGGGGGAGATGGCACAGGGAGATTAAGTGACAGCAGTGTAAATGAAGTGGTAATTTCTATGAAATTAAAAGAAAACACAAGCAGAGACCTCTGGAGGGTGCTGGGGGTGGGCAAGTATTGTTGTGGGAGTGGTGAGGGTGTTGGGGGGCGGGGCACAGGGAGATTAAGTGACGGCAAGTGACTGTACTAGTGATCAGGGAGAAGATGGCCAACAAAACACAAACACAGCTCCTAAACTAAACAAGCTGCTGGGTATTGCACTGAGCACCAAAGAGGGGAGTGTGAAGCCCGGCCCCTGCACGGCCCCCACACACAAGGCACTGCCTCCTTCTGTGGGATGACCAAAAGGAACCATTAGTGAAATCGCCATGGGAGGGTACGAGACACACAAAGGAGAGACAATTACGTGTAATACACAAATAAAATGAGAGAGGGCACAGGGAGAGCAGGCTGCCATGAGCAGGAAACAACCTGCAATGGTGAAAATGAAAGTGGGCACGTCATTAAATGGCCCAAAACCTGCAATGCAAATGCCGACCGAAACATCAGTCACAGCACATGGAGAGCAGGCTGCCACGAGCAGGAATCAACCTGCAATGGTAAAAATGAAAGCGAGTGCATCGTCAAAAGGAGCACGTCCCCCCAAAGTAAACAATAATCAACCCCGCCATGTAAACAAACGATTAAGACAGCATGGAGGAGGGAAGAAAGTCTTGGAATGCAAAACAAATGTGACCAGATAAGATTTACACCCCTGTTTACAGCACAGCTCGGAAAGACGAGCACTCATCTCCAGTGCTCCAGATGAAAGATCAAAGCAGTCCATGGACACATATTAAAATGGTGAACAGAGTATTTAGATAGTAGTTGGTCCGATCTCCTGGGAGGAGACAAAAAAGAAAAAAGTTGGGACAAAGAGTAAGATTACCCAGTAGCAAGCAAGGATTTTTAAAGGACACTGGCATACACAAATCACAATGACTGGGTGGAGCTGAACCTCACAGTCCATCTACAACTTGTTTCCGGTCCAGGGAGAACCTGGCCTGGCAGTTCGGGCAGGACTGTTCCCATGAGGAACAGGGTCAAGACTGATTTGCATATGGCTGGGTTCAAACTGGGGTGGCATGGTGAGCAAAATAATGGATGGATTAAACCCAGATCTGTGACTGGGGGAGAATGTTTGATTGGTTCCGCATTCCGTCCATCCAGTTACGCTATGCCACAGCGTTTGTGTTTTGCTTTGCTTTTGCTACACTAAGTGCGCCGGGTATACCCAGACGTGGGTCCCGGGCTCACTGTGCCACTGGATTCAAGCTAGCCTGGCTGATGAGGGGTGAAACCCCGAAACCAGTACCTGGATGCTTGTTTCCGGTGCAGGGAGAACCTGGCCTGGCAGTTCGGGCTGGACTGTTCCCATGAGGAACAGTGTCAAGACTGATTTGCATATGGCTGGGTTGAAACTGGGGTGGCATGGTGAGCAAAATAATGGATGGATTAAACCCAGATCTGTGACTGGGGGAGAATGTTTGATTGGTTCCGCATTCCGTCCATCCAGTTACGCTATCCCACAGCGTTTGTGTTTTGCTTTACTTAAGCTATAGTGTAAGCACAGTGTAGGTTCGACCTAAAAGGGGTAGGATTCCAGCCTTTTCTAATACAACCTCCCCTCGGGTGGGCCAGGGTCCGGGGGCTGGCATAATTGTGATTTTTGGAGAGAGGGTATACGGCCCCCTCCCCGAGCCAGTATAAGACCCCAGGGACCCATCCCCAGGGCCTCTTTCATTATTATTTTTGGGAGAGGAGCCCATCTCCTAGGCCTGAGGTAATGATTTTAGGGAGGGGGTTGTGCGCTACCCCTTCCTGAGCATCTGTATGGTCCCTGGGAGTCCAGACCCATGGGTTGAAGCAATACATTTTGGGAAGCGGCATGTGGTTCTGAACCCCGCTCCCCTGTAAAGCAATGGAGACGTCATACCCCAGGGCCCAAAGACAGACAATGTCCTGGGGACTGTCTTGTCCTCTATCCGAAAGACAATGGGTAGGAAATATAAAACGAATTCCCTGCCTGTACTCTCCCAGGCTGGGATCACAGCTTTGCTCCTGCCCACAGGAGCAGAAGTAGAAGTTGCTCCCCCCACACAGGAGCAAAATAAAAGAGCCAGCTCCTGCCAACACCCAGGGTAGGTGTTGATTGGGGAACTGGCGAGGGGAGTGGGAGCTTTTGGCATCCACCCACAGCCACCAACATTAAAATGTTGTGGGATGTCCCAGGTGGGACCTGGGCACCCGGGTGTTTTTTCTAGAAAGAAATGTGAAAATTGTGGCCAGTTCCCGCGCAGCCCTACTGACTGGGGCTCCTCCTGCAGCCCCCAACAAAAAAAGCAGTGAGTGACCCTGGTGGGACCAGGACACCCCAAAAAAATAAAAGAAAAAAAACTAATTGGGGAAAGAAAAATAAATAAGTGGCTGGATCCTCTCATTTATTATTCACTGCTCTTGGGAAGGAGCGCTCCATAATGGCCTTTATGGGCTTTCTTACATATATTTCGCAGCATGGTGGTGCCCCAACCTGGGCAGAGGCCCCACCAGCATAGCCCCAGCAGAAACCCCCCAGAAATACTTACAAAAATTAACCCTATGTTTCATGGGACCTATAGAACATGACCCCAGGAAAATGTGATCATATTTTTAAGCATTCCTAGAGCTCATGCTTTTTCCTCTTTAGCTTGGGAATTCAAGGACGCCCTCTGATCTTCTGGCTTTATTATGTGGCTTCAGCAGTGTAAAGAAAGACTCTTACACCCGGTTGATGTAGTTTTAATTACAAATGTGTTGAGTACTTTCAGCCGAAAAGACGATAATGGTAGGAAACTCCTTTATTCTTTAAATGATTTGAAGATTACAAGTACACTCCGAAAATATGAAGCCCCGACCGCATACAATGCCGCCGTCCTTCGTCCGTCTCCTCCCATTCAACCGTCACCGAATCCCACACTCATACACAAACATTCCCCCTCAACATCCTGCCCTTCCCCGGCTTGCGCTACCAGCGCGAGCCATAACATTCACAATACAACACATCTTCCCCCTTACACAATATTTCTTTTCTATAACAATAGTATAAGGAACATACACTACTATATCTCTATCGCTACGTGAAAAGATACGAATACAATATCCTAACATTCTATGAAGCTTAAATCTACAACGTAATATCTACTAAATAAATCCTACGAATATTTTATAAATACCTAAATGTTATACGTTTCCTATAAATTCATAATTTAGTTCCTGAATCCTTACAGTGACTCAGTTGCATACATAGTCATTGAGTTTTCCCGGTTTTATAATCCTCCTGCCACATCTGCTAATATTGTTCCTCACACTTGTCATGTCACCATTCCGTGCATTGTCACCTTTAGCCATCGTTTCGGTTCTGTGATCCACAATTGCAGGACTAACACTGCTTCTTCCGCCCAGCGCAGTCTGTGCAACATGGGCACTTTGCAAACTTTTTTTATTCCCTGTATCGTCATGCATAAGCCAGTCAGTTCCAATCGATTTTTCTCCACCTGAACCTTTGTATGGGGAAACTCTGCTTAAGTGCCATATTTTCCCGTTTTCAAGTTGTACAGCATTACACAAAATTTTTGTGACCTTCAAAGGAGGATAGAACCTTCCCTTCTCACATTTTTTAAAATCTGGAACCTTCACCCTAACTAAATCACCCACCTGTATACTTACACTTTTGCAATTCTGTTTTGCATCATAAAATTCCTTCGAATGGATTTGCGCCTTCTCAATATTTTTCCTAACACTCTCACTTGTCCAGCAGCTTTCCCTACCATCAATCATCCAACCAACATTATCTTTCCTCAGTGGAACCCTTCCTCTCATAATCTCAAATGGACTGTGACCTGTAGAGCTACACGGTGTAGTTCTGTATGACCAAACTGTTTTCCAAACTTCCTTTTCCCAATCTAACTTTGCGCATACAGCCAATTGTATACTATTTTTTAACACTCTGTTGAACCATTCCACAGCACCATTGCCAGCTGGATGATAGTTGGATGTCGTATTGTGTTTAATGCCACACCTCATTAAGAAAGCTTTAAATTTGTCAGATGTGAATTGTACCCCATTGTCAGTGATAATGGTCTTGGGTAGACCCTCTCTCAAAAAAACATTATCCAAAAATTCTACAATGGCCCCAGAATCCACCTTGGACACTATTCCGATTTCAGGCCATTTAGAAAAATGATCAAACATTACCACAATATATCTATAACCGTCTTCCACTTGTATTGGTCCAGTAATGTCCAGACCAATCTTCTCCCAGGGCATGTCTGGACATCCTATAGGAACTAACGGTGGTCTGAACATGGATAACGTTTTTTCTGACTCATTACATAGGACACAATCCCTTACTGTCCTTTCCACAGCTAAATCAATTCCTGGCCACCATTATAGTTGTTTAACTTTACTTTTCATTTTAGATATGCCCAAATGTCCATTATGGCATAAATTAAGAATTTTTCATCTGAGTGTCTCAGGGGGAATTACTCTACCATTGCGCAATAATCTATTATGCTCCACAGACAACTCCTCCTTAACCTCCCAAAACCTCTTCACATCTTCATCTAAAAAATTTTTAAGAGCCCAACCTTCCCTTAACAAAATTTGAACCTTATTTAATGTTGCGTCTTCACCCATGGCTTTATCCTAATCACCTTCTGAGATACCCTGAAAGGCTGTGGGTATAACTTCAGCTACACAACAATCCTCCAACTCCTTCTTACCTTCCACAGTATTTACCAACGGCATTCTACTTAAGAAATCAGCAATCTTATTCTTAATCCCAGGTACATATCGTACTTCATACTTGTAGTCCAACAATCTTATGGATAATCGAGCAATACGTGGGGAGGCTTTAAATAATCCTTTGGTTGTAAGCACTTTGGTAAGCGGTTTGTGATCGCTACGCAAGATGACATTAATACCCCAAACAAATGATCTGAAATGTTCCAAACCCCACACGCATGCAAGGGCCTCCCTTTCAATTACTGAGTATTTTGCTTCAGCGTTGGTGATAGAACGAGAAGCAAATGCAATTACACATTCCTTACCATTCATATCCCATTGTGTAAGAACAGCCCCTAAACCCTTATTGCTTGCATCAGTTGTAATTATACATTGTAAATTTGGGTCAAAACCTTGTAAGGCTGGTGCATTAATAATATCATTCTTAATCAATTTGAATGCTGCTTCACATTCTTCACACCACTTAAATATGCACTTCCCTTTTAACAATTGTCTAATAGGGAACGTTTTGTGAGAAAAGTTATGCACAAACTTAGCATAATATTCTGCTAGACCCAAAAAAGCTCTAACTTCGTCCTTGTTAGTAGGAGCTGGTGAATTCTTAATGGCTTCAACAAGACTAGCCTTTGGTTCAACACCCTTGCCACTTATTTCGTGTCCCAAATAAGTGACGCTTCTCATGGCTATTTTACACTTGCTATGCTCAGCCGTAAGTCCATTATCTTCTAATACCTGAAGAACATTCTTAACTCTAATGTCATGGTCATATTTCGTATCCCCCATAATTAAAATATCATCTTGGAAAAACAACACATCCCGCATTTTACTAAAAAGCTTATACATTAGCCTTTGAAACATGGCCGCTGCAGAAGCCAAACCAAATGGAACTCTAACAAATTGGTAACAACCAAAGGGCGTAATAAATGCGGTTAATCTACGACTATCAGGATGTAACTGAACTTGATGATAAGCAGAAGTAAGGTCTATCGTGATAAACCATTCCTTGCCTTTAGTTAGTGCTACAACCTCATTGATCTTTGGCAAAGGAAATTGATCCACCAAAATATTCTTATTAAGGTCCCTTAGGTCTACACATAGCCTCAATCTGCCATTAGAACGTCTGGCTACCACCAGTGGAGAAATCCAATCAGATGACTCAACCTGTTCAATGATACCAGTTTGTAGTAATTTGTCCAACTCATTGGAAACTTCATTCCTGATGCTAAAAGGAATATTTCTTGCCTTATGAACAACAGGAATGGCGTCCTTTTTAAGTATTATCTTATGCTGGAAACTTTTTAACTTTCCCACAGTTCCTGAAAATACTAAAGGATACATGTCCTTCACGGTAACATCGTACACACTATCTTCCTGAACCACCGATACAGGTTCTGAACCATTGGGATTTAAAACCATCCCTAGTGCACCTTGGTCCCACCAACCTAAAACTGATGGTCCTGATTTTGACACAGACAGCTTACATTCAGCTTTACGATCCTTAAATGCAAATGACAATTTTTTGTAGCCAAGAAGCTGGATTGTTTCCCCGTAAAACTTTTAGGTGAGATATCAGGTGTGTCCAAACCACCACCAACAGTACGTTTCAATTTCTTTAACCAAACTTGTTCATTAACAATCGTATGAGGTGACCCTGAATCAGCGGTAATCGTAATGGTAACACCTTCTATAGATATGTCACACTTTGGTCTTTTCCGCAGACCATCTGGCGTTCCTGTTCCGGCATTCCTTATGTTAAGCACCCACATATTCTTGTCTTCACTGTCTGAGGATGAAGCTGATTCAGAAGCATCCTCTAACAACTTTATTGCTGTGCCTTTCTTTTTCTTGCAAACCTTGATAAAATGGCCAACAGTACCACAACCAGAACATTTCTGATTGCGTGCTGGACAGCTTTTATCATTTGCATAATGGCCCAGTAAACCACATCTGAAACAAGTAACCACCGCCTTAGAAGTATCTTTTTTTGACTTCTTGTTCATGTAAGAACTGGTCTTCCTCGAAAACTCATTTGGTGGACATTTTTTTTACTCTATTCACCAACTTATGTGCTTCTCCAATCGAATCATCCATTTTAGAATTTCCCAGTAGAACAGCTTTTGCACATCTTCCTGTAAGTTCCGCTTTCTTGACCACTTCTATTACCTCTTGTAAGGGCGATTCTCCTTTAGTCCATAAGCAGTCCTGTATATTCTGGTTGGCAGTGTGCATAACTATCTGGTCCCTAATGAACTCGTCATGTAAGGTACCAAATCTACACGTTAATGGCAATTTTTTTAAGGCTGAAACGTATTCCTCAATTGTTTCCTCTTTGTTTTGTTTCCTGTGAAAAAACTTATAGCGATCAATTCCCACACACACCGTTGGAGAATAGTATCTGTCTAAATCCTCTAATGCATGAACAAAAACATCTCCCTGCTCTCTTTGTTTCTTTTCAATTCTATTGTAAATTTTAAGACCGTGCGGCCCTAAACAATGCAATAAAATGTTCTTCTTT
This sequence comes from Pleurodeles waltl, assembly GCF_031143425.1. NCBI lineage: Eukaryota > Metazoa > Chordata > Amphibia > Caudata > Salamandridae > Pleurodeles > Pleurodeles waltl. The sequence goes on along the minus strand of NC_090439.1, from coordinate 503,920,178 downwards.
TTTTCTCCTGAAAAGTCATTATCTTCATCGCATGCAGAGATGTAGTTCATAAAATACTCTCGCCATTCTTGCCATTTAATGGAAACATCACTACTACCAGGAATAAAAGGTTGAGGAGGTGGAAGATTCAAGTTACTAGAAGCCATAAATGCGTGCCACAACTTCAAAAATATATGACATCAATGTCTAAATATCCGTAGTGAAGTGAAAATCCACTTAAACCTCCTGTAAACCACAAGAAATTCAATTGCCGGTATATTTCCTTGGTTCCAAAAGGTTATTTAGGCCGTAAGGAGGTCAGCGGTCTAGTTGTCGAAAAACCAACTGAATGTTGCTAAGAGACGCCCGAAGAAACGAGCACAATGCAAGTTGTAAAGTCAATGTTTCAGCACTTTAGGCTAAAAAAAAAAAAACTCACAGGCATTCGCAGTCGAGTTGCGTGGGCCGAGGATTACAATCGGATGCAGACGGGGCTAACTCGTCAACTCGTCGCCAATTTTGTTGAGTACTTTCAGCCGAAAAGACGATAATGGTAGGAAACTCCTTTATTCTTTAAATGATTTGAAGATTACAAGTACACTCCGAAAATATGAAGCCCCGACCGCATACAATGCCGCCGTCCGTCTCCTCCCATTCAACCGTCACCGAATCCCGCACTCATACACAAACATTCCCCCTCAACATTCTGCCCTTCCCCGGCTCGCGCTACCAGCGCGAGCCATAACATTCACAATACAACAAAATGCTTGGTTTAAACTTTTATTGGCAGACACTGCAATGACACTTCTACAAAATCAGTAGACTTGCCTTTTATATATTGACAAATTAACATTAAAAGAAACCATAAACATTTACTAAAAAAACAAGGGTTAAAGTGACAATCATAGTTAGCTATTCAAAGAAATCTTTAGAGATTCACTGAAAAAGTCAAAGGCTAAAGTAACCTTATAGTTAGGTGACAATGTCAGTTGCAACATAACATATTAAACTAAAAAAACATTGAAATTCACCTGCTTTAATTAACGGAAGTAACTATAACTTGAGGCGTTGCCACGCACTGCTTATGACCTCACATATTACCTCACTTGTGACATGTTCTCTGACATCATTGATAACAGCACTACAACATCTGAAATGACATATTTGATGACAATAATGTGCATGGTGATGGAGCAAGTTATAGTTACAGAAATACAGCTTCAATATGCAGTTCTCTCCAGAACATAAGAGGAGCAACACAAACAGATCCAACCTTCAAAGACGTAAAGAAGACAACTAAACAAAATGTGTGGTGCCACCTGGACAACATGCTGATGAAGGTACATAAACATGAAGTGGATGTTTTCTGCACATCAAAAAAGAAATATCAGCGACTGAGAGACAAAATGAGTGTTTTCTGCACATTAAAGAAGAACTATCATTGACTGAGAGACAAACAGTTCATTTTCATGTAGCACCGAGGAAACAGGATGTTGATCTGTGTGTGAAGATCAGGTGGCTCTAGAACTGAACAAGCGAGCCCTGCTGGAGCATGTCTTGTTCACTAGCCAAGACCAACTAGCGGAAGAGATCTTAAGAACCTGCCATTAGTGCCAAGCAATTGGCAAGAACAATTTCCCCCACCTACTACAGATGACACCCTTCCAAGAGGGTGAATGGAAGAGTGTTGTCTTTGATTTCTTTGGCCCACTGGAATCCAGCAAGGATATAGAGCCATAATGGTTGAATACTCAATTTCTGCTTGACAATTGCCTAAAATTAGTGCAAAAGTGGTCATCTCAGTTCTGTGTTTGCTAGATGTGGAATTCCATAGTAGTATAGACAGACAATGTTCCACCAATCCACAGCCAAGATTTTGCTGAGTTTGCAACATATCAAGCCTTCAAGCACAGACAAACCACAGAGTATAAATTACAAGCAAATGGGATGGTTGAATGCTTCACGTCATACATATAGAAGGTGCTTCAACAAGCTGAACTGAATCATGTTCCAAATTAACAGACAATCAATACCACACTCACAGTCTGCTGGAGCAATGCACACAGCACCATGGGTCAATGTCCAGCAACACTTACGCTCAGGAGAGATTTACACAAGGATACTGACATGGAATCCTCATCCAATTTAGAAGACAACCAAAGATGGACTGTGTGAGAAAAGGCTAATAAGCCAAGGATAAGATGAAGCAATATGCTGATTCACATAAAGAAACACCCCACTACAGCAACAAGATAGGTAAATGGATAGTAGTGAATAACAAGACACCAAAAGACCAAAGCAAGTACCCTGAAAAAAGAAAAACAAACTGCTGAGGAGATCCAAGAGAATGCTCAGAAAACTTGAGAGACTCATGGAGGAATTGTGAAAGTTTCAACACAAACTTCAAATAGAGCATAAAATGTCAGTTGATTCTTTTTTTGTTCTTATTCTCTTTGGCTATCTCTCTTTTTCTTTCTTCTTCTCATGTATTTGTATCACAGCCAGGAGAGATGTAGTGGTTGTACACAAAGCTAGACCAGCAAGTAACCATAGGAATGATCAGTGGACCAGCCAGAAACAGGGTCCCAAAGGAGTTGCCGGGTGTAAGAAAGAAGCAGAAAACAGAAGGGGGATCTAATGGGTGTGGAGACCGAAAAGGAATTAGTACCACCACAGCTAGACAGCCTGATGTAGTACAGCAGAGATTGCGTATTATAAAGGAACATGTCACTTACTCGTCTAAGTGTAGCTGATACCCAAAAACAAGCAGTCAAACTGCATGTTAGTGCGAATTTTGTTGCCATTTCAAAGGAAAATGTGTTGTCTGTGAATGACAGTGTACTGCCCCACCATGCTTTAGTAATATACTTGTACTGCAAAATGTGCCACATCCAAATATACCACACCCTTATTGCTCGCCTGCTAAATTGGCATGGCTCATTTGCTATTCTTATTTGTGTGACGCTTGAATCCCTTTGACTTCAGTGATGTAACATTGATGGCAGCCCTCTCACTCTCAAAATTGTTCCAGCACCACTGATTCCAGTGTCATGTGTGTGCCCCCGAAAGTTCAAGCTCAGGCAGCTTGGTGAATAAACAAAATGTTAATGATCACAGCTGCATGGGGGGCAAGCATTTTTTGTGGAAGCATACAACTTCTGCACAATCAAAACGTACACATGGCTCCCAAAATGAGGGTGTCACTAAAGCCCCTCTCTAATAATGCTCACATAATTGTCTGGCGACAGCTGCGCTATCAAACCAGAGCATGACATAGACAAGCAAATGTTATGTTTCTGTGTGGCAGGTGTTTTAACACTGATAACTTTGTGACAAGCATGTTATTTCTCAGTGTGAGGGCGGAAGCAATTCAAATATGATATTGCAGTGCAGACAGTCATACACAAAGCCATACACAAGATACACCCAGCTACCAGCTCCATTACAGTTCAGAATGTTACACCCACTCCCGTACTCTGCGGCTACACGTTGACGTGCCAGCTCACGGTGACTCGTGACTTGCACAGGTTGTTATCTAAGGCTCACAAAGAGACACAGTCTAAAACACATGAGATTCAGATACACCTGGAGTCCAGACAAAGGCGGGCCTAGCATAAATAAAGCCGTAAAAGGCAATCACAATGTTTTGTATTAGATTCAAGTAGCTTTAAATTGGAATTCTAACTTGGTGCACGAAGGCCACTTTCACTTAGAGAGTTTTAGAGGCTGGTTATCATGAAATGCAAAAGAGCTGATTTACAGGGCAAACAAGTCATGTTATATAACACACCCAGGCTAAGAGGAACACATTCATATTGGCATCTTAACATATCCAGGACCTGATGTAGTTGCTCTGTCGCCATAATGATATAAATTAATATCGAATGCTATATGTAAAATACAATCTCTTACAAAACGTGACTATTTAAAGAAACGTCCGCCCTAAACACAATACACTAATAACCTAGGTCAAACATTGTGGAGCCTAGTGACACAGGCTTGCTCTCCTAACCCCTTTATTTCTTCCAGTTTAAAAACGAATACAGTACCTTTATCTATGTCGGAGTTCTCCTTTGGAAGTGAATGTTTTCTGTTAAATTGTAATATTCATTCAAATAACTTTAGAAAATTGAGAGAGTAACATTTTTATATGTCCACAATACCAATCTCTATGTGAAATGCCGCAACCTGAGCAGTGCATGTCAATTATATGGTAAGAGACACACAAACCTGAAGAAGCAAGGGGTGTATTCACATGCTATGGTATATACTCCTGCCTACCAGAGAGACATAGCCGAATTCCCCTCAAACAGATCTGCATTGATAGGCATTGAGGAGGACTGGCCTCTCTCACAGGCTTCGAGGTAGTCCACTTTCTATGTCTATAGTGAATACCAAAGCTATATTCTTTTTTTAATTTTTACAAAAGACTGTAATGCTATGTGAGAGCTTACTGCCCCTCGACAGGATTTAAAACATACACCAGTAGCCTGAAGCACACTCCATTGCCACAAAGATTAAAAATTATAATATATACCTTTGCCTTCCTCCAAAAAACAGTACCTCAAACTTCTAAAAAGTGAGATGGGTTTGACAAAATCTGAATACTCTGGACATTTGTGTAATTCATAGTTCGTCAAATCAAATTCACCTAGACCTTCCAAGGATCCTTTATGTTTCCTTAAAACGGATGTATAATGAATGTGGATCATAGAAAGGCAATTCCAACTGTATGTGATACAATAATTGTGCCAAGATTTAAAAAATGTCTGTGGAAATTTGCAAGTAGTTGTCCTATACGGTGTGGCATAATAATGTCCTTGTTTTATTGTTGATCTGCAATAATATTTACTCCACATTATCGACATTATCCACATTATCAACTTACACTGTATAATGAAATTAAGTATATGTGATGTTCGAATAGTACCTTTACACATTACTCAATATACTAACCTTGACACATTGGTCAATATTGTGGAGTCGATATTTGTGCAGATTAATATTTTTCTAGTCGAAATAAGAAAAAAAGTACTATATTAGAAAAATATTGTTTCATGACTCCCCAATATTATATCAAATACATTTTTTTAGTCCTGACACTGGATAAGGATTGGACTTCTCTGAACTATTTTCTTTAGTCCGGATCCTGGATCAGGATTTGACTTCTCTGAACTGGTTTCTTTATTCCTGACAATGGATCAGGAGTCGACTTCTTAGAACTGATATGGTTAAGGTACATATAACACCCAACCCTTGCTGGCATGATTCATACGTACATAGTAGAACATTTATAATTGTACAGCAATATGAAAACATCATGTACATTTGTCCCAATATATACTCTCTATGGCCAGTTGACAACTTAACTAGTAGGTCAACATCTTTCCATAACTAATTGGATTGAAACTAGCACATACTCAAACAGAAGCCTGTATAGAGCAAAGACTCTTATCATGTATTGGGCAGCAATGGAAGCAGGAGGGAAACAATATGCTTTTGAGCCTTTATCTGTTGGCCATCTCAACAGGGCAGTCATGCTGTTTTCCTTTCTGCACGCCATGTGAGCCGCAATGGCGTACAGTACCAGGCCGTGCAAAAGACCGCACTCATATCCTTCTGTTTGTACGGTCTATTGACACAAGGCGGAGTTCCAGCTTATTGTGGTGCCAGCATTTTGTTGCCGAGTTTCTGAAGCCATAAATCATAACTTTGGCACACCTCTCTTTGTAGCTCCAAAGCCAGACCCTTGCATTGCTGCCCTTCATTTTGCAAGTATTACATTTTTACTCATATTCCTGAAATTATTCATTGAGGTAATTTGAAAGGCCCGCACTGGAACATGGTTTAGAGAATAGCATTGACAAAAAATAGGTGATTACTAAGTTTACGGTCTGCATTCATTAACAGTATCTAGAACATAGCCCTGAGTACATTTTGAATCATAATTCCGTCAGAAAAGAGACCAGTGGAAAAATGTGTTTCACATATTTGTAGATTTTCATGTTCAGCTCAATATTTCTCCCTGTTGAGAAAAATCCGTATTGCCATGGAAAGCAGGCTGTTTCATAAACAGAATGCAGCATTGTAAAACAGGAATTTGCAAGTGGCAATATATTCTAGTTTAACCAGTGCTAAGTACTACCTACAGAACATCTGCATGATGTTCGTGTATTATTACTCAAAAGGTGCAATTCGTCGAACTAAAATGTACAGAGTGCCACGCCTTCCGGTTCTCTTGATTTGCTGGCCATAGCACGAACTTCTGTTGCCTCGCATCTCGAGATGTGGTCAGGTGACAGGAAGTGAGGAGTTGCACGCTATACCCATCACTTCTGCCCACCGCGATGGTCAGGAGTATACATGATAACCTTCCGCTGGCCTCCGCCTTTTCAAGCAGAGCATTGCAGCGGCGGAGGTGCGGAAGGCACATGAGATAGCAGATGACCTGACTCACCCTTCTTTTGGCACCAGCGGACTCAACTCTGTCTCTGGCACCACCTGTGTGGTCTGTTCACCAGCTCGACGTGCCCGGAGCAAGCCTGGTGCAAGAGCAAACCTTGTAGAGCGGGCTCCGACCGTTACCATCCGGGCCGTCCTAGCATTTGGGCCCTCCCCCCAGTACCATCCCTGCTCTCGCGGGCGCTGCTCTCCCTCCCCTTCATTCATTACAGCCATCGCTGCCATCCTTTTTAAATAAAAAATGACAATTTGTTTCAATGCCGCCTCAAAACCGGGTGATTGAGCGCCAACGCTGCTCGCTGCAGCCGTGTGCGCCGACAGGGGTTATTTACTTTTTCCTGCAGTTTAGTTTCTCGCCTTGGTGCTGGTACTAATATCTAGCATTTATTCACCTGCTCCAACCTTTTAACATAGGACCTCAAGCCCTCATTAATTCCCCTTCAATGCGGGCTGTATATCCTTGCCCTACCCTGCCCGGCAGATGTAGTGTCCTGCTGGACACGTTCTAGTGTTTCTGCCAGGCCCCCAACGCTGCAGCAGACAGTCACAGACAGAGGTTTACCTGTGCCCCTTACTGTAGTGGATACCAGCCTCTTGGGGCCAGGCACATGTACCAGGCGCATTTGGGGCAAGTGTTGGGAAAACTGCTAATTGTTTTTTTCATGTCTGTTGCGGGATATCTCTTGTGTTTTAGAGTATTACCTGTTGTTACAAGTTCATCGTGTAATTGGACTGCATTATTCTGTGGAGCCAATTTCATTTTGCGGGAAATTAACGTTTTTCATCAGGCACTTGGCTTAACGGCTGCTAAGGGATGCTCGATTGGGAAGAGGAAGGGGAGGGATCCCGAGTTAACCCAGTTGTTGAAACTGGTCCTCACCAAGTTGGGAGATGATGGGGATTCAGATGTTTCTCGGTCAGAGTTGGAGCGGGATGAAGAAAAAGCCATGGCTGACCGCCCATGGCGTCCAATATTCCTCCCATGCACGTTTCCCACCAGTGAAGCACAGAGCCAGGAAACAGGCGCATGCCTCCTCTAAAGTGGTAGTTGCAGAGGTACCTGCCCCAGCAGTAGTTGTATGAGATGTTCAGGCGGCACCTTCAGGTGTAGATGAGGGCCAATACAGCACTCAAATTCAGCAGCCTGTTAGCCCTCCATCCTCGCAGGCAGCTGCGACCCCCCACCTGCCAAATTCATCAGAGTCCCAGGGATCTATGCCACCTTGGCAGATATTGTGCAGGCTGTCTTTGCTCTTTCTTCTGGCTCTATAGGGTCGCTGGTGAGCAGCCCCCGAATTCCGTAGCAAATTCCTCTTCAGTTGCCCAGCCTCAGTCAGCCACTCTGCCCCAACCATTCCGATACCTTGGGAGTGTCCAGCCCCCCATAAGCAAGGGCAGATGCCAGATTCACAGGATGCTACAGCACAGGTTTAAGGTTCCGTTGCCAAATTGCTTTCCCAGTTAGCTGTCCCTGCGAACACGGTATTTGCGGCCCCTCCACCAACTTCCTGTGGGCCCCATCCAATTACTTTATGTCCACGATTGCAGATCTTAAAAAACAGGTATCAGTAATCCATAGAAATGAGGGCTATCAGCAGGGGAGGACCGGTGGAGCTTAGTTATCTGGGGCCAGGGACCTGTCATTCATTGAATCAGGTAAAAAGACTGATGCAGTTGGGTACAAAAGGAGATCTGTATCTACAACAGAAATTAGGGGACAGGACATCTTGCTGTCCAGGTCTGGTAAATTAACTTACCACGTCCTGCTGACATGAAAGAATACATTTGGAAGAGTGATTTCGTGGACGTTTTTCCCTTGAGAAGAGCAAAGAGAAGGGATTGTGAACAGAAGGATAAAGCGGAGGTCATGAACTCTATGACATTCTATTCAAACAAGATACTAAAGGGACACCATGATATGGGGGTACAGTGTGTCTGTACTATGACTGTGATTTTAGATGACTAAGGTGGAAGATGCTGACATAGGATGGGATCAGACGAAGGTCAAAGTATGGTTAGAGATCGTTAACAGCAAGACTCTGCAGAAACATCATTTTCGTCAGTAGTTCTCCGGGTAAAAGAAGGGGTAATGCTGGACCTTCAATAGAAAGTTATACACATGCCCGACAGGGTCTTGTAAATACAAGCATGTTTGTTCCTTTTGTGGCCACCCCTCCCACCCAGAGTTCAAGTGTAACAAAAAGTCTAAAGATAAGGGAAAGGATGGAGTTAAGCCCTCCAGCTAGTTTTTTGGTTGCCAACAACGGTCCGTCTCACCAACCTATTCCCATGGCTGGATTTGTGTCCCAACAAAGAGGCTGCAAAGTTGTTGTATTTTGGTTTTTCCACTGGTTCTAGGATTCCTGCACTCAAAGTAGCTCTCATACCTCACTGTAGCAATTGGGATTCTGCCTGCCTGCACTAGGCTGTGGTCTCTAAGAAGATATGGAAGAAGGGTGCTTTGGGTAGGATCATTGGGCTCCCTCCCCCTTCAAGGACTTTGTCTGTTCGCCTTTAGGTGTGCCACCAAAGAAGAAACTGGGGTAATTTAGGTTGATTCATAACCTCTCAGCACCCAAGGGCTCTTCCATTAACAATGCTGTTGACCCACAGTCCTGCTCAGTCAGGTACTTATCTGCAGGTCAGGCATTGTTCATGCTGCATGGGCTCAGAACCAGGGACTTTCCTAGCAACAACGGACATCGGATCTGCTTTTAGGCTTCTCCAAGTTCATCCCGAGGACTACCACCTCTTAGGATTCCAATTTGAGGGCTCGTACAATTTTGACAAGTCCATGCCAATGGGATTCTCCCAGCTTATCCTGAGAACTACTACTTCTTAGGATCCCAATTTAATGGCTCCTGCTATTTTGACAAGTGCATGCCCATGGAATGTGCGGTGTCATGCACATACTTTGAGCAATTCAGCTCGCTGCTACAGTGGGTATTCAAGGCAAGCACCAGTCATTAGGAGGTGATTCATTACTTGGATGATTTCCTAGTTTTGGAGCTGCCTGAAACTGGGATGGGCTTCTGGGCGCTGAATGTACTAACTGCACTATTCAAGGACCTGGGAGTGCCCATAGCACCTGAAAAGACAGTCAGTCCCTCCACGTGCCTCACGTTCTGTGGTATTGAAATATATACCGTAGCTGATGAGTTCCCCCTTCCTTCTGAAAAGGTACAGACTTTTCGGAAGTCAATTGACTCCGTGCTCACCTTGAATAGGGTGACCCTACACCAGCTCCAGGTGCTAGCTGTTCAGTCGAATTTTGCCTTGTGGATTATTTCCTTGGCAGCCCCCTTTCAAAATCCGTTGCATGGGCAATGACCGGCCTCACACAGAGACACCACCATACACGACTCCCATGCGAGGTGGGGGAAGACTTCGGAATAGGGCAGTTTCTTCCAACAATTTAATGGCTCTGTCATCTGGCCTATGTGTCCCATTTCTAATCATGCTCCTGGACTTTTCACTGATGCGTAGGGCAGTGTAGGGTTTGGTGCAATCTTGGGCACAGAATGGTGTAGGGGCAACTGGCCTACGGTCTGCAACCTGGCTTGACAGTGGAGTTACAAGGAATGTGGCCTTTTTGGAACTGTTCCCCATTGTTGTGGCTGTGTCTTTTATGGTGGAGAGGGCAAAGCACCTCATTGCCTTGGCTGCCCTTGTGGATGGAACTCTAACCCTAAGTTCACCCATAGTCAGCAAAGGAGTCCTTCCATACAGACTCTCCAGAACAGCACTGAAGGTAGGGTGAGCCAACTGGAGGAGGGACGCACAGTTCACCTGGAGTGGGGATGGGGCTGAAGATCCTGGTTACGTAATCACAGCGACTCATGCAGCTTACGGTTTAGGGGGAAATGCCCTGGGATGCGGACAAAGGAACTCTGAGGCGGGGAATGCCCCTCACCAATGCAGGTGATTCCACCTGTCTGGTCCAATGGTGTATGGGATTGCGAAGACCCTGGTGTATGAATGTTCATTGCTGTTAGATCCTAGGCCCTTTATCCATTATGATTTTGAAACAGTTGTGACTTTATTAAAATGTATTGCACAGCTTATTGTGTGATATTTTCACGGGTGCTTGACTCTTCACGATTGTTAGAAATGTGGTTTCTGGTTGGCTAGGGTATGCACCTAAGCCAGGCAGAACCCACCACTCTAGTCAGGGCAAGTAAGTTACACACGAAGATAACCTGTGCTCACCCCTGGTAACTTGGCACAGAGCAGTCAAGCTTATCCCCAGAGGCAATGTGTAAAGCGTTTGCACAACAAACACCTGTGACACAACAAGTACACCACAAAAGAGACTCCACACAGTATGTGTAAAGATATTTTAGTATATTATAACCACATTGAGACCAAAACAATATACATACATTATAGGTTTTTCCAATTATGCATCTGCAAAGATGGTTCTCGTTATCCTAATCAAAATAAGTCCAAAACAACATAAACCATATAATTACTTTTGTAGATATACCAATTTACATGTATATTACTTGAACTGCATATAGTACACATAAGTATACTTCAAGTTATGTCTTTTAAACAAGTATCACTATAAATGCATGAAAACAGTGGGTACAGAAGCACCTGCACGTCTATTAGAACCTTTATGGTAATTTTAGTACACAATGTAGGGCACAGAAACACAGGTGTGCATACTATAGGGAATACAGTAATTACTGTTTCCTAAATGGAGCAAGTTCCTAGCAGCAATTCCTGTTGCGCTCCGGGGCCTCCATTGAGGTCTCAATCAGTAATGCAGGAAATTAACCGAGTGGCCCCATGTCACGCACACCAGTAAATGAGGCGGTGGGAGCACAACTCCAGAGTCATGGGGGTGACCTCGTTGGGTCCCCTGCTATCAGCGCACAAAATGCATCTGCAAAACTGGTTCCTCCTTTGTTGGTGCTTTCTACTATGGCGTCACCAGAGTTCTTCTGTGCTGCTCTTGCTGGGAAAACACCCCAGGCACGCTCCCCTTTGGCAGAGCAGTGCCGGAGTGAGAATTAAGCACTGCACTCGCTTTTGCATGTTAGTAAAGGAAAGATGAAGTGCTCACTATGCGTTATTAGATAGAAGACGAAGCGTTCACCACGTGCTAGTTTTGAGCAAGATGCAAACAAAGAGGGGGGAATCTCTCTGGATCCTCATAAACCCCAGGCTTCCAAAGGAACAGTGGTGGGGGCAGCCAACCAGCCTCTGGAGAACAGTGGGCACAGGGCAGGGAGCTGCAGACAGGTAGGCCAACACGCAACGAAGCTAATGGTTCAAGTGGCGGTTCTTCCTGGCAGCACCCCAGTGCCTTGGTTGGACAGGATGAGGGAGCAGCTAGCAGCAGGCCAGCAAACAGAGAAGCAATCCAGTTAATCCTTTAGGCCACTCAGCTAGTAGCAGGCAGCATGGCAACATAGGAAGAGCAGTCCAGATGAGTCCTCTGCACAGCACAGCAGTCCTTTTGACAGAGGTTCAGTTCCAGTTCCAAAAGTGCTCTCAAAACATGGGGTCAGAGCCCCTGTACCTATACTCAAAAATGTCTTTGATGTAAGGAGTGACTTCAAAGGAACCTTTCTAATTGTAATACAACTGCTTTCAACCCAGCCCTGGCTCCAGACATGAGTAAGGAGTAAATCAGCACTTTGTGTGAGGGCAGGACACAGCCTATTGACATGTAAGGTGTGAACAACCTCTCCCTCACCCATCATAGGAAGACTATTGGTATGCAGATGGATGCAGATGCCTCTCCTATCATACCCAGCTTCTCCTGTCTTGTGGCTGTCTAGAAAGTATGCACAAAGTGTAGTTGACATGTGGATTGGAGTTAGGCTGCAAAGCACATAGAGTTATAATCAGAGAGAAATGTCTACTTTCTAAAAGAGGCATTCCTATAATAGCAATGTAAAATCCTACTACACCAGTAAGCAGGATTTCTCACTACCATTCCAAACATACCAAACGTGGCAATGCTACTCCCTTCAGATCTCAAATTACCACCTAAAACTATATATGGGAATTCCCAATGCTAACCCTTTGAGAGGATCAGCCCACACAGTAGTGAAAACAAACACGCTGATTGTCACTACTAGGACATGCAGAACATAAAATTTCATGCCCTACCTTTTACATACATATCACCCTGCCCATAGAGATATCTAGGGCCTACCTTAGGGGTAATTTAGGTGTAGTTAAAAGGAGAGTTTAGTCCTTGGCAAGTAATTTGAAATGCCAAGTCAATGTAGCAGTAAACTGTGCAGGCCTAAGACAGAGATGAAAGGCTACTTCTGTGGGTAGTGCAATCTATGCTGCGTGTCCACGAGTAGCATTTAATTTACAGCTCCTGAGTATATGGTTTACCACTTTACAAGGGACTTACTTGTAAATTAAATAAGCCAAACATACCATGTTTTGGGGGAGAGAACACATGCACTTTAGCACTGATTAGCAATGATAAAGTACCCAGAGCCTTAAAGCCAGCAAAAAGAAGGTTAGAAAAATAGGAGGAGGAAGGCAGAAAGTTTGGGGGTAATGCTGCAGAATGGGCCATTTCCAACAACGTTTTGCTGTTATGCTGATTGTGCTTCACGTACCTGTAATAAAAATGACTCTCACCCCAATCACTGTGTGTTCTGTCAGTACCTCACTTGGGTTTAGGAGGAGCACAGACCAGACTGGGGGTATCCTGGCCCTAATCAGTTGGAACCCACACATATAGTGGGACACAACCATTGATAGTGCTGACTTTCTGATAGAGTAAAATTTCCCAAAAATATTTTCCTATTTCAAGTAATAATTTAGCAATGGTATGTACATATGCCTAACAGTATGAAATATCAATTTACTGATATTCACCTTTGTAAATAGATATTTGTTAAATTCTCTTGTCTCAAAGTCGCAAGTTGTAGTCGATACATTGGCAGCTAATAATGACATCAGCAAAGTTAGAGCACTGCCACACCTGAAGAAACTCTGCTTGAGAGCATTTCTATGATGAATCAGGGGGAGCCACGCCTGTGCGAAATGTCCATCGAGGCACTCATGTGATATTTGTTTGGACTAAAATACAAATTTCTAAGTTTATGTTGTTTTGTATTTGAAAGGGGATGTCTGTGAAGTTATGTCAAAAGAAGACTACATTTTGGTAAAGTTGTAAGGTAAGCCAATTGCTTTTTTTCTAGAGTAGCTATTTTGTTTCAGGATTGTTTCGCTCCGGTTGTTTTATTAATTTGGTATTAAAATATTTTTGTCAAACTGAGAATTATTATAACAATAGCCCAAGAAAACAAATTATTTCATGTACAACTCTAGAAACCTTTATGTGCATGTCTTATTTATACTACTACAATGGAACAGAAACATTTGAAACATATCATTTTACATACTACATTAATACACAAAGTGCTGCAAAAGAAACAGGGGAATTAATTTTACCAAGAATTCAAAGGTCAATATTTTGTAAACCTTTTGTGTAAGAAGCAGGATAGATTCGATGGTCCATTTGGCCTTTATCTGCTACTTAATTTGATGGGGTCCGATTCATAAAACATTTTGCCATGTTCATATTTAACTTTGGTGTGCAAAAACGCCCTTTTCACATTTCAAATATAAATCCTGAAACATGGAATCAGGATTGACACAATATAGGGTCTGATTTCTCATTTGTTTTATGCTGAGGCGGCACTAAAGTGGCTTTTTACACCCGCCATATTTACAAAGTGGTGCAATGCACACATTGCGCCACTTTGTAAACCCTTGCGCCACATTATGCCTACGCCGTATAATGTAAGGGGGGGCAAGAAATATTTCCTTGCACCATTTTTTCAGCATGTTTAACGCCTGCATAAAGCAGGCGTTAAAAGGGGGCATGCTATTGAATACAATGGGCCCCTCTGTAATCTGCACGAGAAGCGCCAACATTTTGGTGCTACTCCTGCAGAGTATCAATAGCATCCGAAATTCTGACCCTATTGCCCCTACCCTGCACTATGGTGTGCCGTATTTTAAATACAGCACACACGTGGTGGCGGTGGGGGGGTCTAACTCATCCCCATACAGTTCCTAAGGTGCACTTACCAATGCAGATTTTCCCTAGCCTGGCAGAATCACTTTCTCTCAAGTTCCAGATTAGTTATGGAAACGTGGGCCATTCCGGGTAGGACTAACTGCTAAAGTAGGTGAACAGCCACAAACCTATGTTTGTGGATACTGACACACTGTAGATTTTTTTTTATTCTACATATGCATGTAAATGGAGAAGTAAGGTCCACTTTTACCCAGGTTGCAGGCGCTGACTCCACTTATCTAAACAGCACCATCTCCTCCCCACCAACTCCCTCCATGGCCCTCAGAGGTAATTCTCCTTCTCCAGGGTGGCATGGTCTTGGCTGGAGATTAGTGGAGAGGTTGTAGACATCCTTCTGGCAGCCTTCAAGGAAATGGTCCCTTGCAGATGCCCGTAGCTCTAAGGAATTCCTGGTAATTGCCTTTGCTGTATTTGGCACATTTGCATGTACCAGTAAGGGAAACCTTGGATATTGTCCAAGGGTCCAAGGTCCAAGGCTTACTATCTCTCTGCATCCAAATGGCACATTCCAAGGGATTTAAGACTGTGGATTTATCACCCAGGAAAACACAGTGGATGGCCCTTTTTATAGTATAGAGTTGGGTAAAGATGACAACAAGTGTTGTTGGTGGACAACCTTTTATGGGGTGCTATTTGGGACATACTGCCTCAGTGAAAGCTTTGGGTCGCTATGCAAGACAGGCAGCCTTAATCCTCTGAATATGCTGCAATCCCCACTTTTCCTTTCCAGAAATGGAGGCCAGAAAATGACCTTCTAGTAATATAGGCATGTGCAGTATAATGTAATCTTACAGCTTTTTCTTGCCGGATCTGCACAAGCAGGTAGTATCAGCATGGGGATCCCTTGTGACTCCTTTGACCTCCTGGTCAGCCTCTGCTGGCTCTCCTCTGCGCAGTTCCACCTGTTGCTGCTGCTGCTGCCCATGCCGCATTCAAACTGAGAGCCTGCCTGACTCTCAGTTCAAGGCCCACCTCCACCTGCAGGCTCCCACCTGCGCCTCATCCTTGGTGGCCTAGTGGCCATCTGTATGTAACTATCTAGCTGTCACCCTTTACTTTTGCTTATTTTCTTTTCTTTCTTTCTTGTCTCTTTCTCTCTCCTTCAGCCTT
Organism: Pleurodeles waltl; assembly: GCF_031143425.1. NCBI lineage: Eukaryota > Metazoa > Chordata > Amphibia > Caudata > Salamandridae > Pleurodeles > Pleurodeles waltl. The sequence goes on along the minus strand of NC_090439.1, from coordinate 503,904,538 downwards.
TCACTTTCCCTGCATTTCCTGCGTTCCATTCCCCACTGTCGCTGCCCCTGCGTCCCGCCCCCCTCTCTCCCTGCAAAGCAATTTTCCACCTCGTGGCTTACCGGAACCCCACCTCCCTCCCCTTCTTAATGGCAACCGTACCGAAGGTGCACCAAAGGCAAGCATGTCAGCGCCCGTCCACACCTCAACCATGCCCAGTGCCACAAACCCTGGTCCTCCGACCTTCCATCGCTACAACACAGAGACCCTCAATGCGCTGAACACAGGGTGCTCCATAGCCTGCCATCTCGCATCACCCAGAGATACCCATGGACCGTTATCCTGCCTCTACTGCCACTCACCCTCACCCTACACCAAGAACAGAACCCTGCAGCCACTGAGTCATCGAACACCAACCCAGGGCACCTCATCTGCATCCTCCTCAACATCCACTCCCTCCACAAACATGCCATAGAACTCTGGAACCTGCTAGACTTCACCCGGCTGGACATCGCCTTTCTCACCAAAGCATGGACAAACCCAGTGTCTGTGCCGGACATCGCCATGGCAATCTCCAGCTAATACAAACTGCACAGCAAAGGCCGGCCTTCTCGCCCAGGCAGCAAGCTGGCCATCATACACAAATCCACCCTCCGTCTGACAACCAATGCAGAAGAGCACTCCCCCTTCATGGAGCACCTCCTTTTCCAGATACACGCCACCCCCAAGTCAACCTTCTATGGCACCCTACAGGCCTCTGGCCCCCGACCAGCCTTCAGCGACTCCATCATCGACATAATTTCTCCTCATGCTCTTGTCTTCTCAAACAATATCCTGCTTGGCGACCTCAATTATCACATTGACAGCGGCAACAACACCATCACCGCTTCCCTGCTCGATAATCTTGCCACAATAGAACTAAAGCAACTGGTCACCTCGCCAACACACATCGCTGGAAACACAGCACAATCTTTTCCACCAGCAACAACATCATCGTCAACAACACCTCCACCATTCACTGGACCCACCACCACCGCATCCATTTCACTATCACCTTACCGAACCATCAACCTCCGCACACTCTGAGCCCCAAGCAGAAAATGGGACTAGATCACCAAGGACAGCTCACCAACACCCTCAGCAAATCTACTCCTCCCCTCACAGCAGACGCTAACATCTCAGCATGGAACTTCCACCAATGGATCTCTGAATGCACCAACGCCCTAGCAACTCTCCACAAGACCTCAGCTAAACACCACCTCAAGAAGGCCAGCTGGTTCTCCCCCACACTCCAGGTCTCCAGGTGCACCTACAGACAGCTAGAAAAAAGAGAGAGAAACAACAAATCCCCGGAAGACTTTGAGGCCTTCAAAGCTGCCACCAAATCTCACCACCACCTCATCTGAGTCACCAGGAAAGCCGGCCTGCAGGACCGTATCAGCACCACCTCTCACAACACCAAAGAGCTCTTACCCAATCGGGAAAAGCAAGCATCCCTCCATCTCAAGATCTCTGCGACAGACTAGCCAACTTCTTCCCCAGGAAAATCACAGACATATATGACAGCTTCAGATCTCATGACCCTCCGAGCCCTCCAACAACCTCCCAGCTCTGACCCACCAAAACGTCACAGATTTCACAAAGGGAATTACAACTCTAATTTCCGTACAATCGCTGCATATCTAAGTAGAACTTGCGCTCACTTATATATATCATTTCCAAGTACCATCGGCCTGGTGATACTTGCTCATGCAAATAATTAGACTAGTGGCATGAAGTTATGCAAAATCGGCCCTGATCAGTAAATCAGACAAAAGACACTGGGAGCACCCTAAGCAAATGATATTGCCCCGGATTTACACCTTACATTACCGTGATAGCATTAATGGACCAAAACAAAGGCCCTGATTTAAGAGGGCCTAGCACAATTTTAGCACCACCTTACCGTCATTTTGTTTAAGCTAAAGCAGCGCTTAGGTGGCCTTTTCCCAGCGCCATATTTACAAAGTGGTGCAATGAATGCATTGCACCACTTTGTACACTTTGCACTACATTATGCTTGCGCCAGGCATTATGTATGCAAAAGGGGCGCTCCCCGTTAGGGTGGCCAAAAACAATGGCGCAGAGAAATCGAAGAGATTTCTTTGATTCATTTTTTTGAACATTTTCAACGCCTGCTCAGAGGAGGCATTAAAAGGGGACACACCATTGTTTACAATGGGGCCCTATGTACTGTTCAGGGTTAGCCCCAAAATGATGGTGCTAACCCTGAACAGTACATCAATAGCTTCTGATATTCTGACGCTATTGCCCCCTACCCTGCATCATGATGCTCCGTCTTTTAAATATGGCGCACACATGGTGGCGGTAGGGGGGCGCAAGGTGCCGCAAGAAATGTGGCGCTACATGTAATGTAGTCCCCCTTTTCATGAATCTGGCCTAAACTGTCTTCAAAGACAATTCTAAATGAATGGAAGAATATTCTCTAGATAACTATTTGAACTGTAGAACACAGAAAATAAAAATAGTGGTCTTTAGAAACTGTCATGAGTTTATTTATTCTCTACTGAATGAACTGAAGCTGGAGAAAGGAAACCAACATACTTATGTGGGGATGTTTTTGTGGTCCAACCCATTTGGCTGTATCACCGATAATGCCAGTACTGTTCCATTGGCCTTTGTAGATTTAACTATAACTATGGGCAGCATCCTTCACCTCAATGGAAACATATGTGACAATAAATAAATACTAAGGCCGACCCATGGTGCTCGAGTATTGTGGAGAATTTCGACCTCCTCGATTGAGAAAAGTCAAGAAAATGTGACACAAATGTGCATTTGCATACAATATTTATTTTTTCTCCGAGGGCTAAACAATTTTCACTACCACAAGTCCTCTTCATCTACATCCTGATTAAATATGAGGCTGCTCGTCTGTCCACCCTTCGCACAACCTAAATGCACCTATTCCTTCCCTTTAAAGGGTTTCTCGAGAGGGAAACTAACTGCAAATGTTTGTGTTTGTGACTGTTCAACTATATTTCAGGCTCGAGAATGCCCTCTAACACATCCTTAAACTAAATCTGTGATTGTGAAAAGTGAACCATATCTGATGCAATTTTCACATTCACAAATGTATTTTTGTGAGGGAAAAATTCCACTAATAATTATTCTGAGCCATTGTTGGGAATTACCCCCCAAAATGGTTCTTTTGAGAGCCTGAATTGAACGTCCTGTGGTACAGCTGGTAAAATAAAACTGACAAGAAAAAAGGTATGATGAAAAATTAATATTTTTAATAACAATGTAACGATTTACATACGATTCTTGAGATTTTTATCCTAATATTAATTTTCCTGTTATCTAATTTTGAACTGTGCTTTGACAATTTGCATTAAAGCATGATCAATTCGAAGTTGTGACCGGTAAGCAGCTAGTTTGAATGGCAGCGAGGTCACCTCAGTCTTTAATCCTTCTAAGATTGTAACTTTGGCACCATTAAATCGTGCACTGGCAAAACATTTTGTTTACACTGCTTATAAATAACACCATCTGTTTTATTAGTAGTACATTATTAGAAGTAGTGATAGAAGCATTACTCATTACTATTATTATACATTTAGTCATTTAAATCAGAATTAGGGGTGATTCTGAAGATGATGACGTAATTAAAAATGACATCGCAATTAAGCAACACTCTCGAAGGGAAAAGAAGTGGAAGGCCCGCATTGTTATACGGTTCCTACGAATCAAGTAGGACTCTGCATTTGGGCTTCAAAATATAGGGACTCAGTCCACATATACATACCACCAGTAAGTGCTGACACAACTCCTATCTAGCTCACAATGCCCCATCTAAACCCCCAACCTTACCAGGATACCAGGCAGTAACAGCAACCTCAAAGATGACCACTCAGACTACCAAGAAAGTCTTGAAAAGAGATCTACCCTTTCACCATCGCTCTAGCATGCCCAAGGTAACACAGGAAAGATACAAAATGGCTTTTCAAACATTTATTGAAACAATCAAATTCTTGTATAGAAAGCATGAGCTTCGACTATTAGGCAGATGAAACAAAGCATTGTAACCAGCATTCCAAAATTTCTGAAAAAGATAAACAATTCAACCATGATATTGCTACTGTGGTATAACACTCCTATCTGTTACTACCTACACTATTGAGAGCATAGTGGGAGTACCCTTTTCCAAACCATTGGGATAGCCTAACCCCCTTATAACTGCTGTGATATGCCAGGAAGCCAGTCTGATGTAATGCAGGTGACAACCTTTGCAGGATGGAATGTCAGAGTCAGCAGGGCTGCATCTCAGTCACAGTGCACCACATTCCAGGATAATCACATCAGAAGTGCTCCTCTGCCGAATACTATTTATATAATCACTGTTGGTGTCACACTGTGTCAAAAGTGCAGAGCTGATGCAGTGATTTGCCTTGAACTTCTGAGATTTCTCCAATGGACATTCATGATACCAGGGCATCACGTTATGTTCCTAGCTTTGGACAGAGTGAATAGATCACATGGTGGCAGCGTTTACTTTAAATAAGCTGCACATACAGCGCCATCTCAGCAAATTGTCATGTAAAAAAAATCACCAATAGAAAAAGATATCAAGCTAAAATGTGCATTCTAAAATGGAGACTCAGTAGGCCCAATGTGCGTCACTTCAGTGTGTAATGCAGGAAGGTGTTGGGTCTACCATCAAGAAGGGCTGGTGGCAAAGGGCATTTTTCATCAAAGGAAGACACAAGAAGAAGCTGCAAAAAGGCGATGCAGTGTGTAGAAAGAACACTGCAAGTCATGGACCACAAACTGTGCAAGAGAAAGTTCTAAGACGTGATAAACTACAGTGTCAGCCAAAGCACATAATTAATGTAAAAATACCACATCTCAGTACTTTGTAAATGGTGTGTCTTGAGAAAGACGTATGCAAAATGTGTGATTGAAAAACAACCAAACATGAAAAGGGGTGGTTCTTCTGCTGAAGAAGGAGGGGTGCTGGTGGTCTGTGAGTCCTGTGGCAGGTCCTCCTGTTCACTAGTTGCAGCAGATGTGGAGGGCTGGCCAGTACACCCGCTAGTGGAAAGGCCCCACTGGTGTGTTGTGTACTCATGCATGATGGTAGCCATATCACTAAGCACCCCTGCAATTGAGGCCATGGTGGCATTGTAGACCTGCAACTGCTGCATGGCCTCCTGGTGGTGTCCCCCCTGCAGCCTCTGGTTCTGCTGCAAGATGGTAAGTACCTGGCACATCCTGTCCTGGGATTTCTGGTATGCTCCCAGGACATGTGACAGTGCCTCCTGGGCAGTCAGTTCTCTGCGTTGGCCCACCCTTTGGCACACAGATATCCTCTCACTGGCCCTGTCCCCCTGTGCCTGTGTCCCCTTAAGTGTCTAGGTCATGTATTCCAGTTAAGCCCTCGGGATGCAGGACAGCTAAGACCTTCTCCTCCCATGTTGTCAACTGTGGGGGAGGTGGTGGGGGTTCACCACCAGTCTTCATGATGGCAATGTGTGCCTGGATGTCATTGCAAGCACTTTCCCCCGTAGGTCGCTCCGCCTCTTCCTTATGTCGTCTCTTGTGCATGGATAGGGTCCTACTGAGTTCACCTTGTCCACGATTCTCTGCCATAGCTCCATCTTCCTGGCAATTGAGATCTACTGGACCTGTGCACCGAACAGCTGTGGCTCTACCCTAATGATTTTGTCTGCCATGACCCACAACTCCTCATCAGTGAAATGGGGGTTCTTTTGTGGAGACATGCCAATTGTGTGGTCAGTGTAATGTGTGTGTTTTCCAGAGTGTGGCATGTTTGGTGGTGGTGCAGGGTATGTGAGTATGTGGGATGCTGTGATATACTGATTGAGTGCAGTGGTATTGAATGTGATTGGTGTAGTGGTATAATGTGTGGTGTGTGATGCAAATATTCACTTTGAGGGAATGTAATATGCCTGCTCATGTGTTTCAGCAAGGCTGTCAAAACTCTACTCAGCACATTAGAAAACATTGGCTGTGACATACCTGCAGCCAAGCCCACTGTCACTTGAAATGATCCTCTGGCCAAGAAGTGGAGCACTGACAGCACCTGTACTGGAGGGGGCAATAGAAGTAGGACTACGAAGAGCAGGAGTGAGATCTGACTCCGATTGTTGACATAATTCAGTGATTGTGGCCCTGTCCAGACGGTAGGTGAGAAGTATATGGCATTCCTCCAGTGTATCAAAGTCAACTAGGGGTCTGTACACGGGTGCATGCCTCCTCCTCCGCAGTGGATGATATCTGTACACAAACAACATCCCAGGTGTGTGATATTAGGAAGGATGGGAACATACAACATCACAGTAAATAGAGCTGTTTCATACATTTCAGACAACCAATGATTGGGATCTGTTCTGGTGAACTCTACATGCAAACAGAATGCTAATACCATACATTCTGATCAATCTGTCATACTGCTACACAGTTGTCGTCCCAGTTGTGAGACGTGATAAGTACCATCACATTTTACATGTTTTGTCAACTATCTTCTGCAAGCAGTGCACTGGTATGAGCTCTCTTTGAAGGGCCAGATTCTCTCATCAAATGTAATATGATGGCATGTAGGAATTGCCTTGGTGTGTACCATCAGTACCTATGACGCACTTTTTCTTGCCTAACATGATTACAATCCTCAGGAAATAGTAGCAGCCTGCCCTGCATGGAGAGTTGAAAGTGACCTCACTCTGCCGGCGTTTGACGTCATGGCGGAGGGCGGTCTGAACCGCTGTGCAACTCCTCATTGGTTTACATTGAAGCCTATGGAGCACAGGAGCCAATGATGATCATCGCCGTGGTGATTACCGCTTCGGGCATGACCGCCATTTTCAGGAGCCAATGTCACTTGACTCCTGATTTCACTCTATCAAGAACTCCACTGCTTGAGCTGCTGTGCCCTGTGTCTGGAACCCACAATTGCCCATGCTACAGGGGATAGGGCCCCAGCCTTCACATCTGAAGAACTGAAGAAGCTTGTGGATGGGGGTCCATAGCCGGTGGAGCACCCACTGCAGAAAATGGTGGGAGGACCTGAAACGCTGGTCCTGGAAGACCGCAGAGGCCCAGCTGGGGAAGTCCTCGCAACGAGGGAAGGAGGCCTGTCGGACCCTGACCCCCCCCCAAAGGCCCGCATACTGGCGGTGGCCATCCCATGAGTTGGATGGGCGCTTGAGGGCAGCCCAGTAGCCACAATAGGGTGAGTACTCACTGTACGCATTTGTTTCTTAATGCCTGCCATGGTCTCTGTATGCCAGGGTAATAGTCAGTGTATGCCTCAGTATTCCCTTGTAGGTATTGTTCTATAGTTCTGCATTGCAATAGTGAGTGTCATGTACAATTAGTTTCAGTCATTTGCTGGGATTCCTGCTTCATTAAGGGCCTATATGCTGACTCACCACTGTTGGAGTGATGCTCTGATGTATACTGCCTATGTGGTGTGACCTGGCAATTGCAAGTGTAGGAGGCTGAGCTGGTTTGTAGTGGGTACCTTGGGTACTTACACCTTACACCAGGTCCAGTTGTCCCTTGTTAGTGAATGTAGTAGTGTTCTAGCAGCTTAGGCTGATAGAGGTAGCTATAGAAGAGCAGCTTAGGCTGAACTAGGAGACATGCAAACTCATGCAATACCACTTTACTTTACACAATACTTATGCACAAGTAAAGACAATACTCAGTGTTACCAAAAATAAAGGTATTTATTTGGGTGACACAGTACCAAAAATATCTTAGAGACAATACTCCTTCAGGAGGTAAGTATTATACACAATATATACACTAGGCACCAAAATTAGACAAGTAAATAGTCATATAACAATGTAAACAGTACGAAATCCTATAGAATGCAATGGGAGAAAATAGGTCTAGGGGCAACACAAACCATATACTAAAAAAGTGGAATGTGAATCACAAATTCCCCCCTACACAAGTGTAGTGTGTGCAGAATGACTGGGAGAGTAAGAATACAGTAAAGGTAAGTAAATTACCCCACCCCAGAGCACAGAAAAGCAGGAGTAAAGTACTGCAAGTTTCCTTAGGACACATTACACCTCGTTTTGGGGATTTTGCAGGAGCCAACCAAGTCTGCAAAGAACAACTGCTGGATTATTGGACCTGAAGACCTGCAAAGGAAGGGGACCAAGTCCAGAAGTCAAAAGAAGTTCCAGGAAGGACAGGAGCCCCTGCCAACCCAGAAGAGGGTGCAAAAGAAGAGTCCATGGTTAGTTGAAGACTGCAGAAATGCACCCTAAGAAGATGCCAGCGGGTTCCTGCATGATGCAAAAGATGTCCTTTGGTGTGAAGATTGTTGCAGATGAGATTTCGTGTTGGAAGGCACCAACAAGCCTTGGCTACGGCAAAAGTGAATTTTTCATCAAAATGGCACTGAATGGACCCAGGAGGGACCTGGGGGCCTCAACTCTGTGTGAGGACGAAGAGGGGCCTCTTAGCACTTTAGAGAGCCCTCAGGGTGTCAGCCAGCATCCCCAGAAGCCACAGGATCTGGGTTCAAAGGAGGTGCAAAACACAGTTGATGAAGCACAACAAAAGAAGGTCCCATGCCGCCGGAGAATAACTCAGTGAGATGAGTATCGCAGGGTGGTGTGCTGGGGACCAGGGCCAGGTTGTGCACAAAGGAATTTTGCAAAGAGTGCACAGAGGATCCAGGAGGTCAAGAAGACACAAAACACAGGGGTACCATCGTTCTTGGGGAAGGCAAGGTCTTACCTCCTCCAAATTGCGTTAGCAGGACCTCAGGACAGTCGTCATGAGAGGAGTCCCAAGGTACCGGTTGTCATCTTGGAAGGTGCCTGCTTGGAGCAGAGGAGTGACTCTGTCACTTCACCGGAGATTTCTTCAGTGCTTCTGGTGCAGGATGAAGACAGGGAGTCCCCAGAGCATGCACACCATGGAAACTGTTGCAGTTGCTGACTTGGAGCTGAGGTTGCTGAAGAAAAGTGTCTCTTGTAGACACTTTGTTGCAGTTACAGCGTTTCTTGGAGCAGGCTGTGGTTGATCCGAGGTCAGAGGAGGCTGAAGTTGTTGCAGAGGATTCCTGAAGGAAACTTGCAAGCAGAATTGGAAGAGAACCCACAGGAGAGCCCTGAGAGAGGGATTGGCTACCTTATCAGGTATGGACCTATCAGGAGTAGTCTCTGACGTCACCTGCTGGCACTGGCCACTCAGAGCCCTCCAGAGGGCCCCCACACCTTGCAAAGCAAGATGGCTGAAGTCTGGGACACACTGAAGGAGCTCTGATGATGGACAGGGGAGTGGTCACTCCCCTTTCCCTTGTCCAGTTTCCTGCCAGAGCAGGGGAGAAGGGGTCCCTGAACCGGTGTAGACTGGTTTATGCAAGGAGTGCACCATCTGTGCCCTTCAAAGCAGTTCCAGAGGCTGGGGGAAGCCACCCCTCCCAGCCTGTAACACCTATTTCCAAAGCGGGAGGGTGTAACACCCTGCTCGCAGAGGAAATGCTGTGTCCTGCCTTCCTGGGACTGGGCTGCCCAGACCCCAGAATGGCAGAACCCTGTCTGTGAGGTGGCAGCAGCTGTAGCTGCAGTGCAAGCCTCAGAGAGCTGGTTTGGCAGTACTCGGGGTCCATGGTGGAGCCCCCAGGATGCATTGAATTGGCTCCCCAATTCCAGATTTGGAATGGGGGGACAATTCCATGGTCTTAGACATGTTACATGGCCATATTCGGAGTTACCATTGTGAAGCTACATATAGGTATTGACATATATGTAGTGCACATGTGTAAGTGTGTCCCCGCACCCACAAAGTCTAGGAAAATGGCCCTGAACTATGTGGGGGCACCTTTGCTAGTGCAAGGGTGCCCTCACACTTAGTAAATTTGCACCTAACCTTCAGCAAATGAAGGTTAGACATATAGGTGACTTATAAGTTACTTAAATGTAGTGAAAATGGCTGTGAAATAGGGTGTGCACTATTTCACGCAGGCTGCAATGGCAGTCCTGTGTAAGGGTTTGTCTGAGCTCCCTATGGCTGGCAAAAGAAATGCTGCAGCCCATATGGATCTCCTGGGACCCCAAATGCCCAGGGTACCTAGGTACCTTATACTAGGGACTTATGAGGGGGGTCCAGTATGCCAATAGAAATTGGTAAATGAAGTCACTGACCTACAGTGACAAATTTAAAAGCAGAGAGACCATAAGCACTGAGGTTCTGGTTAGCAGAGCCTCAGTGTCACAGTTAGGCACTTCACAGGCATACATATTAGGCCACAAACTATGAGCACTGGGGTCCTGGCTAGCAGGATCTCAGTGAGACAGGCAAAACCCACTGACATATAGGTTTTATCTATGAGCACTGGGGTCCTGGTTAGCAGGATCCCAGTGACACAATAAAAACACACAGACACACACTCACAAACAGGCCAAAAGTGGGGGTAACCATGCTAGAAAGAGGCTACTTTCCTACAGCAAGCTGTGCAGGCACTATCACGGATTAAGTTTAGCTGTGCCTTTGTCATCAGGCATACATAGATAAGTGAGGCACAGTAGGTGTGCAGATGATAGTTTATTCTGAGTTCTTTGCAGCTGTTGATCCCAGGCAATGGTGTGGTATTGTGGTTGTCACTGCATAGTGTTATTCACCAGTGAGTCATTATGATGTGTATGCCATATGTGCTGTTATTGCTGTAATTGACCCTGTGCTCTCTTTCTTTCTCCCCCACCCTCCCTCCTTTTCTTCTTCTGTCCTTGTGTGCATTAGCATAATCTGGCGAAGGAACAGGGGCATCGGCAAGTGGGGGAGCTGCAGCCCATGGGACCAAGGAGGCAGTGTCCACCGACTCAGAGGGGACCAGTGGGTTGGAGGGTGAGAGGAGCATCATGGGGGAGACATGAGCTGATACTACTGACTCTGATTCCTCATCCAATGGGAGCTTCCTGGTGGTGGCAGACCCTTCTGGGACACCCTGGCTACATCATCTTCTGCCACCCCCTGTTCCAGCACTGCCCTCCCAGTAGCTGTCTCACTTCCTAGAGGAAAACAACCCATTCAACACCTCCCAGTCTGGATTCTGCAAGAACCACAGCACTGAGACCACCCTCATCGCCTGCACAGACGACATCAGAACCCGAGTGGACAAGGGCGAGACCGTCGCTCTCATCCTTCTGGACCTCTCCGCAGCTTTCGACACTGTATGCCACCAAATCCTCCACGCACGCCTTTTTGACGCAGGAATCCGACACAAGGCCCTAGACTGGCTCACCTCCTTCCTCGCCGAAAGAACCCAAAGAGTTCGCCTCCCTCCCTTCCAGTCCCCAGCCACCAAGATCATCTGCGGGGTCCCCCGAGGATCCTCTCTCAGCCCTACCCTCTTCAACATATACATGGCCCCCCTCGCCAACATCCTCAGCCCCCACGGAATCACCATCATCTCGTACACAGACAACACCCAGCTCATCATCTTCCTCAACAGGAACCCTTCCACCGCCAAGACAAACCTACACGCCGGACTCCCGACATCGCCAAATGGATGACAGCAAGCCACCTCAAACTCAACTCCAACAAAACAGAAATCATCATCTTTGGCCCCAGCAAGACAGTATGGGACGAATCCTGGTGGCCCGATGCCCTCGGACCACTCCCAACACCCTCCACCCACGCACGCAACCTCAGCATCATCTTAGACTCATCTCCCTCCATGTCCCAACAAATCAACACCATATCGTCCTCCTGTTTCAACACCCTTCGCATGCTATGGAAGACCTTCAAATGGACTCCCTTAGAAGCAAGAAAAACAGTCACCCATGCCCTCATCAGCAGCAGACTGGACTACGGCAACGCCCTCTACACTAGTACCACAGCCAAGCTTCAGCAAATCTCCAGAGAATCCAGAACGCAGCCGCACATCTCATCCTCAGCCTCCCATACCACAAACACATCTCCACTCACCTCAGATCCCTTCACTGGCTGCCCATCAGCAAAAGGATCATCTTCAAAGTCCTTATCCACGCTCACAAATCCCTCCACAACACTGGACCAGCCTACCTTAATGAACAAGTGCACTTCCACACACCTACTCGACTTCTCCGCTCCGCTGACCTCGCCCTCGCCACAGTCCCCCGCATCCAACGCACCACCTCCGGTGGCAGATCCTTCTCCCAACTCACCTCCAAGACCTGAAACTCCCTCCCCAGCAACCTACGCAAGACCCAGGACCTCCTAACTTTCAGAAAGCACCTCAAGACATGGCTTTTTGAGCAGTAAATGGCAACCCTCTCCCCCCTCAGCGCCTTGAGACCCTAACGGGTGAGTAGTGCGCTTAATACATTTTTTGATTGATTGAGTAGCCCCCCACCCAGTTGCCCGTGCCCGCTCACCCAGGAGGGTGGGTGTCTCCTTCACCCCAGGCACCTCAGCTCCTGCCCCAGTCAGCCCTCACTGAGGAGGCTATTGACCTCCTGAGATCCATCTCTGTGGGGCAGTCAACCATAGTGAATACCATCCAGGGGCTGGCATCCCAGATGCAGCAATGCAATGCCTACCTGGAGGGCTTTCACATTGGCTTGGCTGGCCTACAGAGATCGTTTCAGACTCTCGCCTCCTCTTTGACAGCAGACAGTGTCCCTAGTTCTTCCATCCCCCTCCAACTACCGGTACCCAGTCCCACAGCCATCTCCCCTCACCCATCCCAAGAACAATCAGACGAGCATGCACCCAAGTCAATAGACAGGACTCGCAAACACAAGCACAAGCACCACAGATCAAACCACAATCATACACACAGCCAACACACAGAAGCACACAAAATAGCCACTGCCTCAACTGTCTCCCCCTCCACCTCCTCCATAACAGTCACATCAACACTCACACCTGCAAGCACTGCACCGTCATTCCTAGATCCTGCCACCTGTTCAGCCTTGCCCACAGTCACCACAACAGCAGACACGCAGACTAGCACCCCATTCACCACATGCGCAGTCACCACCACCACAACTACATGCAGCACACCCACCTCACTTGCAGACACCACCCCAACATACATGCACACGACCTGTTTGTCATCTCCCTCCCTCCCTTCCCCCCAAACACATAAACGCTCCCAATGAGACACTCAACAGTCACCCACCTCACACAAGCACACTTTGCATGCACCTACAACCCAGTCCACCACACCTACACCTCCTACAACCACCCCCTCTACCTCCACTCCCAAACCTGCTCCCACACTGTACCCAAAAAACATTTCCTTGACCTCTTCTCTCCTCCTGACCCACTGTGTTGTCCCTACAAAAGGTCCCACTTCCCCAGTCCAGTCCCTCTAGCTCCCAGTCATCCCATGGCCCCCCTAGTGTTTCCAGTGTCCCACGCCCCACTAAGAAGGTTTCACCCAGGCACACAAGGCAGCCAGTCCCACCCCCGCTCCAGACCCATCCACCACCCCCTAAACACAGGAGCAAGAGCACACACTCTCCAAAACCCAAGTCCAAGGACCCCCTTCCACATCAAACCCCCCCACCCTGCCCCCTGAGGTGCGAGCCTCCAACATTGATGTCTTTGCCCAGTGGAGTAACTTTGGCTGTCAAGAGTCGTTTGGCCTCTCACATAGCCCTGTGTAGTGGCATGGACACTTTTGGACTGGCTAATGGCCCTTTGTTTACCTGTTGTGTGTTGTTGTAGGTGATATTCCTGGCCGAATACAGTGGTTGGCTCACAGGTATTTGTCCTAACTTTCTTTTCTTATGGCTTATTATGATGTTGTATTTTTCAGCAGATTGTTCTCCATGTGTGGTATGTGTGTATGGTGTGTGTTGTGTGTGTGGGTGTGTCACTCTCCCGTCCCTCCCTTGTTTACTCACCGTTGTCGCATTCGTCGATGTCGCTGCTCCTGGACTTCCATCGTGTGGTACAGAATCGGGCGGACTTCCAGTTCGGGTCCCATGGCGGCCGCAGACTCCTCTGTGTCCCTGAATGTGAGTGTCTCCTTTTATATGGGACGTTTGCACCTGGCTTTTCACGGCGGTGGTCCCGCCCCGGAAATCCTGGCAGTTTGTTATGTCGTAATATGGTGGACGTGAATGGTGTTCCTCTGGCCTGAAGATGGCAACCGATGTGGTTGGTGGCCGGACCGCACTGGCGGTTCAAGAGGTCCATTGGCTGCATATGGAGGGATCACTGCTGTGGTCATAATATGGCGGTCTTCACAGCCAGCCAGGCAGTGGGATTACCGCTGGCGTGGCGGTCAGCTGACCGCCAAAGTCATAATGAGGGCCATTGTTTTTGCAAATGCATTTTGGCAATGGTGTACAGCATTGGTAAAAGCAAAATGCTTTTTCTCATTCTGTTCAGCACTGGCAAATAAAAAATAATGTCAAATAAATAATGTGTCATGATGCAACACACACATAGCACAATCACTGTTTTATTCAGTAGGTGTGCACATATGTGATGGCATGCATGTGACTCTATGCTTTTGTGTGCCTACTAGATAGTGCAGGTGCTGTTTTATTCACTTTTATATTTACCGATCCTAGATGATGGATGCTACTTTGCGAGGTAAATTAAAAAAGTAATCTTCATGCAGAGCAAGTGAGAATATCTGGACCAAAATAATAAAATGAATGCGAAGGGTGGGAGAGCAACGAAGGAGCAAGTGGGGGAAGCAACACAGAGTGGAAAGGGATTTAATTAAAAAATAAATTATATCGATGGGGACATTGGATGAAGAAGGGGAAATCAGCACTTGAGGAAGAAAGCAGCACGGATCACAGAGGGAAAGGAAGAAGTACCAGAGATAGAAAGCAGAAAACGAGGGAGAAGTTACACAGGGCACAATGGCAGTTATTGGGTGAAGGGGAGAAGCACACAAGGCAGAGAGTGGAAAACGCATGCACTCTCATGCTGAAAGGTGTCTGATACTCGAGACCTAATCATAGAAGTGAATCGTGAGAGTGAGTTGCAATCTAGGAAGCAATCATAAAACGAAATTGCATCTGAGTAGCCATTCATATTGAATAATATTAGTTTTGTCTTAGAAGTTTGAACGTTAGGGATGGGATCATGTGATCAGTGTGTTAAATGGCCATTCAGGACTTCTAGTCTAGTACTGGTATTTCTTTTGCACGTTTGCTTTTCTTCCAGTGAATAACATGATAAAAATAAAAAAAATCTTCTGACAGTCGTTTCCATTTCCTTTTTTTAAATGATCGTTTTATATTTTTTCTTACATACATTAAGCTAACATAACTAATATTGGAAATACATTTGATCATTGTCCTAAAATGGGCTATGATTATTGTCCGAAAATGGACTATGTGAGGATATGTTGGGAAAGAAATGATGCAAACACTTTTGTCAATCACATTATACTTGTGGTGCGGCGTGACCCCCTTTCTAAAAACAAGCATTTACAATGCATCGGGTCTCGCGTTTGCTCGTGTTAGAGCCGATCGCGTTGTAAACTCCTAACCCGACTTCACCTATCGGGCAAAAGTGCATTTATGCACGTAACCCGAAAAAGTAAAATCAAGTAGGTAAATCGCTCGACTTCTGCCAAGCGAGATCGGGCTCGTAAATTAGTTAAAAAAAAGTCCACGAGCCCGATGGAAAACAGCGAGCCTCGCATGTTTTCTGTACTTAGTCGCTGCGCTCGAGGAGGGCTTGCCACCGGAAAAGGCATGACGTATGCGTGCCTTCGACTAATGAAAGCAAGCCAATTTAATTAGGGAAGCCCACAAACCAATAAAAAGCACTGACGTGAAGTTGACAGGGCTCGGAGCCCTTTTCTAAATACAAAAGTCTCCCTGCTATACGCATGCGCAAGCGCATGCAAAGCAGGCTCGACCCTAACGAACACCACACCAGCTTCTATTCTCCGTCGACTGCCGGGTTTAGCAGCAACGCCTTTATTTTTATAACCTCGGGCTAAAGCCCGCCTTCCTGCTCACACCGGGCAACATTTTATTGGAGAGGCCGAGTAACTCTCTACATCCATCCCATGCTCCAATAAGAAGTAAAAGAAGAAAACCTCTACCCCCAAAAGAGTGAGTATTAAACGGAAAACAAGAAAACCCTGAAAGATTAATAGAACAAGGAAAAATAACAATGCAACAATACAGTCAAAATAGGACCTGCTGAGTTTCATACCAAAACCAGTATACTAGCAAGCAAAGTCTCCGAGTCTCTGGTTGGGCACAGGGTTGGGCCGAAGATGATACCTCTCACTCTGACCACAGGGCACCCCACAGCCAGCTTGGTCTGTTGTCAACACAGGAGCAGGACTCTGAGCGCTTTGGCTACTTGATCTCTCATTCGCCCAACACCCACCACCTCCAATAGCATCCTCTTCCTCTCTGACCTCTTCTACAGCCTCCACAGATGCTTCCACACGTTTGAAACATGATACGTTCCTCGTAACTTGCCATTCTCCTCTACGAGCAGTCACCATGGTACCTTTTACCACCACTACCTTCCAAACCTCGGGCTCGTACGTGGTCTGAAATTTCACTCCTGGATGCGAGTTTCTCACCACTACTTGGTCGCCTACCAGCAGATTCGGGCATCTTGTTCTCCACCGGGCAGTCGCCTTCTGGTTGGTCTGCCGCCACATTTAACTCTGGGGGCTTCCACTGAGAGTCAGCGGGGTGCACTCCCGGAGGGACACCCTAAACATCAGAGCAGCAGGCACACAACCAGTGGTTCTGTAGGGTGTCTGTCGATAGGCCCTCAAAAACTGGGGTAGACACCATTCAGCATCCTCTCCTTGTTCCACCCCAATCCTCATGGCTCTGTCGAGGGTTCTTATGAACCTTTTGAGGTCACCATTGGCCTGAGGCCAGGTTGGCATGATCTTGCGGTGACGTATGGCAAACCTTCCAAGATATTCCTCAAATTCCTTCCCCTGAAACGGTGGGCCATTGTCTGCCATGATTTCATCCGGGAGACCAAATAGGGCAAATGTTCTCTCTAATACTGGTCTCACTTTCTCAAAAGCTGTCAAAGTCACTACTTCCACCACCGGAAACTGCGTGCAAGAGTCAATCATGACTGCAGTCAGCCTTCCGTCAGGAAAACTCCCAAAGTCCATGCTGACTTTCGACCATGGTATCTGACTGGGAAGATCGGTGATCACTGGAGCGGTGGCCTTTTCAATGGAGGTAATTGTGCAGGAGTGACAGCGCCCTACTAGAATATCCACCTTGGAGTCCATACCAGGAAACCATACTTTGGCCTGAAGGCACGCCTTAGTCTTAGCAGCTGTCTTGTGCCCCTGATGGGCCAGCTCAACCACCTGGCCCCCCATGCATCGTGGAAGCACTATCTTCTGGCCTCGTAGGAGGAGACCATCACTTCATACCGACCACTCGTCCTAGACTCTCCACATCCCTTGCATGGCAGCGCGCTCCTCCAGGTCAAAGGCTCTTACTCCATCCAGGAAGCACTTCCACTGTCGTTGGGTCACTGCCTCCTTAACCCTGTTTATGACAGAGTCTCTCTCAGCGGCGGCTGCAATATCTGTCACCATTAAGGCCACTGGGCACGCCTCCTGCATCACCATGTTAATGAAACTCTCCATCCGCTCTTCCTCGCCTTCCTGCGACACATCCAGCGATGTTGTCTGGGGACACCTTGACAGGTAATCCACCAGATTGTTCACTCCTGGGCGGTAGACGACCTTAAATTTGTACGTTTGGAGTAGAACAGCCCAATGCTCAATTCTCGGAGGAGCCAATCACGTGGACCCTGCAAACAAGGACACCAGAGGCTTGTGGTCCTTAACCTGCTGGAGCTCCTGGCCATAGTGGTAGAGGTGGAAGTGCTGGCATGCCCAGCAAATGGCTAGCGCTTCTCCCTCCACCTTCGCGTAACGAGCCTCCACTGCCGACAATGACCTGCTCCCATTGGACACAGGGGCCAATTCCTGGCAATGCTGTTCTTAAAGTAACACAGCCCCTTGCCCCACGGGGCTGGCATCACCACCACCACTTCTCTTCTCTTCCCAGGGTGAAAATATGCTATGGTCACTTTGTCCAGCAGTGCCTCCTTCACAGCTTGAAAAGCCTTACATGCTTCTGAGTTGCAGTCCCACTTCGCATCCTTTCTTGTGAGATGTCTGAATGGTTTCGCCATCATAGCTGGTTAGGGAATGAATCAGCCACAATACATCACCATACCCAGGAAGCTCCGAACTTCCATCGCATTTTGTGGGAAAGGAGCCTGTTGGATGGCCTCGACTTTCTTGGGATCTGCTCACAGTCCTTCCCTCGAGAAAATGTACCCAAATAAGTCAAATGAGCTCTGATAGAACGCACACTTTTAATTGTGAAGCATGAGACCTGCATCCGAAAGCCGCAGTAGAGTGTCTCGCAATTGTTGATGGTGCTCCTCAAGTGTTTTTGAAAAAATCAGAATGTTGCCACTCAGGCTGATCACACCTGCAAAGCTGGATAGTGTCTCCCTCATTGCATTTTGAAACACTTCAGCTGCTGAGGATACCCTGAAACTCAGTCTCTTATAACGTCTCAGCCCTAAGTGTGTGTGGAGAACGTGGTGATATTCTGGCTGTCGGGGTCGAAATCCAACTGGTGGTAGCCAGAATTTAGATCCAGCTTTGAGAACCATTGGGCTTCGTTCAGATCCGCAATTATATCGTCCATCGTGGGTGTAATGTGCCATTCTCTCCCATTGGCACGGTTTGGTAGTCGCATCTCCACACAGAGGCGGATGGCCCCCGGCTGTTTAGGTGTGGGCGTGATCACCAGCGGCGACACCCACGTAGTAGGTCCCGAGACTTTCTCAATCACCCCTCAGTCCTCTAGAATCTGCAGTTCTTTTTCAACCGCTGGTCGAAGATGAAATGGAATCCTTAGGTGTCGCAGCACCATGGGTGTCACATATGGGTGAACGTGCAGCTTTACTTGCTTGCCCTTCTGCTTTTCAAGTCCCGAAAACAGCTGTTGGAAGTCGTTGAGGAGGGACTCTGCATGCGGGTCATAGACCTTGCGCACAAAGAAAACCAGTTCCAGCTCTTCCACCGTGTGACACGCCAAAAGAGTACCAGGGTTTCCTTTTACCACATAGAACCTAGCTTTTGTCACATGTTCTTGGTCGGCTATGGATACTTCAACTGTGCCTTGTAGAGGAAGCGGATCGCGCCCCCATAGGTATACATTTTCGTGGTACACAGCATCAGTTCAGGCTTCGGTGAGAGCTGTTAATACAGAACATTGTCCCTATTATTGACTGATGCGCCTGTATCGATCAACAGTGTCACAGGGGTGCCATTGATCTCTATTGTGCTCATAGGGGGGCCACCTCTTCTGCTGTCGCCCTCCAGTGAATAAGATGACGAAGATGTCTTCCTCATCCTCCTCCTCATACACTTGGTCTTCTCGTTCATCTGCCCTCCCAGCATATTTTCATCAGGTCTTATATTTTTCACAGTGGCCGTCTTCCCTTTGAATTCTCTCTGCCGGACTCTCGGCATTCAGCACATTTTGGCAAAATGGTTCCCTTTTCCACACCTATTGCAAGTCTTCCTTTTAGACGCCAGGCGTCTTGTGTTCATATCCACAGCTATCACAGGCATTCTCCCCTAGTTTCTGAGTGCTTGTAAACCGCAGGGGAGTTTGACGAGCTTGTAATGCGTCTACCTGTTCCTCCTTCATGATTGGTTGCCGAGGGGTATTAGCTGCCGTCATCAGTTGTCCCCTCACATCGGCCATAGCGTTAGCACGGACAGCCGAGAGTTCATGAGATCGGGCCAAAATCAAGATGTAATTCAGGGCGATGCCTGGTTGCAGCAAGATGAGCTTTCAGAGCATGTTTGAGGGACACCCCTAGATCATTTCCCCATGCTGGTTTAGGGCCTATGCATGTGCTTGCCAGCTTCCTCAGCCTGGCATAAAACATGCCCACGGATTCCACATCTATCTGTTGGGCTTGACGCAGTTTGAATCTCTCGTAATCAGGGTTAAGCTGGGGATCAAAATACCTATTAAGCAGCGCCACTTCAGCGTCAAAATCCTCAGCCTCCCCTGTGTTGGGAAGGGTCGCAAAGAGTTTGTAAAGCTCATCGCCTCCCAT
This sequence comes from Pleurodeles waltl, assembly GCF_031143425.1. Taxonomy (NCBI): domain Eukaryota; kingdom Metazoa; phylum Chordata; class Amphibia; order Caudata; family Salamandridae; genus Pleurodeles; species Pleurodeles waltl. The sequence continues at coordinate 503,884,453 of NC_090439.1, read as the reverse complement.
GTATAGCATGAGCAACCTGCTTACTGCCCCATCCGTTTCTCTGGTCTCACAGAAATAGTTATCAAGGCGGCCAAGCCAGTGGTGCCAGCGCGGTGCCGCCAGCTGACTGAGCGGGGGCAGCACAGCCACACATGAATGGCCCCCTGAATGGGTGTTGGAGGGCTGCTGCCTGCGATCCTGGTGCAGTGCGCTCATCTGTTTTTCAGTGTCCACTGCACGTTGCCTCTTTCTGTACCAGCATTGAGAAAGTCTATATTAATTTATATTTTCTCTTTTTTTTTGTATGCCTTTCTTAATTCGTTTATCTGATTGTCTTTATTGCCCTGTGAAATCACAAACAGACGCACAATATTGTTCTCCCCTCTTGTGTCTTTTCCTTTATTTGTGTAGGATTTATGTTTCTGATTTGTTTTTTATTTATTTTTTACTTGCCTCGTGTGGAAACAGGTGAGGCCAAACACGATGTTTGTGCTCCCAGTCTTCAGGGTGCTGCCTCTGCCAGTCAGGAGCACTGTTCTAGCTCCGTCCTCTTCCAGACAGGGAGAGGGGCAGACACCTTCTTGGGTCCTCCCCACGACATGGACGAACAATGCTGACTCCTCGAGGTAGGGCCCTCGCTGCTGCCACACCACGCGGCTCGCCTCAGCTGCCTGACAAACCATCACCGCCTGCACAGGACTCCGCCCATAGTTTGCCAAACCAGGCGAGCGCAGCAGCACAGCAACGGAGACGAAAAGAGGCTTGCAGCTGATCACCTCCCTGCGCACCGAGGCACCGGTGCGTGAACACCCGGGTGGGCCAGACACAGATAAGCCCACTGGGAAACAGCTTGACCGGGTTGAGGGGCTGTGGCCGACGACTGTGCACAGTGCACCGTCAGAACTCCCCCAAGCACAACGGGGTTCTCAGTCCTCGTCACCAATATGGTGCGGCGTGACCTTCTCCCCCAATACCGAACACCACACCAGTCTGCTACGCGTCGTCGACTGCCGGGTCAGCAGCACGCCTTTATTTTTTATAACCTCAGGCCAAAGCCCACCTTCTTGCCCTCACCAGGCAACATTGTATTGGAGAGCCTGAGAGGCTCTCTACAATACTGACAATTCCGTGCAAACTACACACATCTCTAATTTAAAGGTTTCACTTGAAAATATCAAATATTAGTCCACACACAATCAATAAATGCAGTTGCTGATCCCATTAACTTATGTTACTTGTCTTCCTTGTGGCATTTGTGACCATTGGGGTTTGTCTTCTTCATCACCTAAATCCACGCTGTGAGGAACTTAGGGCCTGATTTATATTTTTTTAGCACCACATTTGCTTTATTTTTTGACACAAAAGTGGCGCAAACGTACAAAATATAATTGAATTTTGTAAGTTTGCACCGTTTTTGCATCAAAAAAAGATGCAAATGCGGCGCTAAAAATGTATAAATCAGGCCCTGAGTGCTGTAAATAACATTTAGTTGCTATGTTAAGGAGCCTAGAGCACGTAACAATGAGTTGGCATACCTTTGTGATAAAGGACACAAGGTCACCCTTGTAAATGTAAAATGTAAATTAGCACTTGTATAGCGCACTACTCACCCGTTAGGGTCTCAAGGCGCTGTACTCATACCGCTATGGAACCCCTCCTGGCTTTTCCCTGTGAGGTGCCCACTCCTGAGCACCCCCAGGGTGAAGCCAGGCATCCAAGCGCTGTTGGGGCCGTTGTGGAGATTAAGCAAGCTATTGCCCAGAGTTGCAGAGTGGGACCCATGAATTAGATTAGGCACTGAGGCAAGAATTATCTGGTCAAGGGGACTTGAACCCTGGTCTTGAGCCAGATCTCTGCTTCAGGGTCTGCTGCTCTAACCATTGAGCCACACTTCTCCACCCTTGGACATTAGTTTGTGAACTGACTTACTAATATATAGGTTAGTTTGCAAAATCCGATTCCATTCGCAAAAAATGAGTGCACAATTTGGGATCACTTTTTGAGAATCTTTGAAACCTACTCTTTAGAAGTTCAAAAGCTCTTTCAATACATTGCGCAAATACATATTCAAGTATTGACTACAATATAGCGACCAAATGCATTAATTTGAAGTGTAACACTGTGTCAGCAGCCACGACTTTTTTGGTCAGTGAGGCATAGCAAAGGAACAAACATACATTTAGAAATTAATTAATTCCAGCGCAAAAGCATTTCTTAGGTATTGACAAGTATAAATCAAGCTACTTACTTAAAAGCCAAGATAGTCCCCATTGTAGGTTGACACTGTTGTAGATAAACTGATATTGCACAGGGAAGGCGTCATTGATCAAAATTGATAAGAGTCTGCTATATAAAAAATCAAGTTAATACCACTATCAAAAACTAAAATCCAAACCTGATAAAACCGTTAGAACACTTTTTCATAATTACTAACTGACCTCCGCTAGGCTCTAGGCAGCACAGGTCTTCTAACCTACCTCTTGGACCCAACCGAAGTGAATTTTCATAACCTTACAGCATAGCAGTTTAAACAAGTATTTGAAACACAATAGGTCTTGCATTTTCTTGATTTAGAGTAAATTCATAACTGGACTTCTCTTGCCGCGTAAATTGGTCAACCCTGCCTCATAATTTCGTCTTTTCCTGACATTATGATTCCAGTGGCCCAGCATTTAACTAAAGCACTTCCATTTACCTCTTTCCTCTATCTTAAAACATATACAATCATCATATAAACCTTTATCAGAAATAAACTTTTGGCATTAGAGCGTAATGCGCAAAACACCATAACAAAAATATAATTTGCAACGGATTGGAGGGTGAAAGGATAGAGGAAGTCGGGGATACAGATGGAGAGACCAAGTGGCATAGTAATGAGGTCATGGGCCCTGGAGTAAGAAAGGAAAAGGGTAGACTGGAATTTCGGTAGGAAAATACAGCAGTAATTAGAGTTGAGTGAGGTCTAAAGGACTCTGGGCCCCGGTGCCACTGCACCTGTTGCTCTATTGATAAATAGGCCTCAGGAGAGAAAGCGGATGGGGCAGAAAAAGAGAAGCAAAAGGAATACAACAGACAAAAGGAAGAAAGAGACGGAGTCGCAAATAAATTAAGAAAGAAGGGAAAGAAAGAACAAGAAAATGAAAGCACAACTAAGAGAATAAATAGAGCAAACTTGTGAGACAAAAGAAAAAAGGGAAGGAAGGTTGCGAGCGAAAGATAAAGAGGAAAAAATAATGAAACAAGAGTGAAAAGAAAAGGAAAAATGAACATTTGAGAAAAAAAGAGAGATGGTGAGAGAAATAAGCAGCGAAAGAACAGGGGCAAGTATGTACTAACACTTTCTCACAGAGAAAGAATGCGAAAACCACTTTGACACTTCGGGTCCCGACAAGTAACTTGTGGCTTTCACACACAGACGGGAAAAAGAGGGAATTATAGTAAAATGTGAATTGACAAATAAAGATCCACCAGAGAAAGGATGAATGAAAGATCTAAACAATGTGAAAGGATGCATACCAAGTCAAAGGAAAGACCAAATAAAAAGACAAAGAAAGATTGCAGGGGAGAGAAAAAATAGTGAAACAATGAATGCCTGATGAAGAAAAAAGAGAGGAACGAAACAAGGAAAGAAATAACCAAGTTTTTGCGAGTTTGAAAGAGGAGGTAGCTAGAGGAAGAGGGAAATAAAACAAAAAGGGAGAGGAGTAGAAATAAACAATTGAAAGAAAGAGCAAAACTGTTTATGTGTGAAGGTTAAGAGTTGGAAAGGGAAAAGTGGGGAAGAAAAGGAAAGAAAGGAGTGAGATAGGTGAAACAGACCCTCCCAAGTAAAGATGGCAGCTAAGAATAGATTTAATTGGCTCTGCCACATCCTCAAACAGACGTCAGTGGAACAACAGGGGGCACCACAGAACAGCAGGAAGTTCATTAGCAGAGTTGTATGTGAACCCCAAAACAGCAATATTGGGGCACTTCAGATCAGGATTGGGGGTATAGACAGAGCTGTGTCCCGGCCCAGTGCTGGATTAACAGAAAGGCAGTGGGTGAGGAATAAGAAACGGAGTGCCATGTAATTCTTGGTATTGGAATAATGGGGCGCTGCATGTTAGGGTTGAGGTGCACTGACAGAGTTGTATGTGGGCTGCAGTAGTGGAATAGTAAAGGCGAACACAAGGTCAGAAGTGAGGTATGTTAATGGAGCTTTGTGAGGAACCTAGTATTGGTGTTTTGCCGAGTGTTAGCCTGAAGGTGCCCTGGTGAAGCTGCGAGTTAGGCCCAGCATGGGAGTGGCATTGCCTCTGAACCACAGAAGTGAGGAGTCCTGAAGGCCATGTGTGTGAGCCTTGGTACTGAGAAGAAATGCACACTGAGTATTAGAATTGATGGATTCGGGCACAGTTGTGGTGGTTCCCATCAACAGTGGCGTTGGATGTTAGACTTGAGGTGCACTGGCTGGGCTGTGTTTTGCTCTTTTGGGTCCAGTATTGGCTTGGCAGTGGGACTGAATATTAGAATTAAGCTGCTGTAATGAAACTGTGTGTGAGTGGGGTCCCAGTATAGGAAAGGAAGTGACCTAGCCGGGGTAGAACTGAGCCAAGGTCCTAGTACTGGAACAGCAGTGTGTACTGACTTTAAGAACTAAGGTGCTCTTGCAGACAGCGTGTGTGGGGTTCCTGGCACTGGCACGGCTGAGGGCTTGGAGAGTATGAACTGAGGTGCCCTGATGGAGCTGCACCCGAGGTCCCAATACTGGAGCAGCAAAGAGTACTGACTGGAAGAACTAAGGTGCTCTGGCATACAGCGTGTGTGGGGTTCCTGGCACTGGCACAGCTGAGGGCTTGGAGTGTGTGAACTGAGGTGCACTGAGGGAGGTGCGCCTCAGGTTCCAGTACAGGAGCAGCAGAGTGTACTGACTGGAAGAACTGAGGTGCTCTGGCAGACAGCGTGTGTGGGGTTCCTGGCGCAGGCATGGCTAAGGGCTTGGAGTGTGTGAACTGAGGTGCACTAATGGAGCGGTGCCCCAGGACCCATTACTGGACCAGAAGAGTGTGCTGACTGTAGGAACTGAGGTGCTCTGGCAGACAGGATGTGTGGTGTTCCTGCCACTGGCATGGCTGAGGGCTTGGAGTGTGTGAATTGAGGTGCACCGATGGAGCTGCACCCCAGATACCAGTACTGGAGCAGCAGAGTATACTGACTGGAAGAACTGAGGTTCTCTGGCAGACAGCATGTGTGGGATGAGGTGCACTGATGGAGCTGTGTGTGGGATCCCAGTATGGGGCTGAAGTGGGCACTGTCTCTAAGGATTGTGGTGCCTTGGTAGAGCTGTGTGCCTAGGTCATAAGCAATTACAAGCCATCCTCTGTCCTTGCTCTCAGCACTGAAAAAATCCAAGCCAAGGAAGGGCAGGAGCCAGGCAGCTGAGGGAGGGTGCAGATAACCTACAAGGACCAAATGTGACTAAGATAACAGACACATTTATAACCTTGTTTACAGCTGAGCTCAGAGCAAGAATGATCTGCAAATGAAAAGGGAAGCTTTCCTAGACAGGAGCAGGAAACAAAGTAAAGAAAACATCCCCTACAGACCAGATAAACAGAACAAAGGGTAATTATACAGTAGTTGGTCCCTGCTCCCACACAGAGGGATGGGCAAAGTGGCATGACTGACCACTAGCAAGCAAGGAGTTTTAAATGACACTACTAACAACTGAAATAGCTGGAAGCCCACAGAAGTAGTATACTTAAAAGTAGACAAGAGGTTGTATGCGTACCTCGAACTAGAAAATGGAATCATCCATCCCCATCTGCTGGCCGATTACCAACTGCATTTCCAGTCAAAATCAACTGAAAGTTACTGTCTCCTCAAAGAGGTGGTCAATGATTCACAAAGGGAAAGGCATTCCATTGGGACCCCTTCTCCTTTGGGAATTGGGATGCTACTCTCAGTGGCAGTGGTCTGGGGCCACTGTCTTTTCCCCCTGAAGTTTATCAAAACGGGAAACTTTTTTTTTTCAAACTGTACCTTTCCTTAAGGGAACACGTGATGCTTTAAAAAAAAGATTTATTTTTTCAAATCACAGGGATGGTGGTGTTCTTTAATTCAGGTGACCAATCTTGTGATTGCAGCCAATCACAGAGGGTCACAAATCGAAACCTACTTAATTAATATTAATTAGACAGGGTTTTCCCCTCCGATTCTTTATTTTCTGATCTGCCTTACTATACATAGGTTGGTTTGGAATATCCTATTACAGTCGCAAAACGTTAGTGTACAATTTGTGACCACTTTTTGTGAATTGAGTAATAATACATCAAGGCCTATGTTTTTTTAAATGTATTGTCAACTTGGTTCAGTAATCACTTACTGTCAGGAATGGAATAATGGAAAAGATTCATCTCTTCCCCAGCACACCTTTTAGTTTATGTAGCTTTCAACATTTCTTAGCAGACAAATACACCTTCTGCAAGAAATTACATTGCTCCACCATTACTGAAATTTTACCTGCATTTTCAGCTGCTAAGAAAAAGAACGTTTTTGATTGCCTTTAGTAAAAGCTTGCCTTTTGTAAATATAGTACTGCATTATGTGCCATGAGGTAAATGAGTTGTTGTCTTTGCTAACCCTTCTTGTTCCCACAGTAAATGAGGATGTGCTCAAGCACTAACTACACGAGTCACAAGATATTGTGAAAGATTTTGGAACAACCATGCTTGTTTGTTGCATGTTATCCTGGTCTGTAGAAGCGGTGAGGACCAGAGATGAGAGAAGACCAATCCGCAGACCCATGGGATTTGGTAAGAGAAGATTGTTCCGTTATTGTTTTCAAAACCCAGAGGCTACCATAACATTGCTATTGATTGGACTGTCACTGTTTATGACATACAAGAGTGTCAAGCCAAGACACCTTGGGTTTTGTTGACCTAAATAGTGGAAGACTATGTAGGGTTATGTGAGACTAAGGGCCTGATTTAGAGTTTGGTGGAGGGGTTTCTCCCTTACAAACATGACAGATATTCCGTCTGCTGTACGGTGGACGGATATCCGTCACATTTGCAACAGAGTAACCCGTCTGTCAAACTCTAAATCAGGCCCTAGGTAAAAGGTACATATTATGCAGAAATAATATATGAGAACCTTGAATTTTATTCCCATGAAGGATTAAACTGGAGTCATTGTCAGAAATCTGTAGAGAAGGAAAAGCCTAAAGTAGGACTTCAAAACCACTGGCTATTTCCTTGCTTTTCCAAGTGAATAACTTCCAAGGTGACTATTGGGCAGTTACCCAGATCTTGCATTAAGAAGTTAAACACAGTGAGCAGTTCTTGGCCAAGCCCATTGCTTTCTTCTTTCATCTAAGGTGCATTTCAGATTCTTGGGATGGGGACAGTACTTGGAATGGAAAACACTCCATATCACTTTGACAACAATTTGTGTATTGTCCCTTCCCTGCAGTAGCCTTCCTGTCACCCATCTCCTTGTCTAGTCACTCTGAAACTGTGGAAAACTAAACTGCAGAGTCGAAGCTGCTGGAAGATGGGCTTTTTGAGGATACTACTCCCTGTGAACCACCAAACCTGACTCTTATAGTTTGGGGACATGATATTTCAAGGCATTTTTGAAGTGAGGGAAATGCACGAATATTTGGTGGCAGATTTGGCTCACTGTAGTAGAAGGCAGCCTGAGAATCACAAGCAAGGAATGCAACAGTTCCCTGAAAGAATTCTGTTAACACAATTTATAAGAAACTCAGCAACTTTACCAATATGAAAATGACTGTGTACACTCTTTATAGAAGTTGGACAAGTTTTCAAGGTCTTAAGTACAATTATATCACCTTAAAAACGTAATAATGTACCCTGAAGACATGCCAAAATATTTGTGTTCTTGGACAAAAATTATTTTTTTGCAACAATATGTATGACATACAAAAACAGATGAAGTTCATGCAGATGTCACCTTTACTACATCTTGACTTTTCTCTTCAAGAACCTGCTGCATCATGTATTGGTAATGTCACATGTGCAGGTTCCTATCCAGATGAGATGGGACCCAACAGCAGCCTTGCAGCATGTTCACCACTGGGCTGTCTTGCCTGCTCTGTCTGGGTGGTGGAGCATGGACATGTGTGCTAGGACCCAAGAGATGGTGAACTATGCCTGGGCAAGGTGAAACAACTGGAAACTGGTCTGACCTGAAAATCAGCTGTCTTACCCAGATACAGGATTGAAAGACTAATCGAACCATCTAGTAGGTAATTCCCTTTGAGGTTTCTCTCCGTGGATACCTAGGGGCATATTTATACTCTGTTTGCGCCGGATTTGCGCCATTTTTCTTATTATGCAAATCTGGAGCAAACCGAACTCCATATTGTTCTTTGGCGCTAGACCCGTCTAGCGCCACATTTATGGAGTTAGAGTCATTTTTTTACCGTGGAAACCTACCTTGCGTTAATGAGATGCAAAGTAGGCGTTCTAGGGCAAAAAATGACTCTTAGGCTTTTGGGCCTTATTTATACTCCCGTGCAAAAATGACACACGGGAGGGCCTTAAAAAATGACTCTAAAACGGTTTAGAGTCATTTTTTAATGCCTGGGTCAGGGCAGGCTTTAAAGGACCTGTGTGCTCATTTCCATGGTCTCCGACCATGGAAGCAGTCCACGGGTGCCCTTCCCTGCCCCCAGGGACACCCCCTGCCACCCTCGCCGACTCCTGGAGGACACCCATGGATGGGGGGACCCATCTACGGTAAGTAGAGGTAAGATTTTTTTATTATTTTTTAAAGTGGCATAGTGGGGGCTAACTTGAGCCCCCCTACATGCAATTGTGCCCAATGGCCATGCCCAGGGGACAGAAGTCCCCTGGGCATGGACAGTGGGCATGGGGGCATGACTCCTGTCTTTGCTAAGACAGGAATCATTTCCATGGGGGTTGTGCGTCAAAATAGAGTCAATATTTTTGACTCTAACCTGACTTGCACCATTCTTTGACGCACAACCCTCAGTCTTCCCTACGCCTCTGCTTCCCAGTTAGTGTCATTTATTTTGATGCTAACCAGGCTGCAGCGCCGGCTACCGTAATTCCATAAATAAGGCGCCCGGCTGGCGTAGGTTTGCGTCAAAAAGTATAAATATGGGCCCTAGTGCTCAGAAATGCAAGGTATATCTGGTAAAGCAAAAAAACAGAGGCCTTGGTGCCAAAACAACATCAGCCTATTCTCAAACTTCAAATGGGTAAGAAGTCTGGATCACTGGGGTTGAGTATGGCATCAAACACAAATCCCTAGTGGGCCACTTTTGGTCAACAGAACTGGCCCTGTTGGCTGAAATGAACACCAGGGTCAGGCATCCAATGTCAATGCTCATCATACCCCAGAAAAGATGTTGGTTCATGTAGACCATATGACAGTGGCCATGGAAGTCAGAATCCACTAGGGAGTGTGTAACATCTCACCTGCAAAATCACCTCCCCCTGAAAATGGACGGCTCTGGAGTGCCGGGCCCATTCGCAGCCATGTCCAGCACTGAGAGCTACGAGGAATACGCTACAAGAATAGGAGGGCATGTGAATTGCACACAGAAGCCCAGCATAATAGTATGGGTGGAGCCACCAAACGTGCAAATCTTAGTGGCAGTAGCTAATATTCAAATGAGAACTTTGAAGGCAAAAGTGGTGAAGGAGTCAATGTGAAGAGAAATTGAGCAAGAAACAGTAGAGCACCATTCAGAAGTGATGATCTCTGTTTCTCTCAGCTGAGTGAAAGCAAGTTGGGTTCAGAGGAGGAGATAGGCCCCCTTGCGACATCCAGTGCAGTAACACAAACAATCCTGAAGAAGAAGGTGGGAGCCCAGTGGAGAGTTATCTCTGGTTTGTGCAGGGCAAGGTGCCTTAGAATGGGTTTGCTCCAAAAGAGGTGCCTGAGCCTTAGAAAGTGTCATGATTATGGCAGTATCCACTGAGCTATCACTGGTCTTTGTACATCTGGGGGAGATGGCTGAATCTCACTGTGGAGTGAATGGCAGAAATAAAGTTTCAGATATATTGATATGGTGGTTTTACATATGGTAACTTTAATGTTGATAGAAAAGAAGTATAAATATAGGATGGTCTTCCTTTAAGGAAAATGCCAAGCTCTTTGGTACAGTTGAGTACGATAATGGTGTCTTCCCCTTCTTCCCCCTAGCTCTTTATGGACCTGCCAGGGCACCCCTTTGATGAAGGAAAAACATGGCCAAGTAAGTATTCTTTTTGCTGAGTTTTCTTCCTCCTCACCCTTCACCACTTCTCCTATGGTCATTGGTTATCCCATCCTTTTAGTGGTGTAGTCAAATCCCTCAGGGTGGAAACAGGGAAGGAAAGGTGTTACAGTGTGCACAAGATGATACCACTCTGCAGTGTGATGTAGGTCTATCCTAAAACATGGGAAAATGTTTTTAAGGGAAGGAAAAGACAACTTCTACGTCTGACTAGTTTAATTTCTCTAAGTTCACCCACTGACAATTCTGTGCCAGAAAAAAAGAGAGCCTTCTCGTGAGAAAGTGAAATCACACCGTGCTTCATAATCAAAAACCCTCCCTTCACACTAACACGGTCACTCAGCATTTGAACTCACCCAGGCTGGCCACAGTTCTCCTGGACAGTGGTGGGATGAAAGGCGTCCATCGGTGGAGTCCACCACTCATCGAACCAAGTGCAGTCCTCTGGGTCATCTCTGTCTGCTTCTCCAAGTTCTTTGCCCTTGGAATTTGATAGGCCAGGGCAAGGAACACACTCCACTCGGACTCCGTCCTCTCACCTCTCCTCTCAGTCTGTGCTCCTGTCATCCTTCTTCATGTGGTTCTTCCTGTCTCCTGCACGTTTCAACTCCATCCCACCTTTCTCATTGTTCTCTTCCTCTTTTCTTCACCAGGCCCCACCCTCCCTCTCCCACTGGGATGACTTCTTTGTTCATGTTTGTTGCTCTTGATGTCCTTGACTCCTCCCTCTCTCTGCCTGCCTCTGTTTATTTCCCTTTCTCATTATTTAGATGTCCCTTCTTTCTTTCTCTGACCCTTCTGCTGTTAGGGAAATCGCCGCAAGACTGCCATCATTTCCAGTAGGTACGTTTTCAACTTCCACTCGTTGACGTTCGCACTTACGCCGATCCATACCCATATCAGTAGCAGATCTCTAAGACGAACAGCCTCTGGCATGTTGCAACAATGTAGGTTAAGGAAGTCAGCAAGTCAGGTCTTTACCCCCTGAATTGGCTCTAAGGGCTGGCTGGTTGGGCTGGTTCATATAGCAGGGCTCAGTGCATATCAGGGTTGAATGGGTTGTCGCCCTTAGGGCTGGCCACAACTGGGGATGTGAGCCTGGCCCTTCCTGTGGATCATTCTGTCTGCGGTAGTGGCCTCTCCCTGCACCCCTCTTGGGGTGGGTGTCTGGCATTCTGCCTCTGCATGTGCCTAGTAGCTGACATAGAACTGGTGCAGACTGGTGGAATTCAACAATTTAGTTAAAAGAAGTGTTATGAAGGCCGGAGATGGGTAGTGATGCAATTTGATTTCTGCTGAGTGTTCTTAATGTCAAAGTGAAGAAATTTCGTGAAGTTCAGGTAAATGGTGGGACTGACTATGACTCTCTTAACCTCCTCTCAGTTATAGTGGCCTTTACTTTCTAGTAATCCGGGTGGTAACTATTTTTATACAACTAATCTTTTGGAGAGAATTCTCTAGAGATTTGCCAAACAAGGTTCTACAATGGTGGTGACTATAATAGCAAGAAATGGTGAATTTAGTTATTTTGAGGTAGTTCCTGGGTAATAAAAATCCTGCTAAGATGACAAAAGGAGGTGCTGTCTTTTGCACAAATCAGTAATCTCCTTGCCCTTTTTGTGAACTTTACACCCAGTTCTAACAGCACAATTCGCAATGATGAAATAATTCACAACATATTACTGTGTTCACTCTTCATACTTATGAAAATAAAAAAATCATAGATCTCAGAGAAAGTCTCAGATTTGTAGCTTCATCAATTAAAAATGTTAAAAGATTCTGCGTAAGAAGCTGCTATTTGAAGTATGAAAAGAAAGGCATATTCCACAACATTGCACACCATAATGTCAAATGCAAAGGTGCAAAAACTAAAAGAGTTCTACAGTTCATATGTAACTTCTGTGACTTGAGATTTTAAAAAAACAAATAGAGTATTGTAGCATACAAGACACGTTCACCCAATAGCATAAAACAACACTAGACTCTCATCCTGGCACTCAACAAACCATTACAATTATGGTCACAATGATCACAAGAAGAAATGTGTCTGCTAATGAAAAGTTGCATGGGAATGAAAGAGATGTGGTATTAATGGTCCCACATTTTGATAAAGAAAAGCAGCAAACAGATTGCAGAAAAAAGAATAGATCTGAGAGCAATGATCAAGAAACAAGAGGTGTGAATATATCAAGTATCTACCATCAATGAAAGCTTTTTGAACAATGAACCTCAATATCAGATGAAACTATAAAAGCAAGGTGCAGAGACTTGATAAAGTGAAAAGAGCACATGAAATCACAAACTTTCATGATCCGGATGAGAAAATAAATGAAGTGCAAACATATTCTAAATATCCAAAGCATTGTGAAGGTCGTATGAACTTGATGAAAGTAACTTTTGAAATATAGCACAGGAAATACCAGTGACATTCATGTAAAGCCCTTTATCCAAAATCAAAATGAAACACCTAATGAAAGAAGTAATGAGCGCAGGAACACAGCTCATAATGAAAATCAAAATGTTCCAGCCCAAAACAATGTACCTTTTAAGGCTGAATAAGAATCATAGAAAAAGATGTGCAAAATCAAATGGCAGTTTCAAAGACTACTAGACAATGTTCAAGCAAGACAATAAGAAAATTGCCAGAATAATTACTGATGGGGGAGAGGACGCAGCATGTCAGATCACTGCAGATGACATATATCTGTATCATGAAGAAATAATTGAAAAAGAAAAGAAAAATCCAAAATGTGCCTATGTTACCTGAATACCCGAAAAACTGTATTATGAACACTTGTACAAAGAAATCACTTTTCATAAAATAACACAAGCATTTGAAGAAGCAATCCTAAACAAAATTGTTGATCCTGACAATGTTTTTTTAAATGATCTGTGCAACGTACATAAAAAAGAACCAAGATTGTTTCCTAGAATCCTATCAACTTAGTTGGAAATGAGAAAAAGCCCAGAGTACTCTAAAAGGGCAGATCAATTTTGATTCAGAAGAAGAGGATCTTAACACAATAAGCTTCTGGAAACCAATCACAATGGATATGACATCCATGAAGCTACGAACGAAAATGCTGACAAAAAGAATCAAATGCTTCATAACGTTGAATAAAAGACAATAAAGCTTCATGAAGGCAAGACAGTGTCTCGAAAACCTACCACTTCTACAAAATTTCATAAAAGGGGCAAGAAAGAACAAACACTCCTGCAGTGGGATTCATAGGCATATCAAAAGCATTTGATGCTGTCAATTACAATTAGATCACGCAGAGTCTTGAAAGACAAAGAGTTTCATCATATATTAAAGATTTAATTAAAGACATAAACATAGACTCATCTACATACTTCAATGGAAAAACAATGAATTAACACCCAAAAATAATGATGAAGTCTGGGGTTAAACAAGGTAACTTATTATCCCCATTATTGTTTAATATTGCCATGGATCTTCTACTGTATATCGTTAAAAAATTGGCAAGGAAATAGTGGACTCAGATGGAGTTATGTAACAAATCACTGCTCCAACCTTTGCAAATGACATTGTAGTACTCAGCAACACATGAAGGCATGAGTATTAACTTGAAGGTCATTGAAAAATTCAGCCAGGCAGCAGGCTTTAAACCTGGGGCCCAATTACATTTTGATGGAAGCAGTTTACTCTGTCAGGATGGTGGAGGACAATGTCTCTGCCATCCAGAGCGACTTCCACCCGCCAAATTTAGAGGAATATTTACAAGAAAATGGCACATTGGTCCCGATGCGCCACTTTTCTTGCGTTGCCCCTGCCCCACCTAACAACACCATGGTTGCACCATATTTACATTATGGCGCACCATAGCAGTCATTAGGACAATAGCATCAAAGATTTTGACACTATTGTTGTGCTTTGCTGCACTAGTGTTGAACATTTTGACGCTACTGCAGCAAAGCACAGGGAGGCCCATTGTTTAAAATGGGTGTGTCATTTTAACGCCTGCTCTAAGTAGGCGTTAAAAATGATGGAAATAATGGCCCAGTGAAATATTATACATTTCACTGTATCATTCGCTCAGGACTCCCTGTGTCGGTGTGCCCCCCCACCTTGCATACATTATGCCTGGCACAGGCATAATGTGGTGCAAGGGTTTACAAAGTGGTGCAGTTAAAGTATTGCACCCCTTTGTAAATAGGGCATAGAACAAAGGGGCTCCTTAACGCCACCTTAGTGTAAAACAAAAGTACGCTGGGGGACACAAGGTGGCGCTAGGGGCTTGTAAATATGCCACTTAGGCCCTCATTCTGACCTTGGCGGGCGGCGGAGGCCGCCCGCCAAAGTCCCGCCGTCAGGTTACCGTTCCGCGGTCGAAAGACCGCGGCGGTAATTCTGACTTTCCCGCTGGGCTGGCGGGCGGTCGCCTTCAGACCGCCCGCCAGCCCAGCGGGAAAGAGGCTTCCACGATGAAGCCGGCTCGGAATCGAGCCGGCGGAGTGGAAGCTGTGCGACGGGTGCAGTTGCACCCGTCGCGTATTTCACTGTCTGCGCAGCAGACAGTGAAATACATTTAGGGGCCCTCTTACGGGGGCCCCTGCAATGCCCATGCCAGTGGCATGGGCACTGCAGGGGCCCCCAGGGGCCCCGCGACCCCCCCTACCGCCATCCGGATCCCAGCGGTCGGACCGCCGGGATCTGGATGGCGGTAGGGGGGGGTCGGAATCCCCTCGGCGGCGCAGCAAGCTGCGCCGCCTTGGAGGATTCAATGGGGCGGCGGTACACTGGCGGGAGCCCGCCAGTGGTGCCGGTCCGACCGCGGCTTTACCGCCGCGGTCGGAATCCCCATTGGAGCACCGCCGGCCTGTCGGCGGTGCTCCCGCGGTCCTCCGCCCTGGCGGTCTTTGACCGCCAGGGTCAGAATGACCGCCTTAGTGTTGTCAGCCGGCCCTCCGGCCAATTCTACAGATATACAAGCACAACCATCATAGTACTTTTTGTCAATATAGGAAAAGTCCGTCAAGCCTTTCATATATTTTTTGTTTTTTTTAAAAAGCTGGGAAAAAGCGAATGGCCTCCTCCCCCTTTGAGTTTTATTACAGTGTGAGAGGGCCATTATTGTGTTTTGGCCAGTCCCTTACAACCAGATTTTTCCAGCTGATGAAGGACAGGAGAAAGAAAACTTTACACCATTCACCCTAAATGATGCAAAGTCATTCCTCTGACGTCCCCTACTCTGTTGGGCCCCTGGAGGAAGTATTCCATATTTCGTTGACTGAGCTAGCTTCGGCCCAAAATATTAAAAAGACACATAGGTTATTTTTCAGCAACACAAACATAACATTCTGGTCACCAGTGGCAATGTATGGCAATTTGAAAAGCAAAACATTTAAAATATAAACCCAGGAGACAGCGAACGTTAGCTTGGATTGAACTTTGATCCCCACCTGTGTCATGAAAAGGACAGCAAAATAAATGGGAATGGGTGTTGAAACATAGTGGTGAAATTAGGTAAATCTTATCTTACATTATTACGATTTGTTGGAAATATAAGGTGAGTATGACACAGAAAAATACTGACAGAAAATGAATTAAAATGTTATTGATATAGCTATGATTTACTTGTTCAAATATGGTGTGTGAAAATTAGGTTAGAAAAGACAATCACCGAAACACTTAGGGGCAGATTTGAGATCCCCTTGTGCCATATTATCTTCACATTAGCATCATTTTTTATGTTAATGTGGCGATATTATAACAAAAACGCCGCACTGGATTTACAAAGTGATGGATGTAGATTATATCATATCAGGTAGGATGTGGAGATGTCAGAAGAGAACAGTTATGGGGATCCATTTGTAAAGCATAACACTTTCCATTACCTTAAAACAGTAAGGGCCTGATTTAAGAGGCCTTAGCTCCACATTAGCATCGCCATAGCATCATTTTTTTGACGATATGGTGGCGCTAAAGTGGCTTTTCACATGCGCCATATTTACAAAGTGGCACCAAGCCTGCATGGTGCCACTTTGTAACCCCTTGGGCCACATTATGCCTGCTCCATGCATTATGTATTCAAGGGGTGTTCCCCCATTAGGGCAGGCCGAAAAAATGGTGCAAAGAAAACTGGAAGATTTCTTTGCGTCATTTTTTTCGCACCTTTAACGCCTGCTAAGAGCAGCACACCACTGGTTAGAAAGGGTTCCGATGTACTGTTCAGGGTTAGTGCCACAATTTTTGCGCTAACCCTGAACAGTACATCATAGCATCAAAAATTCTGATCTATTTACCCCTACCCTGCGCCACAGTGCGCCGTATTTTAAATACCGCACACACATGGTAGCGGTGGTGGGGCGCTAAGGGGCGCACTGGGTGCAGTGTCACTTTTCTTAAATCTGTCCCTTACTACATGATAGATTAAGCATTAGAATTTTACTTCAAGCTTTAATTTCCAAGTATCAGCATATTTGTAAGTCTTTAGAATCGATTAAAAAAAAACAATGTTAGTACAGTTCACATTATTGTAAACTCATCAAATCTTACTTTGCATGGCATTTATATTAGTAGATTTAAAAGTGCAGTGATAATCCAGTAATGTTCAATTGCTGGGGAAGTTTTGGAGGGTGTACATTTTCTATCCAATATCTGATGTATCTCATATGAGATCAACTTGAGCTGTAGCTGCAGGACAATCATTGTGTTGTTGGAAGCAAAACCGATTTGATGCCTTTGTGCATAATAACCCAGAATTGCTCCCCTATGTGGTAGAAGAATAACCAAATGCCTCTCATCCAATTAGCGATGCAAGATTACCACTGCCCCTTACTTCTATCTAACAAAACCATAAGGAAACAGGATTGGTAGAATCAGTAGGGAAATTAGTCAGTGTTAAGCTTGATTCTTGTCTGGTACTATAAAGTGGCATGAGTGGTGTAGTATAAGTAGGAGGACCTATAGCTGTAGATGAAATACCACTACTTCTCTTATTTCTTCACTTGGCCAGTAAAGGGGGGCCAAGTCTTGTTGGGCTCTTTGTGACTTTCTCCAGGGAGGGTGGTAGATGGGGAGCTTGACTGGTACAGTACACCCGTCAAACGGTAATGGCCCAAAGGTGAGCTCAGGGATGGCAGAAATCTCCAATGGATCAAAAGAGCAAAAGCTTGAATTTCAATACAAATACAGATCATGAAAGCAGGTACTCACAATCCGTCTAACTTTTTCAATCTCAAGCAGGACGTGTCAGAAAAGATACCTGAAGAATTGCTCGTCTGTGACATCCAAGTGCTAATAATGATGCAGTGTTTTGATCCTTCAATGTCATTGGTTCTTATCATTCTCAAGCAGAATTCACCAAACCTTGGATTGTTCACCCACTAAAAGAAAGCATGTTGTGGGTTTAGCACATCATGACAGTTTAGCAATATGCCATTGATAATGTGTTGCTGCAATTGTAATCCTGCTCAGCATGAGAGGATCCACAGGTCAGTAATTCAATGGAGCAAAACAACTATCTTTAGGATTATGACATGGAATGCCTCAAGTCAGATTCTCCCTTAGGCTATAACAATAAGCAATGCAGGGAACTTCAGAAGACCTGGGAGAGATTACCTCTGGGAATTGGAGAATTGATGGGAAGCGACTGCCTCCAAATCCGCTGTTGCACTGCATGTTTGTGGGGCACTCCACACTAAATCGTTTGTAGATAGCCTGATTCTGGGTCAGGATGTTGTAAGCAGCAGAGCAGCTACTTCATTGCGATCTATTGAAAGTCATTCACTGAGTCAAGCTTTTTTCTCTATTTGTAGGTGTCCATGCTGGTGTCCCTCTTCCATGTGTCGGAGGGAAAAGACACAGGCACAAGGGAGGACACATCTATGTGCTGCGTGGTGTGGGGGCCTCCCCTTGCTGCCCTGCACTGCCGGGCTCAAGAGTGAGGCATGTTTCCTTGCCTGTCAGCACAACAACCTAATGACCCAAGAGCGTGAAAACACAGGTACCATTAAATAAGCTGGCCGGGTGGCTCTAGGCTAGGTCTTGTGGGACTTCTGAGTGCTGGCTTTAGCATGCACGGCCACTCAGGTTAGTGGCTGTTGTGAGCATGGACACTGTGGATGGTGGCTTGCACAGGCAAGCTGGATAGTGCTTGGCCCAAGCCAACTGGTCAGTAGCTCCCCCGGGCCATCTATTTGGTGGCTGGAGACCAGATAACCAGATGGCTATTCTGCACAGCTGTTTGCAACATGTTGCTCCTCCTGGGTTGACTACCACCCACCCCCAAATTTTAGGGTGCTTAATAGTTGTGGAAAATGTCTTCTGTGATAGTCCCAGAGGGAGCAGAGGGCTTAAACCATTTTATCTAAACCAGGCTAGGCTACAGTAATGCAGTTCGCACATCTGGGCATCCAGGGCCAAACAACTTGGCTGGCAGTCGCAGAAAGGGATAGGGTGCAACTCATAAAAAAAGGTTCAGTGAGTGGTGGGCGAAACTGTATTTTTGCCTGGGGCCAGGTCCCTCGTGGTCAGGACTTCAGGCCCCAGCCCCAGGCATCTTCTCTACCCAGGGAAGAATGGCATCAGACCAGGGAGGATTAGGGCTTTCTCTGGCTGACCAGCTCCCAGAATCCCCAGTCAGAGGTTGGCGAAGCAGGGCTTTCACCTGGGGGAACTGTACCCTGGGCCAGGCCTCCAGGCACCTGTCAAAGCCACTTGACATGCTCAGGGCGGGATACCAGAGTCTGGGGCTACAATGGACTGACCAGCTCCAAGAATTCCCAGTGGAAGACAGGTGAAGCTAGGTCTTTCGCTTGAAGGTCTGGACCTCCAGAGCCAGGGCTCTAGGCATTTCTCATAGCCACATCCTCTACCCAGTGCATGGTAGAGCCAGACTAAGGAGGACTTTGCACCTTCTCTGAACTGAGCAGCTCAAAGACTCTCCAAACAGAGATTAGTGCAGCCAGGCCTTTCAGCTGGGGGCCGATGCCACAGTTCAGGACTCTAGGCACAAGGCCCAGCTATCCAGGCAAGGGTTGCACTAGACCAGGAAGAAGTCAGGAGTTCCTCCAGGTTGACCAGCTCCAAGAATCCCAAGTGACAGGTGGATGAAGCCTGGGCTTTCCCCTAGGGGCTCGATCCCTCGGGCCAGGGCTCCAGCCACCAGACAAAGGCATCTTTCATGTACAGGGTATGGTGATGCCAGACCACTTTGGCATCTCAGGCTCCTCCAAGCTGATCAGCACCAAGAATCCCAAGTGACAGATAGATGAAGCCAGGGCTTTTATCTGTGAGCCTAATCTCCATGGCCAGGCATCTAGGCAATGGCCAGAGCCACATCCCATATCCAGGGCAGGGTCTCGCTGCCTCCAGAACCCACCTGGGTGGTCCAAGTTGAAAGACATCCGATAGTTAAGACTTGTCAGCTTTGAACTGACTTTTTGGCTAAAATGACACCAGTGATGCTTCATTCTCAAGGCAGATTTAGCGAAAGGACAGGTATGGGTGTGAAAACTCTGAGCCACACCCATGATACACAAAATGTCACATGTCAAGCAGGCATATTTAATTTCTCACACCCCTAGTTTTTTTTGTATTCAAAATTTTACCAGTGACTTTGGTATGACAAATTTCACAAACACTAGATCATCATAAATGTTGCACAGGCATACTTTTGCACACCCCTTCATAAGACTCAAAAGGTATGCAAAGGCAGCCTTTGCACTTTACTGCTTTAGTACCCTATTGCACTACTGTACCTAATGTAGTACTGGTCCTGAGGGGTTACTTTTCTGAACTGCTGAGCTAATTGTGTTGCAGAAATACACTTTGGAATTTTAAAAAAGGTAGAATGAAGCAGGAAGTGGAAAATCGCAACTTTGCATCTGTATACATAGGTTTCCTGCACCACAAATGGATCTTTGTTTTCACATTGTATTTATTTCCCAGTTTCATTGCAGACTTCCCAGGCAGTGCAACCTTATTCAGACAGTACACCTTTGATGATATCTAAGGGCACTTTGGCACATTACTAAGTAAAGAAAATGGCAAGCTATGCATATGTTAATACGATATTTAAATTAGATATGCCAGAAACGCCAACAAAGTAACTTGAAAATACCATAGATACTTTTAAAACCAACAATACTACATAAAACAAAACGTACACTCAATAATAAATTGGTACCTTTCTGGCCTGAAGTTCATAGTCTCCTGTCTGCCCCTACTCGTGGGACACGTGTACTTCTCCAGTCCTCCGGAGACCTGTCTATCCCTGGATCTTGACCAAGTGATTGCACAGAGTGCTAGCATCAGCCCTTGGAGCTCATTTTATATTCTTAATTGTATCCTATCTGTTTCCATTTCAAATCCCACTCTAAGACCAGACTTATACTGCAAGAGCAAGTCACAACATAATATTTGTGAACGAGGCTAAACGATGCTGTTACTCGTGTGTGTAGTACTCCTGACTTACTACAGAATGCTAGAGGCCAGAATCAGAGTTTACTGTGCCTTACTCTTGTTGCACTCCTAGCTTACTCCTGGAATTCAGTGGAAAGTAAGGAGTATTACAAGAGTAAAGCACACCTATTTACGTCATTGATTTCTTTAAACTGAAATGTATGTAGCTCTGATACCACACAGATTATACAGCAATTGTGCCTCAACATAACGTTAATCACATACACTCACTAGTATGGCTTTAACGTTTGTCACCCATGAATGATTTCTGTGGTCACCAGATATGCCAGCTGTAGTGGCCTTTTTGAGATGCATTGGAAGGCTGAGGAAGGGCTTTTGGTGAGGGTTCAAGGTGAATACAATCTGTACAAAAATGTACAAATTGAGTTGTTTTCCTGAATTTCAAATGTATTACACTACAGGCAATGAGATGAGTGTTCACATCTATCAGTGGTGTTCCCCAGGTATCCATGACTCTGTCCATTTCGAGGAAGAAGACTAAAGAATGGTATTCCCTATGTTCACGACTTCGAGTTTGGGACTGTGCTGCAGAGAGCTCATGTGGTGCTGTTTTGTTTGTTTACTTAATACCTTTTTGAAGAGTTCCCGAGTGCTGCTGAGGAAGATCAGTGTTCAAGTGTGTAAATTCATGAGAAGCACCCATGTTCTCCTGGGTTAACTCACCTTATCAATAACTAACTATTTTTCATGGAAGCAATTCACTCTAAAATGCACAGCAGAATAAAACAGCAGAAGTAGAATATCTGTCAGTGCTTAATTTGAGCCAGTGGTTTTGCTGCTTGGCACCAGAAGTTAATTGTCAACACCCACACTTATGACAGCTGCCACATGATGCCACTGTTTGTGTCACAAGGATGAGCAGAACAACAGTTGTCTATTAATTCATTATCCACTTAAAACGACTAATACCTGCCACCAAAGCAATCCTTATAGCTTTGGGGGCCTTGAACAGTCTCAATTGTTACATGTGATGGTTGGACGTTATGTATGGCATTGGCAGCGCTGGCAGGGGCAATGGGTGGTGCAAGCTGCAGTGGCCTGCTGAGAAAGGCCCTGGCACTGTTGTAAAACAAATTAAGCACTGGTGCTTGTCAATAGGAGCGATCGGTATTTAAATAAGCTGCTAGCACAAAAAATGTAAAGTTGACTAGTGGGTAAAAAGCATCTGATGGTGCTAAAAACACTAGGAGATCTGAAAGAAAGTTATTTTCCGAAGATGCACTTAAAAGGTGGTTTTCAATGCTCACGGGTCCGAGAACAGCTGGCCTAAGAATGAACAAAATGAAAACTACAAAATCGGTGCCATACTACTGTTTTTGCCAAAACAATGGAGCAGGGTAAGTCTCCTTTCACTACATTGTCTCTGTATTACCCTAAAATGTGATTAACTAGTAATAATGAAAGTGGAAGTTGTCTGCGAGGAAATTCAAGGACAGGTGGATGCCTCATAATCTAAATTAGAAAAAGCAAGGGTCTCTGGGATCTCAGAAAAGTATCAGGCTGGCATGGAGGGGTCAGGACAGAAGGATAAAACGAGGCAGGCCGATCCTCTCCTGCGCTGTCAGGGTAGCAATAGACCAAGCTCTTTTGTCTCTCACGGTCACATATGGAGGGTGCCAGTCTCGCGAGGATCTGAACCATAGCCCGACTAGGGCTCTTCTGACTGGTGTTGGTCTGCCTTTGGGAGCCTTCAGGGGCTTAGGGCAAAAAAACCTGATCAAAACTTTGACTTCCTTTGGCTTAACAGGAATTTATTTATTCTGTAGTATCCTTACCTTCGAAAAAATTAATGGCTACTACTCATCACCAATTCCAATTCTTGACATTTTGGTGCCCTTTTATTAATTCAACCCATTGCACATTTTTCTACATAGATCTCCACCTTGCACATTCTGCCATATGGATTGCATCTCCAAATTCCCACCCTTTTTAGGTGTATACATTGGGCATCCCTCTGGCATGCATTATGGCCAGGCTAGTGCTGTGTAGCAGACTGTATGATTTAGTCCTAATTACAATTATAATTTTTGCATCTGTCTCTCACATACCCTCATCCATCGCACTGCCAGACATTGCATCCCCTAACACAATAAATGCACCTCGGTGGTCATCACATACATAAGGAAAACACTTTCCAAAGAGGCTCAAAACACAAATCACAAACCTCCTACCACACACATCCTACATGGTGAGCTTGCTATCCGTGTGGGTAAGAGCATTCCACATTAGGGTAGTAAGATGTATACATATGCTATAACACAATACAATGAAATCATACTTTATCCATTTGAGGATCTAGTCATGCCTGTGCAAAATCTTCATAGCTGTAGACTAGCATTCCGCTCTGCTTCTGATTGAAGTTGTATACTCTCAGAAGTGTTCAGAATGCTGTGTTATTTATAAAATTCATCTCAAACTGTGTTTGCACTAATTTTTAATTCTTGCCAGAGACAGCACATGTGCTGTCATTGAAGAAGATCTTTTGCTACTTAAAAAAAAACTAAAATTGGCTTTGAGCCCGCCCATTACTCGTCATTAGTTGGCTTCATTGTCATTCTTCTTTTTTTGCTTTTTATTGGTGAGTGTGTCTGCGTGTGTATCGGCTTCAGTTTGCCTTTGCATGCTTGTCTCTTCCCTGGAGCATGGGCCAAGTACTGATTGATTTCTTCATTAGCGGTCTTCTGTGCTGCCTCCAGTGTGGTACTTTTTTTTGTTTCTTGCAAGACAACTTGATTATGGGTTGGTGAGTACTTTGTAGCATGCAAATTTCTATTTGTAACTTGAAGCTCTTTTTTCAAAGCATGCATGCTATAATGTTGCCTCTGAGCCATACGTGTAGTAACATAAACCTTTAGAAAACACTGCATGTTTGATGACGAATAACACATTCTCTAAATAATAAAACTCACAAACATACATTTTGGCCGCCTGTCACTTTTACTGATTATGATGCTATAAATATACTCCTATCCTTTAGGATTGCTGACAGACAGTATTTGTTTTTAAGAATTAACATTTGGCATTGTGTTACATTTTCTTATTTGTTGGTTATGTTTAGAGAATGTTTACTTCATCATCAAACAATGAGTGTTTTCAAAAGGTTTATTATTCACCCTTACCTCCTTTTACGTCTGCCCACCCCTAAAACCCTAAAATCATCCATACTTACCTCCCTCTACCCATACTCATACTTAAACCCTGAAATCACCCTTACCTCCCTTTACCTACACGTGCCCCAAAACCCTAAAATCACTCTTACGTCTACCCATTCTGAAACCTTAATATCACACATACATACTTTGACATCTACCAATCCCTAAACTCTAAAATAACATTTATTAAGTAGCATAGAAGTATGTTATTTAAAAAAAATACAAACCTGTGTGTTAAATTCTGCATTGTAAACGTACACATGCTTACCTGCCTGGTACTTACCTGCATGATAAAGACTGCCCAATAATGGTCCTGGGTGGTACAGTTTGTTTGATAAAGGCTGTTTCCCCTCAGGCAGGACACATCTCGCCCATCCTTAAACACTCTGCTGCCTTCACCATAGCACCCCTTAAATGTTTTGTGGGCACTGTTGGTTGTTTTATGGCCTTAGGTAAGTTTGACGAACACCTTCGCCTCTTTGACATTTTGCCCCTAATTTAGGTCTCACCTGATATAATGCATTTGATGTTGCATGCAATACAATTATGTTAACTTACGGGGTGCTTAGAGCCCACCCATTGCTATTCATTAGTTTGCTTCATCATCATTCTCATTTCCTTGCTTCTCTTTGGTCAGCGTGCGCCAGTTTAATTTCCTCTTCGTGTGTTTGTCCCTACCCTGGAGCATGGCCCAAGTACTGCTTCTCTTGGCCTTCCACTGCTGGCTGTTTTCAGATGTACTATTTTTCCTTTTACTTGCACCTCCTATCTCACTCTTTCTTCCTGCATTGTTGCTTGCCCCATCCCATAACCGTCTCCTGTATTGTTGCTTATCTGATCGACCGCTGCCCCCTCCTCTTGTTAGTTGTCTGACTACCCTCAGGCCAACTCCCCTCCCCATTCATTGCTTGCACCCCTTCCACCTAGCCACAGAAAACATTACCTAAAAGTCACACCCTAAGTTTTCAAGATGATACAACGATGCAGATGGCACTGCACTCCCTGCTGTGCATGGCCTTCGAGTGCTGTCTTCATGTGGGGCCAACACAGCAAACTTAAACTCGGAGATGAGATAAGTAAACAAGTGAGTTTTTTTGCCTTGAATGCCTTTTATGTATTTTTTAATTCCAGACATCTCGGCCATCCCATGATCCTTCTTGCTTTTGACATCTTCAGACCTCTTTAATAGATTGCAGCCCTCACACCAGATTATGGATAGTGGTTATCATTCATTTTTGTTATTATTGCTTAATTTGTGTTTTGCCCAGCACCTTCAGCCTTTGGCTCACATTTTCTTCCCCCCTTATAAAAAGATCAATGCATAGATATGTTTTTCATTGTCTTGTTGGGGTGCATGTGTTAACAAGGTGATATTTACACTTGTTCCTGAAAAATGTTTTTGTGTTTTTTGCGAAGGCAAATAACAATTCCATGCAAAGAAAACAAATCACTGTCCCTCGTTGTCAGCACCGCCCTCATCATAGTGCGTTTTTCTTTCACCTTCAGCCATGCTGCACACTAGCCACGCTGCTTTACAACATGGCTAAAAGACATTGACAAAGCCAAGAGCTCTCACGTAGGAAAGACCAATTGGCTTCGCCAATGCTTCTTACTACCGCATTTAGTGCAAACTGGGCTTATTCCTGTGTTACTACACACCCGATTTCCTTCAAGTATTACATATGGTGAATTGACACAAGAAAACATTGCAATAACTGAAATACTGTATGCCTTTTCTGCATGTTATTCTTCTTTGCACTGTACAACACCTGGAATCAAGTGTCAAATGTGCCCCGATCCGATTACTAATGAGATTGGTTGGGAAGTGGAACCACGTAAGCCGGGAATTAGATGTGGGACTAAAAGTCCGGAGTAAAATCCATCCATCCTTGTACGTGAAGGGTGCTTCTTGGTGCAGCCACATGATACTTTTATTTTCAGTAGCACACGCACTCATGCTATTTGTATTTGTGCGTGCGCATCAGGGTCCCTTACGCCACTAGCTGCAAACACGCGAGCCATCTTGCCCCCTAACCAGATTCCTCAAGCCGCTCAAGTTTGAAAGTGCCATTGTGTTCGTCTGAGGAGATAAGGTGGGCTCTTTGAAACACTCATTCAAACCAAACCTCTTAGTCCACTTTGCCTTAACTTTCAAGTGCTTGGATTCACTGCCCTATGTGCAGAGCTATTGTTGAACTCTAGTAAGGCTGTTTGCCTGCTGTTTATTAACAGCTCTGAATAAACACATCACGTGCTAGAGCTGGCTCTGATTAAACAAATATAACTTCAGCCACAGACTGGCACAGAGAGGTGAGACAGCAACATGATGGCGGTCATGCAGCAAGGTGGGTTGCGATGCACTGCTTCATCCAATCAGGGCTCAGCCGCCTTTGTCTGGTGGGGGCCTCGATGTTTGCTCATGTACTTGCAAAGGTCCTGCTTTAAACAGACGATTGAGTTTGAATATTTGGGCTACTCTCACATGATTAAAATGTATTCCAATCCGCGAGAAAAGCAGATCTAAAATTCAATTGAACTACAGATCATATGCTACTTTATTTCTGTCGGTGAACCATCTGTTATCGGATTCAATCTGCACACGAGAGGTCTATCAGGTGCCCTAGTGGCACACCTCTGATCCACACTCGGGAAGATGAAGCAACCAGCGAGCCTCATTGTTTGAGATATTCTTCAATTTAAGTCAAATACTTATTTAAACAATCATGTGGCAGAGCAGGTTGATGCAGTTTTTCAAATTGAAAGAGGCAACCTAACCCAAGGTTATGTGCAAATGGTTCCACATGGTATGTCATTGAATCACTTACATTTCTACGGCATATTGAAATGGTGCAAAAAGTGTGGAGTTTAAGTTGTCATTTCCATGTCCAATGTTTGACTCTTCTATGTATATGATAATAAAAAACCTGTAGTTTGCAATAGGGACTCGGTACAGATCAGATTCATAGGCCTAATACACCGAATATATTGTTTTTCCAATGCATCTTTCTTTCAGTTCATACAGTGATTGCGATGTTGTTTACATTTGTGCCTAGACAGGACCACCCACAACTCTCTTTTGCCATTTTTGCTGCTATAGCCTAAAATGCCCACTATAACTTTGCAGTTACTTCAACACCATCTCTTGGTTCTCTTACTAGGTGCGAAATTGCCCATTTTAATCTCTTAGAGCAAGATACCTTTCTGCATAACGAGCTTGTACCATTTCAGAAGTCTCATCTAATGAATATAATGGCTGTGTCAACGTTTCTGGGACTTAGTACTTCAGAAATGTTAGAGATTCTCCAGACTTGTTGCTCTAATGTCCTCAAAACGCAGCTGAGGAATTAAAGTCAGTTCAAAGTTGTCACTGTATGCCATCAAGATTAATAACTTCAATCTTCAAGATGCAGAATTGGTTTACCCCCATGTGGGCTCGCTGGCCACCATGCCACTGCAGAACAACTGGAGCATGGCAGCTGAAAGTTCAGCATAAACTAGTTCAGCCTCCTTGCAATGGAAATGTCTGCACATGGTATTATCATCAATGTTTATCTTTCCAAGATGGAGGGTAAATGTATACGATGGATATGGTAGACAGATATCAATGTTCTGGTAAATCTATCTTGGCTGACATCTTTATGTAGGGTAACACATGAACTTTATGCTATGCTATACTATAGCCCTCCTCATTATTTTTGAGAGTATACTTCAAAGCAAAGGGGTACATTTTGTGTTCTTTACAGTTCTTTTCCTCTGAGTGCAGACTTTGGCTGGTATAGGGGACTATCTTGCACTATACGTTCTGCTTGATACATCTCTCCAACACCTGGAATCTGGCGGAATTGATATGGAGGAGGCAGGGTTGACTGGCATCAGTGAACAAAAGACCTGGTCAGGTTGATAACTTGTCTGTAAGAGTGTGGAAGGCCTTTTCAGAATGATCTGTTCACCTTGATCCAAAGTAATTTGCGGGTTGTGTGTCAGAACAACGCAGGCATTTACGACGCCTGCCTTAAGAACGTGGCCCAAACCACAAATGCGTCCCTACAACACATTTCTTTACCACGCAAGTCATTAAAACGACTTGCCTTGGGGAAAGTGCTGGAGTTTGGAACAGTATAATTTACTATTCCAACTCCAGTCTGCGCCACAGTAGGGAAAGTGTTGGACATAAAGTCCAACATCAGTCCAACAACACTTTCCCTAAGGCAAGTCGTTGTAATGACTTGCGTGGTTACGGAATGCGTTGTAAAGACATATTTGTGGTTCGGGGCTCGCTTTAAAGGCATAGCGTGGTTTGAGCCACGTTGTTAAGGATGTTTCCCTAATTTGCGCGTTGCGGCAGACTTGTGCTGGTGGAACATGTTTCTGACTGTTTTCCTTGGTTTGTGGGTATAAGTTCATTTGATGAGCGAGTGGATGGCAGATTGTTCAAGCTAAGGACAACATTTCAGTAATAGCTTCAGATTTCCAGGACACTTTGGAGCTTCTTTAGTGGTCGTGTTATACCATGTTCAGACAGGCTTAATGTTTGCTGGGTCTGTCATCATTCCACTGTCAGAGATGATGTAACTGGTTTATTTCAAAATGAAGAGTGGATTTGCTAATTTTCCAGAGACAGCTTGAGACCCTGCTCTTTCATGTGGCCTGGAACCTCAAGCTCTGTTGGAGAAGAGGATGGTGTTGAGGGCATATCAACACTCTGTTCAAGTCATCCACTTATTTTGTATGAAGGAATTACTGGTGTTAGGCAATCATTTAAACTCCTAGAAGTCTAGTGGGCTATTGAAAAATGTATTTACTAATTCTCCTTATTTGTGGGCACCCACTCATAGTCAATCCTTAAGTCCAACGCAGAAAAGAAGGGATTTCTAGCATGATTATCAGGTATGTCATCAGCATATGGCATTGTTTACTGGCAAAGTGCAGTGATGAAAACGTATTCTGATACTGTCAATTTTCTTAGGAGCCATCACTATTTGTGAAGCAAAAGGGCTAAAAGACTCTTGAATTATGCTTCCAGGTGTGATATGCTGGGAATGTACACTTGCACTGTTCTCAGAAAATAGTGTTGTTCTTTCATTGGATATTGTATTTCACTCCATAGGCCTGTCTGACATCTAACCCACCAATTGAGAAAACATATGCTGCCAGCTAGATTGCAGCAAAGGCTGTCTTTTGCTGATTCTGTCATTAGAAAGTGAATACAATTCAATTTCCTAAGTTTGAATTTCGGCTGCTGTTTCCTGAGTTACCATAGCTGGTAGGTGTGGGCTTGCCAGCATCTGCTAGGCAAAGCGATGATGTTCACTATGATTGGCTAAAGGCACGGAGGTGGTGGCATGTTGCCCACAAACGGCAACAACCTCTTCTTTACCTGAAAGTTTAGATCTTCATCTTTGGAAGATCTATTAGAACAACCCACCTGCAGTGGTCTCCATCTGGAGTATAACACCATCTGACAAATCATAGCAGGAATGTGGTTTGCTTTGGGCAGTTTAACTTCATCCACTGGTCCTCCTTCCAGGTGGTATGCTTCTCACCATAGTGTGTGTATCTCCAGCATTCTGGTATAGTCTGGTCCTGCCAAGTTTCAGCACAGGTTGGTCAGGGTACTGAACAAGGCACCATTTGTCCCAGTGATCCATTTCACTTGCTGGTGCATATCAGCCATTGTTGTTAGCTCCTGTTTTGCAAGTGTGATCTCTCTGGATAACCAATAGAAGAGATTTACATATCGCTCCATAAGGGCTAGTCGTGTAGAAGGGTTGTAGGTAATGGTATCTTGTAACCCAAAGTTCAGTGTTTGAAGGCAAATTTGGCACTCCATAGCCTTTGCCATATTCACTCTGGATTCCACCAGACCTTCAGATATATACTTGAGGTGTACAAGGTTTCTTCTTGCTTTCTGTACTCACACTGATCTTTTGAAATCCACTGGATCAGTCTGATGTGGTTTCTGCAGTTGTAGGTCTGTTGTTTTCGGTTAGCAAACAGTAATATTGGTTCAATTCAGGTGTCATACTTGAAGAACTGGAGTAGCATATACCTTCTTAGTAGTGGGACCTGCTTTAAACACCAGCTGGGATATAATTGACCCAAATTGAGCTTGCTTCCCTTTCAAAGAACATGTCCAATCTCTATTTACATGAATTACTCTGTCAGTCCAGATGTTGAATTCCTTTTCATCTTTCAGGGAAGGCTGTTTTCAGAAAGAAACATTGTTATCTGCTTGTACTGTGATCCGATATGCTGAGGGTGGGCTAGACAGGTGATAGCATTGCTGATCA
The DNA here is from genome assembly GCF_031143425.1 of Pleurodeles waltl. NCBI lineage: Eukaryota > Metazoa > Chordata > Amphibia > Caudata > Salamandridae > Pleurodeles > Pleurodeles waltl. The sequence goes on along the minus strand of NC_090439.1, from coordinate 503,854,327 downwards.
AGAAGCTGTAATAAGGTAGATCTGAGTCTCCTCCTTACAAAGGTCCATTGAAATGTCCTGTAGGCTCAGACTCTCTGTAGTTGTCTGGGCATGAAGATGATTCCTGATTTCTTCTGGAGTGATAGTTTAGGATCACATGTTGGGGGGCCCAGTGCATGTCCCTCAACTAACTCAACATGCTGGGGGCCCACTGCATGCCTCTCAACTAACTAAAGGAGCAAGCAAGCCATACTTCACAGGTTTTACACTTCCTCAAAGATACTGATTGATCCACGCTATGACATGGTGTTGTCAACAACTTTGAAGAGGTAAGTAGACATCCTTCCTCTTTCTAAATGTCCTACAACTCTTGTATCAGTTCCCATGGAGAGCTCGAGGCCAGAATGCCCACCACAATGATGCTCTTCTTAGAAGGATGCCATTCAGTCTCAATCCAGGCGACTACCTGATCTTAATGCCTCTCTCACAAAAAGGTGTCTAGATCTCAGCAAAGCTCCATGCAAAAAACACACTAAATAATTTTTATATTTGATTGAGAAACATGTAGGGGTGGTTAGCCTTCTGATGTTAATGAATGTCAGGAGCCTCCAGGTACCATTTCTCCTGGCGGTCTCAGGCCAGGAGAGGGATGAGTGTCTAAGGTTCAGATCTGAGAAATAGTGTAAAGACTTATTGGGGGTTTCAGAATAGGGATTGCTTCTAAATGTTGTTCCAAAGTTGGGGTGGGTGTTGGAATATGTGAATCCCGTTGTCATGCCAAACAGCACAGATCTTTCATCAGATGTCTATGATCCGGTTCCTGTCTCTCTCACAGGAAATATTCATGCCTCTTTGATAGTTGCCACTTCAGAAGGAGTACAAGATCTCACAAGAGGAGGCGCCTATCTTGGGTATAACAATATTTAAGATACTATTGTTAACGCGTCCCTTTATGATATTTTATTACACATCAGGACTCGTTTTAGGCCAATGAATCTTTTGACCCAATTGAGAGACACCGTAGGACGAGATAGCTAATTAATATATCAATCAATACATCAATAATGTCATCAATATTTGTCACGACAATGCATTTCACTTTAGTCAAAGTCATTAATCAGTTCAAAGACACTACCATGACCTTTCAGCCATGAATAACCACACCTTGTTTATTAGAATTTTATGAATTTTATTTCCTGTTAATTACAGTCTAATAGCAAATGCGTTAATCTCAACACCAAGAAACTTAATAGCATAGTCACGATATGGCAACTTTGGTAAGCTTTCATTAAAGCAAGAATCACAAACATCAGAACATAACACGGTGTGAACATAGAACAATTTAGCAGAGTGTCAATAACGCGTCAGTTCAATAAAACATAATCTTGGTCGTTTGTCTATTTGCGTCAGTTTGAAGAACCCTTGTCCTACCACTGATTAGCATTCGCATGTTGGGCTTCATGCAAAACAATTTAAAACACCAATTTGGAAAACATCTAGCTAAGGTCTCTGTCAAAAGCAAGCAGTTGGTAACTAGAAAGGAAAAGCAAACAGACAAATTACAAATGCATTGTCATAATTACCCTCCAAGGATTAGGTCAGCGCACAGGTTCAGTCTTCTTCTTCAGGACATCAGTCAAATCACCATCAGTCAGAGCTCAGCTCTGGGGCAAAAGGGCATTTCCCTCATAAGGAGGTAAAGTCTAAATGGGCAATCTAAGGGCGAGGATGGTTTTAAGTAAACCAAAAAGTCACCAAACAGAGTGACAGAGTTTCTGGATAATATCAATAGCATTCCCTACCTAATCCTAAATGACTTCCCGTGACATGGGTTTTTATCCCTTTTTCAATGTACATTCCCCCAAAATTCTATTGGACATTCGTTATACCCCACTATCTTTAACCTATCAAATAAGCATTAGGTAATCCTAATCTTCACCCCATATTATTTTACAAGTCTTTGATTGGTCTTCGTAACTGACATCTTCAGAAGTGGCACGTCCGGTATGATTTCATCTTTTTGCAATTCTTTGCACATCTTTTGGTCAGCAGTTCCATTGTCTTCACCGGTTTGAATGACCTTGTACATTACATTAATCTACACTGTTTCAATTCATTTTAACATTTATTTTGCAAGACGATGAAAAGCGGTGGGAAACGGATTTACATGGTTACATTCATCTTCCAAAAAGAACTTGCAGGGTCATGTACCCTGTGAGTCAGCACACTGAAAAATAGAAAAATGCATTTAATACGAGAGCCAAGCAGCTAAGCTGCAGCTCATGCTAACTTAAGGCCTATGAGGTTTTCAATACAGATTTAATAGCGCAAATGTTAGTATAAGCTCATTTGAACGTAACATAAACATTTTGGCCATCATTATTAGTTTGCGTATACATTGGTGGCCACTCTTCGTGGTGGTCACAATTCAAGCGCACATCTAAGCAACATTGCTATTACTATAGTTTCTATGCGGCATCATCACACCTTAATTCATAAACATTTCATGTTGATATAGATTATATAAGCTACGCTCTCTCACTCTCAAGGTGTGACCTGTTGATTGGCTGTGATTATATTGGGAAGAGAACCATCTAACTTACATTTCTTGTTTTCCCGGGTTCCTATTGGGATGCCCCGTTACCATTGCAAGGATTGTCAATGGTTTGGTCTGTTTGTCACAGTAGCTTAGAGTTCTTGAATTTTGCAAAAGTGAACCTAAAAAGATAAAAGGTGAAGATATTGATTCATTTTTTTTTACATGTGCATCTTTAGTAAGGAACACGTTTCAACGCTTATGTTTGGTTTAGTAGTTATAAGTATTATTAGTGGAACGATGTTGTACCAAAAAAGACTAACTTTGGAGCTTCAAAATCATTTAAAGTTTAGATTCACCCATGTAACCTCCACATAGCTGTGGGAGAACAGCTTTACAAGGCATTTAAGCACTGGAACTGCATAGCCCAGAAACTAACAAACTGTTTTTTAAATAGTGTTTCAAGTTAATAGAGTGTTTTCTGCTTTACAAAGGGATCTCCATAAGTGCTTTGTCCTTACATCTGTACATCATACCTGATAGAACATGCCAGGTCATCTCTGCAACATTTAAATTGTTACAAGTTAGCGTTCTTGACACCTGTTGGCAAAAAATATCTTGACAGGAGCCAATACAGTTGGGCAGATCCTTGGGTGGAAGGTATTCAAGTACAAAGGTAACATCTTTGTACCATATATAGCCATAGGCTACATTAGTACATAGTAAAACAGTAACACATGCTTGAAAATAAACAGCAGTAAAACATTGAGAACAACCAATTATTATGCTGCCTACTGGGACATGGCTTAGGCAGCATACGTATATTTCCCAGTTGGTCTAGTCTGGTAAGCAGTAAGGGCCTTGTTTCATTAATCACAGTCATCATGGTAGACAGCCCCAAACACTCACCCAGAGTACACTCCAAAAAGTCGCAATAGTTTGAGGCTCCAGGCACCTTCGGTGGTGTTGTGTGATGGTGCACTGCTCACAGATCATGGCTTTGGCCAAGCAAAGCTTGGAGAAGTGAGGCAGGAGCAATGATGAACCAAGAATAGTTTTGTTCACTGCAACAAATAGATTATGCAATGGTATGAATCGGTCATCTGGGTGCAGATCTACGTCATGCTAGTCATCTTTGCTGATGAGAAAGGCCTGTAGTGGAAGAGGAAGTGTTTTGATTTTAGGGCCTCAATGACCTGAGTGAGGCTGAGGAAGTAGTCAAGACAGGCAGTGAGTTATCACATCAGGCTTCTCCTGTCGAAACAATTCTGGGGTTAAAGCATGGCTTAAAATCATAATCATTGGTTCCAACAACGCAGCAGTGGCTTATTACTCTCTAAGTAGTCCCTTGTGCTGTTAAGTGCCCCTGGCAAAAGGTCCTCATTCTTGGGTCTCATAAGCACACAGGAATTAGAAGTAGAAAAAGGGCTCGATAAGCTTACAGTTTTTCTTGATGACGGCTGCTAGCAAGATGGCTAATCCCTGGAACAGTTGTCACTGCTCATGCAAGCTCCACTGGGAGAAGAACAGTCTATGGCCCCACTGTTTGAAGGGTGCACATTGGCAGGTGCCTCACTGCAGGCTTAGACAGGCATGTCCATTGCATTGCAATTTACAACATTTTAGTGGTATCCAACTTCCAGCTATGGTCCCTCTCCCAGAAGGTCTCTTCTGAAAGTGGATATCATCCATTCATAACAATTGCAGTGTGCGTTTCTATGACAAGGCCTACCTGAGCTGTGTATCAGCTTCAAAGAATCCTTGAGTTAGGGATTAGTTATATAGGCCTCCCCGCAAGTGGGTTGCAGGTACCACCCCCCCTCCAACCCTGGACGAAACTGGGTGTTACCTCAGCTGTTTCTCCTCACTCTCCTCAGCATGGCATGTACGAGGAAGTGCAGCAATGCATAACAAAGGGTGCCCTTCAAACCGCCGCATCTGTATACAACCTATTGGGTAGATAACTGTGGCACCCTGGCCTGGAAGCACAATAATCCCCTCACTATCAGAAGCCCATTCCTCACATTCCCTTATGTGTTATATATTTTTACTCTTTCACTACGCATGGATATTTCAAAGGTAGGTGCAGCTGTCTGCGGTGTCCTAATGTCTGGGAGCTGAGAGGATGCCATCCTGGTACTGAGGGGCTGTACCCGTGTACAGGATGGTCTAAACGGCAATCTAGCCGTGCCAGAAGGGCTGGCTTGACAAGTCAGTGTGTGGACCTTCTTTTTCACTGTTTGTAGGCCGATTTGTGGGCTGCTTGTGGGCCTGTTTTATAGCCAGTTTGTTTTGTTGATTTGCCTCATAATACCAAAACATTGCCTGCAGAAAGCACAACTGCATGCAGTCCCATATACTTTGCACAACACCTGTATAAGGTGTCTTTACAATTTCAAAACTGCTCCAATTGCAAATGTGGGTAACTTTTGCTAAACCTCAGATTTGCTAAGGGGGGCCCTTTCATTTTAGCGCATAGGTCTAATTTATGTTCCAGTTCAACCCTGCCTGCGTTCTTCATTTGTGATATTTTGAATGTCAGGCAAGAGCCTGAGTAGTGGTGGAGGCCCTAACGTCTTTCCCTAAAGTTCAAGGGGCCCTTAGGGGCCCATCAATGTAGCTGCAAAAATACAGTAGTGGTCTTAATCATACTGGCCAGTACAAATGGCTGCCACACCACCTCTGCAACATTCAAATTCTTACAAGTCAGTGGTCTTGACACCATTGGCAAAATAGTATATTGAGGTGTCAGCTGGGCAGGTCCTTGGGCAGAGGGGCTTCAAGAAACAATACAACCGCTTTATACCATACATATTCATAAGCAACATTAGACATTAAAACGATAACATGCTTGAAAATAAGCAGCAGTGAAACATTAACAACATCCAAAAGGGCGAGCTGACGTTAAACTTGCCCCACATCAGTAGTGGGGCGAGACTGTGGAGTCAGCAGGTATTCCTGGGGCACCATATTCTTATGGGTACAGTGAAGGGGTAAAGAAACCTCCTCCCCCAGGAACATCCATGGGTCTACATTGGGTTTGGTGCTCCACTTTCACAAAGGTAAGGCACCACAATCCCCGAGGTCACATAATGCACCAGGAAATTCATTTAACAGTTTATTGTTGGGTAGGACAATATTATGGCTGAAGTCTCATCCTTCAAAATGTGAGCAGTATTTTTCAACATAGAGTATGTTAGAAGGTTCGCTCTCAGAAGCCAGGATAGCCCTCTGACCGGTGAGAGAGCTCAGAGCCGTAGCTGTTGGTGAGGAACCTGACAGTGAAAGACAGGCTTGGTTCAGTTGAGACACCGTAACATTTCATCCTCCCAAGGTTGATTGACTGAGGAAATACTCATGTTTAGGCACCCAGAGGTATTTTCACTTTGCGGTGAGTGCTATAAAAATGATAATGATGATTATTATTATCAATAGTAGGAGTAACAGCAGTAGTATTGCTGCTGCTGTTGGAATTACTTTAGGACGCCCATAAGACAAACATGACACAGGATACTTTCTGGAGTTCTAGAAGTCTAAATTAATTATTGCCTTAACTGTGCCAGAAATTTGACTTCAGTCATGTGAGATGATATCTACACACTACCTCTAATATTCAAAGCCTGTAATTTGTAGTGTCAAATTAAAAAGAACTTTAAACCTAGTTCATATCACAGCCAAATTTGGAAAGTACTATTTCTGGGTGTTTCAATACAATTCTTTCTTCTCTGTGCGAGTGTCCTTCTAGACTGTTTCCACTGAAGTAATAATCAGTTTCAGAAAGCACTGGCTGTCCCCGGCCAAAGACTACAGGTCGCAAACACATACATTGTCTTGGCAGTGCTGTGTGGGTACCTAGAGCCTGATTTAAAGTTTGGTGGAATGGTAGCTCCATCACAAATGTGAAGTATTACCCATCTGCCATGTTACAAGTGCATTACATCCAGTGGCACTTGTTATACGATGGGCATGATATCCGTCACGTGTGTGACTAACCCATCTGCCGAACTCTAAATTGGGCTCATAGTAAGAGTCACAACCCCACTCCATAACAATTTTCTGTCAGCAACATAAAACACATAATAACTAGAAAAATGCATCATAACAATGCACAAAATATAAGATGTTGCTCTTGAGGGGACGTACACGGAGTGAGAAAGTGATACTTGAGTATGGAATTAGAAGATTAACCAATAAGAGATAAAGTACCCCCTGCAGTACATTATAACGATATTGCAAGTCACCAAGGAGTTCCACAACTATATAGAAGAGAGAGGCCAACGGCTGAGTTACTTTACAAGGTTATGGAACTCTGAGGTTACTTGCAATATCCTTCTCATGTATGCCAGAGGGCACTCTATCCCATATGATGCATGGTCACATCATCACCTTCTCCACAAACCACTTAAAACATTGGTATATAGCTTTTTCATATGAAAGAACAAGCATGTTTGCAATCATGAAGAATGAAAATAAAATCAGTAGTGCAAAATTAAACACATAAAACATCTGTTAGGTATTTTTTGCAAGCAGATATTAGAAACAGTTGAATACATGTCCGTTTTTATTTTCTTTTAAAGCTGCATTAGCTTGGAATGTAGAGCAATATGCAGAAAGATTCTAGCTTTTCGCTAATTAAAGGACTGCCACAAATGAACATGTTCTTTCTGCTTGTCATTGTAAGCTAAAAACAATAGAGCTGAAGAAAGAAAAGCAACCTTCCATTCAGTTGCTTTAAATAGTTGCTTTAATTAAGCTCCATGACCTTGACCTGCCTTTCACCTCAGTTGCTGGTTCTGGCAGCAGGCAGTGTGACATCAGAACTCCACTGCAATAATTTATAATGGTTGAGTTCTGACATATTTTCTTTATAATTGACCACTTGTGAAATTAGATGCAGTGAAATACAGGGATTATAGAATTCCATGTTGTAAATGAGAATACCAACAACTTGTGCTCCCCTTGCTAGTTATGCCTGCTCAACATGGTAGCGATATGTGCATGATATGTACCGAATGCCATTTAGTTACAAAATGGCAATAAAAATGTTTGATAGGAATTGCATTAAAACACCACATTAAAAGTAGCACAATCAGTGAAAAACAAGGAAGTCATACTTTTAATGGACATAAGTGATTAAACAAAACCTGTGATGTTCCACATATGCAGGGCCACTGGAATTATGCAACAAAGGAGGTCCAAATTATGTAGCAGGGTTGACAGCATTATGCAGCAAGAAAGGGCCAATTATGTAGAATAATGTGTCATATTTTGTGATAGGATACTTCATTAATTAGTCTGTTTTATACATGTTAACAGAGTCTAGGAAACGGACTCACCTCATTAGTAACTGTTTAACACCCAAACACAAAAATAAGAAACAGAAAGGTTTCTAGTCACCTCTTTGCGGAGGTTCTTCCACTGGGCAGCAACATGTGTCACAGCATTGTTAGTAACTTTATTTTACATACGAGCTAGAAACATTTTTTCTTAACATTTACAGATTATGATGGCTTATATGGCAAATGTGTCAGACACATAATTAGATGGAAAACACTGCAGCAGCAAAATTGCATAATTCAAGTGGCCCTGCAAACATGTCTGGATAAATGGTTGCTTGTCAGAGGAACTTAAACCCCCTGACTGCTGAGATTTTTCCAACCCAGTACAGAGCCCTTTTCTCACTATTTGGGGTGCTTCGTGTTTACACAGCTATAACCTTTTTCACATAAGGCATCCATACCAAATTGCACCATTTTTCCTAACAATCTGGGGATTTAAAGAGTACCCAGGGATTGTGAAATCCCCTAGAGGGAACTGATGAAATAGCAAAAACATTGCTACATTTTGCGTTTTTTGAAAAAAATGGAAAATGTGCTGTGCATAAAAGTTTCTGTTTTCTAAAAATGGCATAAATAAAAGGTTTGCTATGCTTAGATCACCATCTTCCCAGCTTTCAGACTGAGGAAGAACAGGTATCAACAAACATTTCTTCCACAGTTTCTGCAGTCGACATTTTTCCCAGAGGTAGCCTCTTTTTTTTAACTTTTTTTGGTTTAAACCTACTTGTAGTATGTGATGGAAACAGGTGTGAAACCCATGAGTGGTGCTGGAAAGCTTTACATTTCTGAAAAGTAGATACAATTCTGAATTTACCAAGGGGTCATTTGTGTAGATCCCTCAAGGGTTGAAATAAAATAAAAAATGAGTAGGGAAAACAGCAACCTGTGACAATGCTTCAATTTGTAACTTCTCGTCATTTTGGTAATTTTACAGAAACAATATACCCTTACATCCATGACACCCTTCTAGTTGCAGTCTGGTATATGGTTTGTAGGTTCTCCAAGAGGCAAAGATAACCAGAGCCAACAACAGAATTGCACCTCACAATGATTTTTCATTGTGTGCCAAGCATACAGCCAATTCATATGGTTAAATATAAAGAGTGAAAATGGGTATGAAGGAAACCTTTACATTTCTGAAATGTACACAAGATACTGAGTTTAGAAGCATTGGTTTTTTGTACAGCTCAGATTTTTTAGATACCTATACTATCATCTGATTCAGAGGGCATTTTGCACAATGGCTTCTTTGTTGCACACTTGCCTGCATTTGGAAGCCAACAATACAGAGGAATCCAATTGGTAATAACAAATGTTCTACTATTTTGTGTTTTACCAAATCTCCTATAAAAGTGGTACCCCAATTGTGTGGCAAGGCATAGTCCCTGTGACACAAAACACCACAAAAAGAGACCTGGAAACATCACATTTTGAACAGCAAAATCAGTGCTTTTCACAAAGTGAGTAGCCGCTGATTGTGGACCATAGCTCAGTCACCACGCAGGGAAACCTACCAGACATTTCTGAAAATTAAACACCTGGAGTTGTCCAGTGTGGTGTGACCTTTGTGGTGTTGACAAGGCTTTCATACTGAGAAGCCCTTTCAAACCTCAAGCCAAGGGTGTCATAACTTGCATGGCTCTCATGGGGTTGTCTTATCCAGAAACCTCTGCAAACCTCAGACTGTGACTAAAAACACATAGGGCCTGATGTAGAGTTTGACGGATGGGTTACTGAGTCACAAATGTAGCGCATATCCCATCCGACATATCACGATGTCCTAGGACATAATGGAATCGTAGTACTGTGGACAGGATATCCATCACATTTGTGACGAAGTAACCCCATCTGGCAAACATTAAATCAGGCCCTTGTTTTCCTCACATTTCTGTGAGGGGAAACTTCCAGAATCTGCAAGGATCCACATATTTCCTACACCCAGCAATGGCACACGTCTGCCGATTGCACTACTCAAGGCCATTTGTTTAAAATCTGGAGATTGTATTACATATGTCCTTTTTGGTGTATATTTTGCAAATGTGACCAGCCTCAACAATCTGTATATAGAAGAATTGTGATTCCATCCTTTAGTTCTGAATAAAGTATTGAAAAAAGATACAGATTAATTTTGATTAAAACCTTCAGTACTGAGGCACACTAAAATACATATATGTGTTGTGTTAAAAAAAAAATCTGCATTAAAAAAATGTTTTGCTCTTTTACAGTATGACCGTAGAGTATGTTCCTCTGTTTGCTTGATAGGTTAATCTTTGAATATCCAACTAAAAACATTTGTAAGTCCATCATTGATTAGATTTACAGACCAACCATCCAAATAATTTACTTGTGTTGAAATAATTGCTTTAGAACTTTCTCTGGTTTATACAGTTGTATTCACCCATATCCTGAGGGACGACTGTGTTGCCTAGTGTGTTTGCATCGTATTACAAATAGGGCGTACTGTCTCTGCTTGGGTGTGATGCACCTTCAAATTGGTGCACCGGCACAAACAACAATAGTGCGCCCTGTTACTGATAATGAACTGCCCTCAGGGCAGCCACAAACTCATGCTGCCCTGGGCACTAGTGAAAGACGGAGTAGCTGTTTGAAGCAGAAACTTTATCTTCGACTGTTCAGTCAGCACTTGCCTGCACTTCAAAGAGGGAACAAAAATATATTTGCAGGTGGGTTCAGTGAGTGACCACCGTCTTCAGGAGGATATCAGGGAGTCAATAGAATTCCCTTTGGCTGCCCTCAGGGGGAGCACTGACTGTGAGTCACCACTTTGTGGTGCACAGTCAGGTAGCATCCTGGTGGTGTATTTGCCTCTGCATTAATGTCTATAATATGGGGCAGGCACAGAGGCAAGGAATTTCCCTTATTTGCATGGGGCAAAAAATACCCTCATGCAAATGAGGTAATACCCTCTTAAGATACTTGCACAGATTCTGTATGTGTTACAGAGGTGATTGTGTACGCTCTGCGACCCCTTCTGTAATACCACAGGGCCCGAGAGGAGCAAAAATGGGCAGAGAAGCCCATTGCACCCCCCATGGCACTATACATTCTGATTCTGATTCTAATTCTGTGGGATTCCTAAGCACATAGCTACCCAACGGACCTCCCAGCACTGGCAACAAAATAGTAGCCCCAGAACGTCTCTGCATACCTCAGCAGGAACTAGAATAAGAAAGTCTTCAGTTGCTTCCGGAAGTTGCGCTCTGACTGAATCATTCTAATATTCAATTGAAGGGCATTCCATAGTTTGGCATCAAATAGCCAAAGGAGTCACTGCACCTTCTTGCACTTTTGATCCTGGGGACTGACAATAATCTTAGTTCCCCAGAATGTAGAGGTCACCTCGAGATGTAGGGGTTCAGAAGATGCTGTTTTTGCTGAAGACCCTTATTATGTATAGCACGGTGAGCTAGACATAGTTTCTTGAACGGGATCCTTTTGTGCACCACAAGCCAGTGAAAAGCTGCTAAGGCTAACCCAGCAGAATGGTACTTGGGAATTTTGTGGAAGATCCGGGAAGCAGTGTTCTGACCACTTGCAGCCTCTTTATCACATATTTGAAACTTCCCAAGTAAAGGGAGTTGGGAGTTCCCATAGTCCAGGTGTGAGCTGACCAGACCTTGCACTATCACTCTTCGCAGTGGAGCAGGAATCCAGCTCACCAATTTTCTCAGAGTCCTGAGAATGCCAAAACAAAATGATGCAAGTTTTCTGGCTTGCATCATCATAGAAAGTTTGTTGTCGATCCAAAACCCAAGGCTTTTGACAGTGGAGGGAGCCGAACGGTGTGCGCCAAGGCTGTCTGGTAAGTTTAGTTCCATCCAGCAAGAGGGATTGTTGGCTAGAACTAGGACCTCTGATTTTCCCCATTTAATTTCAAGCAGCTGGTGGACATCAAATTAGTTACCTGTATCAGGCAGACATTTAGTTGTTCAGGGACTTTTCTAGTGTCTGCAGAGAGTGAGATCACAATCTGTGTGTTATCTGCATAAGAGACTAGTGCAATGCCATGAGCCCTTACTATCTCAGCCAATTGGTGCACATACCCCACATTTTAGTGGGTGGGTTTGCTGAGAACATGGATCCTTCATGTACCTGAAAGCTTCTGTTTTCTAGAAAGGCGGTGAGCCATTTGAGTGGGGCTCTGATAAATCCTGCCTCTTCCAGCCTTCGTATTAAAGCAGGGTGGGAGACGGTCTCAAAGGCTGCGCTCAGATCTAGCAAAATCATTGGCTGCTGAGCCTCCTTGATCCAGGATTGCTCTCACTTCCTCTGTGGATGCTAGTAGCACAGTCTCCTTGCTGCTACCCAGCCTGAACTCTGTTTGTGTGGGGTGTAGGATGGCCTGTGTTTCTAGAAGAGAGGAGAAATGCTTGTTGATGTGCTGTTCGAGAGCCTTGCTAACTCCTGGAAGGAGGGAAATTTGTCTAGAATTCTCCACGCGTGGGGGGTCTGCAGATGTCTTGTTCACAAGGGGTGTGACCACTGCATGTTTCCATGCTGATGGGACACTCACACTTTCCAATCAGTGATTATAAATGTCTGTCAGATTGGATAGGATTGTATTACATCCTTTACTAAGTATAACAGGGGGTGCTGGGTTAAGTGGCGACCCAGATTTGATTGATTTAAGGATTTCCACCGTATCGTCTACACTGACAAGGGGTAGGCAGACAGAGTGCTTTTCGCTGGGCTTGCTGTTCCTAATAATAGAATGGGTGTTATGTACATAACATGGCCTCAAGACTCCAGCCACTGTCCCACTGCCACAGGCTACTTCTGACAGAACTAACCACTGATTTACAGACTGGAAATCAAAAGGTATGTCCGTTTGCTCAGCTCAATAGATTAACTTAATACGTTTTCAAGTTTAGCTAATGTATTTTCAAATGCATCAAAAGGTAAAACTCAATTTACAAGAATCAATATTTCATTTAAGATGACATCAGTGTAATGCTATTTAATGGATGTCAAAAATCCATACTGCACAAAAATCTTTGAGAATTTTGAGGCAAGAAAACTACTATCGAACTATCAAACGGTCGTGGAGCTTCACTAAATCAAGTGTGGTAAAGATGAATCAGGTGTCTTTAAACAAACACAAACACCCGGAGAGACAAGTGCAATATAGTTTGGCAAACCATCAAAATCAAAGATTCGCTGCCTGGCCAACTTATCAAAAGAGGTAATTACCCATGTTTTGAATGCTCTGTGACCACTAGCACATGAAAAAGCGCACTCCTGTCCTAAGGTAACATTGTATTCACTAGCCTACAATACAAACTTTTCAAAATTAGGAAATCTAACTTTTAAAGGTCAGCAAACGCCACAAAAAGTATTTTAAATAGTCAAAGCACATCAAACAGATCCTCCTACGGAGAGCCTACTTTTGAGAAAATGTCTCCCATGGCAACGTTTCACACATCATAAACCAATCCAAAAGCCAATTACCCTATAAAAACAAACATCCAGCCATTTGGATTGGTTGTGTTCAAATCAAAAGTGAATTCCTGCAAAATACCTCTCCTTCCTCAAATAACATACTATTTATTGACCCACTGCTGACCCTGGGTAAAAGCAGTGTTTGGAACCATTAGCCCATTCTGGCTCACTATAAGTAATGCTTTCTTCATCCATGGTGAACTACTTTCTGAATTCCGGATAAGGACAAGGACCTGCTTCTAAAAAAACATTACTGGTGGGAGGGAATGGCCATGGAGTAACAGATGAAATGCTTCTTTCCACATTCCATGTTGTGCCAGTCTTTGCGGCTGTTGAGCAGCAGCACGTGACTGTCTCTTGAAGACCCTGAATATAGTTAAAATGTCAGGGTAAACTGAAGTTTAGATGGCGTTTGGCATCGGAGACTCGTGCTGCTCTAGAAATAGAACTGCAGATTTGTCCTGCCCCTTGGTTGGTAGGAGCTCCCAAAATGACACCATACTCTGCCATAGAATGGCAAGAGGAGTGCTGGTGGAGGTGAGAGGGCACCGTTGCGTTCCGCGATGAGCGGGGAGGATCCCACAAGGAAGGTGTTTGAGAATCTGATCTGGCTGACATGGGCGCAGAAGTCGACTCGATGCTAATGCCACCGAAGACTGACACCCAAGGAGGTCATCTCCCATTCTCCTCACTACACTTAAATGTTAGAGGACCCACGGAAACAATGTAGCAGTCGATAGTTGTGACTCTGGGTGGAGTTATTACAGAGGATTGTGACACACAGATGGCCTCGTAGAAGGGCCCCCTAAGAATGTTGGCTAGCGCAACATAAAAAGGAAAGTCCCCAACAGAGCTAGAGACCGATTTGTTAAACCAGCATAGCCAGCTTGACGAGACACTTGACATAGGAAAAGCAACAGATTGTGATTCAGGGATCCTCTCTGCAAGCGAAAATTTGTTGATGGCCTTCTTGCAACGCCTGTACCAGAAAGTGGATGACATGGAAGCAAAAAAGACATTAAAGGAGACAAGGTTAGAGGCCATGTCAATGAGAATGACAGGGGCTGAAAAGGATCTTACAGTTCCTGGCCACACAAAAAAGTGAAGTGGAAGCTTTTATGGTCACACAGAGAGCAACTAACTGGATGCTAACTCATTTTCAGCAGTATGCCCTTGACTCCACTATGAATGCTGAAAACAGAATTGAATGACTCAAAAAACGTAAAAAGGTGGCTCCTGTACGTCTCACTGGATGGGGTAAACAGAAGGATGTTCTTGATTTGGTGAAAGCTGCTCAGGCCTTTTTAAGTTTGTCAATAGAAACCCCTACTGACTCTGAAGGCATAGTGGTGAGATGCCAGATACTGACCTTAGGAAATAAATGACAAAATAGTGATCGGGGTGGTACAGTGCTGTTGACCTTGTTGAAGGACTCTCAGCAGGACCACCGATTGAGGAGGGCAAAAAGAAGGGCCAGGTCATGCACCACAGCCGATGATGACTGTTTTATCCTGATGTAAGCCCCCTACTACTACTAAACCAAGAGACAAGTAGAAGCCAAGGAAAGACTTTGTAGCTGTGTGTGCTCAGCCTATTGTCCTGTTCCCTGGAAAGTTGAGAGTCACCATGAGAAAGTATTGATGTTTGTGCAGGTTAAAGGTGTCACAACATATCTCATCCCCTTGAAATTGTAATGGACCTATCCTTTCCAAAACAAGACTGCATCCGTTGTTTCCTCTTCACAGCTTTTTATTTCCAATCTTTGGGGAATGATAGTTGTGTGAGACTTGTGAGTGTGGAAAGGGTTGTTGGGCCCACCAGTCGACCCCCTTATTGCACCCAGTTTTTCAATGGCAATGTCTAACTGTAGTCTCATGTCTTACAAGTCCACTACCTCTTCTTTTGCTCCGTGGTGCTACGATCGGTTGTCTTTTGATGTATGGATGTAATTTTGGTGAGTGTAGAATTCCTTATCTTATTTCTGTCTTTATTTATCTACATTTATTTTTTGCTATTTTTATCTGTATTTTTCCATGTTTATTTTGGGTTCTATTAAACAATGAAGCAGAAAATAGTATATTTCAACATTTATTTAACCTATAAATGTCCACTCATGCTAGAATACCTGACAGGTTTCAGTGACCTGAGTACCCACAGATAATACATCAATAAACTCATATGAAATTGTGTACATTTTCGCCTATTTACTGCTCTGTAAGTCTCTTTTCCAAAACTCCTTTCCTTAATTCAAAATTAGGTTCATCATGCTGTGGCATTTTTTATTTTGTTCGCCATTTAAAATAAATAACTAAGTAACATAAATATATAAAATTAATTTGCTTTACTATTTAACATAACATTATTTTTCATATTTTTCAAAAATGTTAATAAACTCTAAATTTTCTCTATCATATGCCGGAGGGATATCTCTGCCCCGGTGGCTCAGAACTATGCCTACATTTGAACAGTAATGAGTAGTAACTTAACAATGCTAACTTAATCTTGAATGAAACATTTAACTAATCTATAAATGTTAAATTAATTTTAAGGATTTAATTTAAAAATCCCACATAGACTAAAATGTTTGTACTTACTTATTATGTATTAACATTTTTAAAGAGATATGTACATAATTAATCTAATTTTTTTTTTTAAAGTTACATTCATTTTAAAAGTATAACTGTATTTAAATATTTTGTCATAACATATTTTTTTAATGTTTGTTAAGTTTTCTAAACATTAAATTAAATTTACATATAGTTTATAAAAGCCAAAATAATTCAATTTATTTTCACATGATTTGCTATGGGGTTTTATTTTAAATCGCTGAATACATTATTTTCTATGAGAGAGTGTTGAAGTGCGATTGGTTGGCAATGCATGGTGCTGGACTTGCTTCAGGTCTGAGCTATTACTGTTTTGGGTACTTCTTAGCTACTGTAACTTTACATTAGTAACGCTGCCTCGACCCCCTCTTACAAGGGGTGGAGACATGCAAGTATACACTTTGTACCAAATTTACACTTGAGTGGTGAATAGCCAAAAGCAGTACAAAGTGTAAGAGTAAATTGACATCGTAGGTTTACTCATGTCAATTTACCTTTGTGAATAGGTCCCTCCATGTCTAATCTCATGTCCTGCGGCCTGTGTCTCCAGGTCCTAATCTCTAAGCCTCTCTGTCGTTATGCCATATGTACCTGTTAATATGCCTGCATTTCACTGCACTGTGACTGTATATCCTTGCCCAATGCATATACCTCCTGGGCACAGTTGTTCAGTTTCCATGTTCAAACTTTTCTTTGTTTCTCTCTCAGTGTGTGCATGTGTGTGTGGGTGTGTATCTATGCTTTCCATTGTATATTACAGTGACTTTATGTGGGAGATCGGCCTGGCAAGATGGCTGTGAGCTAATGTTTCTCCACACCTCCCTGCCAGCCTTTTCACTATCTAGCAGAATCCACACAATATAGCCCCCAAAAGCTGCGCATCTGAAACTTCTTGCCCCTCAAATAACCCCTCCTCCACCATCAAGGCATTAAAACGCTTATAGGAGCGAACCAGTGATTGGACGTGCCTCACCCCGGGCCCCCTGATCTTGGTGGTGGGCCACAGATGAGAGGCACTCCAACAGGCTGGATGGTGAAAATCTGCAGCACAGTGGTGGAGGACAGGGGTCAAGTTCTGTGCTGTACCCCTGAGCTCTTCTGGAATAGATGCCGCTTAGGGGAGAATGCATGAGCTGCAGGGTCCTGCCGGCAGTGGAGTGGCAGGGACGTAGTGGTGAAGACGGCTGGGCGGCCTGCCACAGATGTAGAGCGATCAGCCTGCTACAACCTAATAGAGCGAGTCCTGACTCCCTGATGGCACACAATGCGGAGGAGGCCACGGTGATGCGGAAACGGACCGCTGAGGTGAATAGTGGTGAGCGCAGGTGCTGTGTAACCGAGGGGGGCCTGACTGGAGCAGAAGGCCCTCTCCTGCCTGGAGGATTGGCCACCAGCCTGGAGGACCTGAAGGTTGACCCCAGTTTAACTGGATCCACGCTGGACTATCCCTGATACTGGAGCAGTGTTGGGACCTGTGTCTGTCTTGGGGGTGCTCTGTTGGCCATTTCTCAGCTGAGGGTGCATGAGGGGCGCAGAATGTGATATAGGGCCCCCTGCCCAGATTCTGACATTGGATACTGCTGCAGGACGGACGGCCTGGTGATGGGCAACGCGGTTGATGCCTGCCTTTCTGCTTTGGGGGGCACTCGGTTCCCTGGAGTGTGGGGAATGGTGGGGCGTCCCAGTTGCAGAGCCATTTACACATCTTTCCTTGAGCGCCTTGGTGGACTGCTGACCTGTGGGGCTGTTGCGCAGCATAGTGCTGGAGCTTGCCAGATGCCCGAGACGCCAAAGGATAAATCAGCGAAGCGGTCCAAGCCAATAAAATTGACAATCATGCACTACCCTTACTGCAAGGGGTTGCAGAGGGGGACCCACCCATACAAGCGCCTGCTGCGGACACATCCACCCGTACTTTGGCCGACCTCATGGTGGAGATCAAGGGGTCCAAGGACCAGATGCTGGCCAGGAACGAGTCTATGGCCCTCGAAGTGGGTCTATTGTGTGCTGATCTAAGGAAGGTGTTGGAGAGGGTCACTGAAGTGAAGGGCCAGGTCTCAGAACTCCAGCAAGAGGTCAGCACTCTTAAAAAAACAGTCACTTACCTACAGTCACTTGTGTCTACTCTGGATGACCGGGTGGAAGATGGAGAAGGTCGTTCCTGGAGGAACAATCTATGGTTTGTCGGCTTTCCTGAAAGGGCTGGAGGACAATCCCCACAATTGTTTTTGGAGGACTGGATAACAACAGGCCTTCAGTCCAGAAGTCTCTCCAAATTCTTTACTCATGAGCATGCACACTGTGCATTAGCGCTGATGCCCAAGCCTGGGACACCACCTTGAGCCTTCATTGCCCGTTTATTTAATTTCAGGACAGAGATGCTGTACTACAGCAGTTCAGGACGCGAGGGGGCTCCCCGCTTTGAGAACAATAACATTATGATCTTTCCAGATTTCACGCACAAGATCCAAACCCTTCTCAGAGACTACATGTCAGTCAAGAAAAGGCTACGAGAATGAGATCTTCGATAAAGTCTCATGTTCCAGGCCAAACTGAGGGTACAGTATGAGGGCTGGGCGTTATTCTTCGCTACTCCTGAGGAAGCTCACAGTTGGCTGGACTCCGTAGGCCATGCACTGATGTGATCTTCCTGTATGCTGATGAAGCCCTGATTTATTTGAGTCACCCTGAATATTCAGTCCCCATTCAGTTGGAGCTCCTGGCCAAATTCAATGAACAACCTGACCTTAACGTTAACCTCGCTAACTCTAGGCTACTCCCCATGGAAGGACTGGTTGGCAGGCCTCTGACAGCTCACCCACGGACAGACATACTCTGGGTAACTGAAAATATTAGATACTTAGGTATCAGCCTGGCTCACGGCACACCTCAGTTCCGAGAACTTAATATGGGGAAGAATCGTTGAGAAATTGAAGTCATCCATAAGATTTTGGAATACTCTACACTTATCCCAATGGGTAAAGTGGGGTTAGTTAAAATTATTGTATTGCCCAGTTGCTTACATATATGTCAAGGGACACTTATTGAGATCCCCAGGAAGGTATTCACTGAACTGGACAAATTAATCACTGAGTTACTATTGGTGTCGGGGAAGAAGCGAGTAAGACTTTCCACTCTTAGGCGAATCTGGGGCAGAGGGGGACTTGAGATGCCTCACTTGGAACTATATTACTTTGCTGCACAGTTGCAACATGCGGTGCACTGGTTTCCTGGCAGCGAGAATTGGGAAACACGTCTACTTGCAGGCACCTTTGGTGACCTTTCTCTACCTGAACTCTTCATGATGGGCTTTGTAGTCCTGGCTGGGGCACCGGCCGTGGTCAGACAGGCCTTCATGACATGGGAGCGAGTGGTGAAAGGGGTGCTGCACCGAGTGCCATTCGCTTTCGATATACCTCTATGGGCCCTTAGACCCTACTTCCTAGATAGTCAAATCAATGCCTGTGGTCTGGTGGTGTAAAGGAGAATGTGAAACCCTTAGAAACTTATACCCGGTTGGACGGTTCATCACCCTACGTGACGTCCTGGCCACATTTGGCCTAGGCACAAGGCAGTTTCCTACTATGCCAAAATTTCAGCGACAGCCTGAACAATTTGGCCATCCTTCCCAGAGGCGCCCAGAATCTTGGTTTCTGGGAGCCCTGTTAAACTTAGGGGGAGGACGCAAATTAGTGTCACACATTTATAGAGCACTGAGAGAGGACCGGGGAGCTCCCAGTACAAAATAAATGGCAGACTCTGCTGGATCCCCTGTTGTTGCCGAAGGATTGGGTCACTATTCATGAGGGGCTTAAGATGGTGGCATCTAATGCCCGTTTAAATTGGCACAATTTAAAGTCATATATCAGGTGTACTTGTCCCGCAAGACCTTGCAAACAATATATAAAAAAAGAGAGCACTTTCAATGTTGCCAACACAGTGATGGTAGGAGGAGCTGATGAAAGTTAAGATTGACCAAGGTATGATGTATATATGGGTGAAAAAGGTGGGAGCCTAGGACCGGGCCTTGTGAGACTCCGACTGGTAGAGGTAAGTGGATAGATTGTGCAGAGAAGAAAACCTCACCTAGATACACTGAAACACAGTTTTATGAAAAATTCTGTGATACCAAGATTGGATAAGTAGTTAGGGGGAGTGATCAGCAGTGTCAAATGTGTAGAACTGGGCAGTAGCCTCCCATAAACTTTGAAACTGGCTATATTATGTGGCTGCATGTGCCACCTGAGCATTATCTTCCAAATTACTTTAGAACCCGTAAGGAAAATACATCAGGTGTTATCATGCAAGACTTTTGTATGTAAGATACACTTCTCACGCGGATTGCAGCCCAAGCATATTTTGTGTAATATGCATAATAATTGTGAATATTATGTGTATTTTGTTCGGAGAAAATATGCAATGACTTCCAGGCCTCTAAATATGGCAATGCATCATAACATCCTTGAAAGGTTGTATTATAAACAAAAAATGAAATATTTTTGCTGTACTCAAAACAAGGTGGGAAAAAAGTTGGAAATGCAGTCTATTATAACCCACTGTTGGCTTAACAAAGGTGTATTTGGAAGACCTTTTTAAGTCACTTCGCAGCCAGTACAATTGTTTCATACTGAAGATGCGCTTGTCCTATATGTTGAGGGTGTTTTGTATTCTAATTTACTAGTGCCCGTTCAGGATCATTAATAGCACGTTTCCTTCATGACCTGGCTGGTCAACTGATCTCTCCTGCATCTCTACCCTAGTGCCTGGATACCCTCCTGGGTGATCAGTCGGGCTGTACAAATCCACTGATTGACTGATTGATTTCATAGCCCATTTGTTTATGGAGTGCAAACTCGTCTTTTATATGATTCAGCGGATCTTATAACAAGAACAGTGTCTATTTCTATATATTTACAAACAGTTTGATTGGAAGTATAGTTTACAGGAAGTGGTTCAGCTTGTCTCATGGCAACGCCTGCTTGTTTCTCTATATTGGCTTTGACGTGATTTGAGCATCTACCGGAAGGGAGAGTGGTACCTGGAAGTCATGTGACTAAGATACTAGCAGTACTTTAAAAGGGCAGTTACTGTCTGGTACTGAGTATCTGCACTTCTATAATTTGAAAAAGAGAGCACCTGCACTTTTCAACAGGGGTGCAGTACTTATAATGGGAGAGTACCAGCACTTCTGAGTGCGAACACGTGATCTATCATTGTAAGTACCTGTACTTCAGCGCCTGGTCTAAGGGACGCCCTGGGGGGGAGGGGCAGGTTCTGACGATATGAGGTATGGACTCACCACCATTCCTTCTACTGACAGCTTCAGGAGCCGAGGTCGAAGGCTACCCGCTGACTGAAGCCCTCCATGACTACCTTAAAGTTTCAAGCCTGTCCACATTTCTATGACCTAAAATCATATAATCCTTTAAATAAAAGCTATAATTCACGGTGCTAAACCATGCACCGTTGCACGCTGGGACATTTTTCGTCATACATTTTTCAGGTTCACACTTTGGCCAAGAATTTGAAAACATTTAGCCAATTACTTTCCCTGTGTCCCCGACGTCACATTGGCCCACCGCCACTTCCCCCTTCCCGGGCCCTGTTCGTCTAAAAATCCAGCCTTGCTGTCCTTTCTCGCCCTGTCTCCAACCACCACTCATCTGAACCTGAATAATCGCGATTATATGCAAAGTTGTTTAAGTATGCACGATGTACAATTAACAGCCAGTGGCACCAGCTGAGGCTGCTTGATGGATCTGTTTGTTTGATCAACACTCACTTTGAGTCACCAGCTTCATTCAGAGAACACCACCCAAAAGGGAGACAATGGCCTTTCAATGTAGCGACAGCAGTTTTATGTGTCCAAATGTTTGCGGACACTTGGCAGAGTGGTGCAGCCCAGGTTTCAAAGGGCTTGACAAGGGTAGCCCCTCTGATGCTCTCTGTCTGTTTACCAGGGGACCCCTCCAAAGATAAAGAATGGCCTTAAGCATGCGTTTGTGCAGGACTTTCCGTAAAGGAATGTGTGTAGGACCAACAGAGGCAATGCCTCACAAGCAGCAGCCGGGCTTTTCGTTTCAAATGCCATGACTTCTAGAAGTAGGCTTGTGCCATGTTTTCATTATGCCTCGGCCAAATTTCCGTTATTCTGGTGTAATCTTGCAGAATTTCTGGCAATTTGGTTTACGCATTTTCTGAAAAATGCCCAAATGATGCTACACCACGTAATTTTCCGCACAGCTAATCGAATGCAAGTGGCTGCTCTTTGTTCCAGGTGCTATGTAGCTCTTTCTTTTAGCACAGAATAGTCCCCGCAGTCAAAACGGGCCCAGTGATACATTTCATGAAAAATAGCCCAAAATGACTGTGTTGATGATTATGCAATTTCACGGAATTTTCCCGAAATTATACAAGGGGAAATTAAGCGAATTTACCACACCACTGTTTTTTATTACGCGGGTGAAGACTCACTTAGAACTCATTTAATGACATACATAGGTTTGTAGTGTTACCTGCTTGTGCTATGTTTATGCTCTCCTCATTTATTTTTTCCCCAAACTGTCCAACTTTCCTACGAATGTTATGTGTAACAACATGTGGACAGTTGACTATTATAAACCAAGAGCACGAATAAACAGTGATTGGTAACTGGGCTGCCTTTGACACTGTTTCTGCTGTATGGAAATTAAGCGCCTCAGTAAAAGATAAAACAATTGAATAGTGCATTATGGGAAGTGTATTTCAGATTATCAAATCACATGAGAAATGATTTAAAAGTAGTATCATTGAAACATCTTCTCTCACTTACCTGTGATTAGGGCATTGGGTGCCGAAACATGTTAGGATTCACAAAACTGGCAGCTCAGAGTGTGAATAAACACTTGGGGGCATATTTATACTCTGTTTGCGCCAGATTTGTGTCATTTTTTTTTCTTAACGCCATATTTATGCCTTTGTTAGCAGAGGTTTTTCTTCCGAGATTGGGGGACTAAGAGAAGGCCTCCTTGGATCAGCCCTTCACCTGAGAAGAACTCCTGTCACCATTCAGTGTCTTAATACTTCCAAAACGCCAGGTAAGGATGACCCCCAGCAGAATTTTAACAATTATATGCAGGTACGATAGCAGAGAAACTTCTGGAGGTACATACTGAGGCATGCCAAAAGGGCATAATACCCGATTTTGTAAGTTTGCACCACTTTTGCATAAAAAAATGACGCAAATGCTGCGCAAAATAGTATAAATATGGGCCTAATTGTTCTACTCCCTAAACCTGATAAGGACCCATTGGAGCCTTCGTCCTATAGGCCTTTGTTCCTCCTGAATGTAGAGGCTAAAATACTGAGTAGTGTTCTGGCAGCAAGACTACTCCCACATCTCCAGAAGGCTTATACCAACAGATCAGTGTGGTTTTATTCCCCATGGAAGTACTATACTGTATATAACCTCAGATGCCTTGCCCATGTTTATCATGCACCAAATTTGAGGGAAAACGCATACGCCCTTGCATTTTTTGACATCCTACAGGTATTTGAAGAAGTGTCAGGGCTATATGTGAACATACATAAGTCTAAATTATTTCCCCTTGCCTAACCTGGCAGAGACACAACTGAGACATCTCCCATGAACAGGACTACTGTGGGGAGGAAAGGGGTTACGATATTTGGGAATAAGAATGGCCCACACAGAACAGAACGTTTTAGATCTTAATATAGGTAGGGTGTTGCAAGGCCTGAGCGTGTCAGTCTGGGTTGTAGGGATCTTCCCCTTGTAGTTAATGGGTAAGGTAGCTGTGGTTAAGATGGTAGTACTCCCCAGATGCCTGTATGGAATACAGGGAATCTTTTATGAGATTCCACAGGGCGTTTTTAGGGAACTTGATAGCGTGCTATTAGATCGCCTATGGGCTAATAAGTGGAAGCAAATTGGCTTACCCAGGCTCAAGCAGACCTGGGAGCGAGGTGGGACTGAGATCCCATACATGAAACTCTACTATTTTGCAGCCCACCTGCAGCATGCAGCCCACTGACTAGAAGAGATTGACAACTAAGAGAAAAACTTTCTATAAGGTACACATGGCAATCATGCCTTACCTGCCTTGCTTATGACTGGGGTATGGATATATGAAGGGGCACCATACATTATCCAGCTGGTCTGTAGAGTGAGGGGATGCATGGTTACTGATGTACTATGGCACGCCCCTTCTCCAAGGGGTATGCTGCTCTGGGATATTCAGACTTTCATGCAGGTGGCAGAGGTTATGTACATACAGAAATGGAGGGAAGGTGGCTGTGAACTATTGGGAGATCTCTAGCTAGGTGATACGTTTATTACACAGGCAGATGCCATCGACTCATTTGCACTGAAAACATGACAATATTTGCCATATGCCAAAAAGGCAGCAACAGCCCGGCTAGTTATGGCCATGTTTCCCAGATGAACCACCCCATCTCACACACATTAACCACATTGTTGGGCATGGCTGGGGGCTGTAGACTAATCTCTCACATATACAGGGCACTCAGGGAGGACTTTCCCAAAATAACCCCCAAAGCACAGGCAAAATGGGAAGCAATGATAGGAGACAACCTTACGGCAAGGAATGGAAAAGAGTGCACACAGGGACACAAGAGGTGATCTCAAATGCACAATTGAAACTAATTCAATACAACTACACTCACCAACTGTACCTGACAACCATCAGATATACAATACTCAGCTTGACACCTGCCCCCGGTGTGGTGCACCAGCGGCTGATTTCTTCCATTTGGTGAGGCACTGTCTGAAAGTGACATGTTTTTTGGGGGATGTAGTAGTAAACCTTAACAGAGTTTTGGAATGAGAGATACCACATACCCCACAGGCCCTCTTGCTGGGACTTACACTGTCACCAAAAGAGAAGAAACAGACGAAAATATGTGTTGCTTGGACTATTGCTTGTGAAATGGTACATTGCTATTTAATGGTTAGGGATATGGCAACTGGGTTCTAAGGAATGGATTTGAGACATGGTGGAGTGCGTGGTGGCTGATGAAGTGGGGATGAGGTATGTGTGAAAGGACGACAAGTTGGAGGATGACTTGGATGCAGGGGCACAGATGATAGAATTATGAGAACCACCATGTGAGGCATTAGGGGATGCAAGAACGGATGTGGATTCTTCTTTAGAATCTCTTGGGGACATGGAACGTAGGTACATCGTGTGAATTACTCTCATTGGGGAGGGAGGTGGGCCAAGGGACCCCTCGCATGGGTAGGGTTATACCAGAGAGCCTGGAGGTGGACTGTGGAATAAGGGTGGGTCATCAGGACAATGGACCCTCGATGCACGACACGGAACTGGCATCAGTGACTGTCAACATAAGATGTATGAACCATGCTCCCAGATTGCAGACAGCAGCAGACTAGGAGTAGCATGGAGGTGGGGCAGGATGTTTTTGAAGGTGATGTTTATGTCGCCTTACTTGGAACACTCTAGTATTACTATACTAATGCTGCTATACCTGTATTGAAAAAAATCAATAAAACTTTTCTAAAAATAATTCTACCTCCAAACTAATACACATAAAAATGTTAACAAATAACAAAGACTCAATTACACTGCACTAAAACAAAAATTGGAAAAAAGAACAGTCAAACTTCTACATTAAAAAGTTTGTAAAAGTGTTAACATATAGAGGAACGAAACTCAATATTCTTACTCTAATCTAAGCAACAGTTTTGTACAGTTGAACTTTGGGAATTTCAGATGTATTATTCTCACTCCAACCAAAGTAACATCAGAGAAAGTGTTTGACTTTGAAAGGGCTGGATTTTGAAGGGGCAAGATTTACTTTTCCTTCTCAAACCTAAGCAACAGCATGGGAAGTGTTGGACTCTCTAGGATTCAGATTTACTACTCCCAATCCCAACCTAAAACAAAAACAAAAATCTGATAATCTAAATATAGAAAAAGAAAATCTATAAAAATAGTTTTAACTAATATATAAAAAACACATACTTTAAAAAGTATAAAAAATTATTTAAAACATTTAAAATTAAAATCACATTAAATATTTTTATTAACATATCAAGTAAAAATAACTTCAGAAATTAAAATAAACAATGATGCAAAACATAAATGCAAACTTGATATTTAAAACCACTACACATATTTGAAATATAAGATATACAAATTATAATCATTTGAACGTAAATAATAAAAATGAATAAAGAATTTATTTTAAAAAAATACAATGTATTTTAAAATAATTTCCCATCTTCCTCTCCTACAAACCCAACAACATGTCACTAGAGAAAACAATTAACACAAAATCTAAATTACTTATTTATATATTACCAAATCCCAAAAAATCTTGTAAAAATGATTACAAATAAATAACTGTAAAATAATAATAACATATAGCTAACTAATAAAATATTACAAAAAATTATAGATTATATCATATACAACAATATTGAATACAAATGATGTTAAACTGGTAAAAATTATATTCTTGCCTGTGGTTTTGCCTCATGATAGTCTTGTCATAATATTTCGACTCAATATTTGTGTTCAACCATATTTTTGAAACAATATTAATGTTGTATTCCACATTTTTAGCACCCAGACTGAAAATGTTTGACATGTTAGCAGTTTTTTTGCCCACATGTCATTTTGAAGGGTTTTAGTAGAATCACCAGCTTTATGGTGATCAGGCACAGGTGTAGTATTGCTGGAAGTGGGGTTGAAGTGCCCCCCATATTCAGTGGTGTTCGGAATAGAAGAATCTCAACCATTTTTTCCCACCCATTACATTAGGTGGGGGATTACTGAGGTAGGCAGACAGTGGGCCTAAATGAGTCTTTGGCAGGGGGGATTACTCCGTCACAAACGTGACGGATATCTCGTATGTCGTATTACAAGTTCGATAGGATATAATGGAACTTGTAATACAGCGGACGGGCTATCCATCACATTTGTGACGGAGTAATCCCCTCCACCAAAGTCGTAATCAGACCCTAACTATCCTCTTACCAACCAAATCAAAATCAGGCCCTTACAGTTGGCATGTAATAGAAAAATCCTCCACTATCTTCAGGATAAGCTAAATCTGGAAGATAATATACTATTGCAATTTGCTCCTCTATATCACTGGCAGTATCACACCTTATTTCCTGAACAAAATAATAGAAAAAAAGGCATTGAAATATCTTTCAAACCCATACAAAAGTTTTCTTTAGGTAAAGAGGCCGGCTTTCTCTAAAGTTAAAGGACACTGGGCCTTATTCATCGTTGGGTGGTAGTGGAAAAAGCATTAGTTCCTGAAGGAAGTGCTATATTCATAAAAAAAGTGTCCCATGTGGTATTTCCTGCCATAGTGATAACAGGATGGAGAAATACCATCTGTTGTTTGTCCTTTGGAATTACTACTTTCCATAACGACCCAATTCTAAATCAGGTAGTTAGGGTTTGGTCAGTCAGCAGCAGCTGACCCTCCCTTATTTAAATATTTCACCTGGATCTGAAGAATTTTTGTTGATGAATCAGGTTTCTTCCTCCATGATGGGAGCAGCTGTCAAAATGAAGGAGTGACGGCTAGAAAACCAAATATTAGCAGCGTCTCTGACCTGTCAGTACTTTTTTATTTTTCAAAGTAAAATATGGCCAAAGAGAAGTGGTGTTCTTCAGAGAATTATGAGAAAACAATGCCCCCAATGTATTCTGAGTTTTCGTGTCCTGAATTCAGAGTACACAGAAGATGAGACCCACAACTTTAATTGCAAAGGGCCAGTACCAAGATTCAATGGCAAGGGACGTTAATGTGCCAGAAGTTGAAATAAAAACATACATGGGTGCCACAGAAAAATATGCTCACCACAACTAAATACACCAATGTTCTTGTGGTGTGGTGCATTGTGGCAGTGTCTTTTGGATTATGTTATTGATTGAGTGTTGTCAATGACTGAAGAAATGGTCCCAACTTGTATTATAATTTGCAGTATGTTACAAGATGTGTTGTAATGTGCTTCTAGCATGTGTTTTGTTGTAACTATTACCGTATGTGTCATGCTGTGAACAGTGGAGTCAAGTATATAATGGAGAAATTGCATGGTATGAGTTTTTGATTTTTACA
Source organism: Pleurodeles waltl (assembly GCF_031143425.1). Taxonomy (NCBI): domain Eukaryota; kingdom Metazoa; phylum Chordata; class Amphibia; order Caudata; family Salamandridae; genus Pleurodeles; species Pleurodeles waltl. Next base: position 503,826,290 of record NC_090439.1, on the reverse strand, counting down.
TGTTGCTCCTATATGTGACTTGTGTGTCTATTATATTGTTTGGTTGGAGGGAGGCATGTGTTGAAGTGGTGCTGGGTTTTGTGGTGGTGTTTTGAAGATGATGTGACATTTTACATTGTGTGCTGTTGTATCGGAATGCAGGTACATTGTTGTTGTGTGATCTGAAGCTGTGTTTTTCATGCCATTGCTGAGGAGAAGTGTAGTAATTCTTATGTGAGGCGGGGCTAATGTGTGACAAGGCTATGGTGTTGTGACGTGTGAGTCAATGTGGGGTTGTGATTTCATGGTTGTGAGGCTGTGAAATATGACTGCTGGAATAGTTGTGGTGTGCGCCAGATGTTGTTGTGCATTGAAGATTGCTTTAGAATTGCATTAGGTAGAGTGGCGGAGAAGGAGTTTGGATTTATTAGCAGTGTTTGGGTCTTTTAGGGCCAGATCAAGTCTGACTGTTGTCTGATTGTGGCATGTGTGTAAGTACATATGTATGTGTTTGTATGTAAGTACATATTAAATTTATGAAGTATGAACGTGGGAGCAGGGCAAAGGTGTGCTGTTCATGAGAATGATTTACAGTGGTCAATTTATGATGAGGTTGTAGGTTGAGTGGGAGTATATGCAGTGCACAATGCAGAAGGTGAAGAGAGTTATGAGGGAAAATGTATTCTAATAGTGCTGTAGATTTTGAATGTTGTGGTGGATTGCGAAACATGCTGCTATCGGAGGTGTGTGAATGTTTTGTGCTAATTGTGACCCACTGAATGTGTGATTTCATATGTATCATAATGTACTCGTGGACCAGTGCATCATGGGAGAGTCTACTGTACAATGAAAGTAGTTGGATGTTTTGGGAGAGAGGAGATATTGTGTGCTTTGAGATGTTCTGTCTTGTAGTGCTGGTGTGTGTTTTGTTGTAAGTGTGTCTTGTGTGGTTAATGGTGGAGTGGAGGTATGGGTTGAATTTTATTGTGGTCCTTTTGTGATTATGATGTATGTGTATGCGATGCTCCTTGACCGTGATATCATGGGTGTGTGGCGGTGGCTGAGGTGTGATTTAGTATGAGTTGCTATGGAGTTAGTTTGATATGGTGTGACGCCTCGTGCAAAGTGGCTTTTGTTAGCAAGATTAATATTAGTTAGTTGGCATGTGGGATAGTGGTATGTTGTGAGCATTATGTCCCTTTCAGCCCTCTTGACTGCCCAACTGCAGCCATACAACAAAACCCAAGATACTGCAGTCCTATTCTCTACTAACCCTGGTGCCCAAAGAAACCCCTGCACCTTTGCTCACTTCCTCCTCTTTTGTGGCATGTTCTGTCAAGCAGAGTGCTTGTGGTGAGCCCACAATCCCAAACTCAGTGAGCCAGATCCCGTATTGGAGTTTGAGAGCTCTATCCTCCCAATTGGCAGGTACCACTTCTATGTAACAAGGTCATCTCCCTGCACCCCAGGGGGGAAACATTCCCCAATCCAGGATAGCCATTCATGACATAACAGCCAACCACACCATGACTGACCACTATGAAAAACGATGGGACAGTCCCATTCCAAAATGAACAATCTTGTTTTGATGCAGATACATGACAACCTGCTCTGAGCTTTTGCAACAGTTTATCTTTTTTTCCCATCGACTAGAGCTCACACAAATACTTCCCTGGAGTTCTGTGGGTTTGCCCCTGGTGAATTGTTCATGGCTTTGCCAATGACTCTTGCTGAAGATATTCTTTGGTCTGCAAGGAGTTGTGGATATCTTCTAGCGGACCCTGGAATCCCTTATCTCACAATTTGTCTACAGAACTCACTGAATGCCTTGGCATCATAGACTCTCTGCATATTGTATGATGACTATGCATTTGAGGTTCTTAGTAAGGGCTATGAGATGGAAGTGGTTGTGGCACCAGGATCTGTATTATAATTATTTTACTATCCTCCCCTAAAGCTTGTGGGACCTCACCATACTTGGCTTATTATTTCCTCATCATTCTGTTAGCCTAGAACAGCATACATCAGCAACTTTCACTCTGCCTTCCTCATGTTCAACTCTCCAATAAAGTGGTGGTTTTATGTTCAGTGATTGGATGTGTCCTATTATAGTTTCTTCATGCCAACAGCCAGCCACTGAGAAATGCAAAGCAGCACAGCACAAGCTGCTGTTTTGTGCTACATTTCCTTACAAAACCATGCAAGACCACACAAATCCGGCCTTGTGTGGCTTCGTAAATTTCAAATCAGCCTTTGCAATACCCTGCATTGCCTTGTGCAACATATGGGCGATGCAAAGGCAAAGTAAATCCAGACGTTTGTTTTTAATTTGACAAATTTGTGGACTTACTCCTGTTGGTATACCCAATTCCACCCCAATTTAAAGCCCAACGATTTTACAAAAAGGGACTCAAAAAGACAGTTCTTCATGTCCACCCCTCATCAATGTAACTTACCATTTCCCTGGGATGGAAGTCAAAGGTAATGTCAATATGAATAGCCTGTTAAAATGCAATATTGTGCAAAGTGCAGCGTGCCAAGGCAATTTTCCACACTGGGATAGGAGAAGCAGAGGGAAATGTTCAGCTAATTCATCTAGTGCAGCTTTCCAGGCAAACTAGTGATGGATGTTCTTTTATTTTAAAGGAATTATTCCTTACACTTCAGTCATTACTTTTGATTACTTATGAGGAGGTTTTTGATACCTGCACTTAATATTGGTGCACACAGCCTCTCTTTTAATAAGGAATGTCTACTCTTGTTACACAAACAAGATATGAACACCTCACTGACAAAATTAGACATAGTGGGTGTGTTGACATACACAAAAACAATATAAATGTAAGCCAAGATATGTGCCAGCATAACAATGAACTCGCTTTGCTATTTTTGATTCCACCTGACATGACATCCCCATCAACCCAAGCTAGAAGTACGTGGTCAGGAAGGCCCTGCGACCAAGGCCTGAAGCAACAGATTGACAGACAATCGGTGGGGTGACACGTAGCCCACAGACAAATGCACCAAACAGGAAAGACCCAGATCGATTCCCTAGATAGGCCACAACACCACAAAGGTCCTAGGAATTAAGCTCTCAATAAAGCACATTTGGCCTGAGGGGTATATATTCCCAAAACACCATAAAGTTAGATGCCACATAACGTTAGGAACACACAGCCAACCAACACACAGCACACACACCAGATGCAGTGATCAAGCATTTCCCATGCCGGACATCTGGACATGTTACCTACTGGACCACACTATGTCCACGCAAGGTCAAGACCTACCTGCACACTTTATCAGATGTCGGATTTATGGCCTTGTGACTAGGCCCTGATTCCTTTTTTCAAAGAATGCATTCAATCTTTTTATTGCACCTAAAGACAATGTATATAAAAAGATGCTCAAAACTCTGTAACTTTGAGAGACAGTCATCAGACCCTCAACTGTGTACTGCTCTCTCCCGGTCAATGAGTTTAATTAAAAAGACTGTTCCTGTTTTTTTAGACGCATCTTGTTTTTCATCTATGTAATGTAAATCTGCATTCAAGCAATAGGTGTATGATCATTTTCAGACTTGGATTGTCTCTTCTATTCCCACAGTCTACCATAAGTGAATTTTCAGGTAGTTATGTGATGGTCGTCTGCAACACTGAACCTCGTCCTCATTATTTCCATGTGATTCTGTTTTTAGAAACTTATCAAAATTTGTCATTGAACTTTGGGCTTGTTGCTTCATTGGATACACCACTTTTGATCATCTGCATTAGCTTGGTAAATGCTCCCTCTTGAGATCAGTGCCTCCATAAGTCTATTTTCTTTAGGTAAACATGTTAATAAAAAAACAAGAATACCAGGTATGGATCTTAGTCATTTTTATCATTTTTGGTTCTTGTGCATTCATGTGACAAGGGAACCCCCAGAAGGATGGGATTATTTGTCATGGACTAAACACTTTTAGGTAATGGCTTGAAGTCAATTATCATGAATTGTTGATTGTACAATACTGTTGAAAATACCTCACGTGATTTAATATCTAACCAAAAAAAGTATCCAGTGGGAACCATAGGTCACTAGATCTACACCTTGTAACCCCTAATTATCTTCACTATGTACTTGTTATGTAACTGTTTTCCTGTGTATTTGAATTTGTATTACTTTATTGAGTTATTTATTTTATGATGTAAATACTCTTTGTAAATATGTATGCATACAATAGTGATAGTTTTCATGCCTTCTGTTCTTCTGTTATTGCATTCTGTACAGCCTTAGAGGAAGTGGGAACGTATTCTCACCAAGCACGTGTTGGCTGGCTGCATTCTACACAACTGGAATTTAATAAATGTATTTTATATACAGAAGGATTGAGATCCTGATATGTTGGATAGTATTGTAAGGAATGTTTTGGAACTGATTCACAGTACTTATTTAAACATTATTGGAACTCTGTCTCAAAGGTGGTAAACCAACTATTAATGAGAAGGAAACATCACCACTACTGAATACGGAGGTCTACTGACTTGGGGTTTTTATAATTCTGTATATATATTGTATATTTGGGCTTGTTAGAAAGAATTGTAATAATGTTTATTCCCACAATGTCCATGTTTCCTACTTGTGTTTTTATGTAGTTAATAATAAATTAAACAAATGGGGTTTACAGTTAAGGCGATTGAGCTGTCCTCAAAACCTTTCACATGTGGTGCTTACTGTAGAACCTCAGTTGAGGTACAGTGATAGCAGAAAGGAAGGTGTTATGAGGTGCAGAGGCAGATATTAGTGAGGGTCAACTAGTGCAACTTTTCAGGCATTCTATTGGGCTAGTTTAAGATTAGCAGAACGAGGGTAAAAGAACATTCATGCAGAGGTTTAGATCTCCTTATGGAATTTTAAACTATTTTGTTTTGGTGAATCATGGGTTATGCTGTTAGCGGTCCATCTCTGAATGAACAAAAATGCTAGCGCTAGGCTCCCTTTCCCTTCCTTCTCTTTTCTTACTGCTACCCAGACATTGGGGTCCAGATTTATAATTATTTGACACAGTGCAACGCAACAAGACAAATTGCTGTGCTGCACCAAAATGGCGAGAGTGGGAATGCGCCATGTTTGCCAACATATGGCAGCCTGGCGCCAATGCAGGCACCCTGGTGCATTGTAGGCAGGACTGTTTTTGCAGCAGGAAGGGAAAACTTCCAGCACAAAAACAATCCTTTAAGGTGCTTTCCTCTTTCTAAGTGTGCTGCAGTATGCAGGAAAAGAAATAAATATATTTGCTTCTTTGTGCTTCTAATGGGACAGAGTAGCATTTTGACGAATTCCCAGTTTTACTTGAGCCAAAATACATGGGTGGATGTGTGGGAACACCCATTCTCCACCCATGTAACACCTTCCTGGCGCAGAGTAACGCAAGTGACTTGTACTGCCCTGCATTACTTCAGATTTACAAAGCAACGCAAGGCCACGCAAGGTCTTGCGTGGATCAGTAAATCTGACTAAAGGATTTCGTTGCCCTTGTGCTGCTCAATGCAATCCTATAATAAATCTGGGCCTGATTGGTGGCTTGTCAGAGGTGGGAGGCAACGTCATGCAGCTTGAACGCACCTCATCACTATTAAAAAGATATGAGGGACCCATTAAAATAATTCCACTGCAGACCTCAGCTGACGTTAGCCGCTGCACCGTCTCCGCCTGTCAGACTCACAGAAAACATTTTTGTGGACTTCACTGCCCTTTTTTTTCTTTTTTTCCCTGTTTCTCGTGCTCCTACTTAAAATGATTTAGCGCTAGGCTCCCTTTCCCTTCCTTTCCGTTTTTGGCATGTAGCTCACCCTCCTTAACTGAGCTGGCCCTGTTAAATGGCCGAATCTCTTTCCATGAATTACCAGTGCTCCCATCACAACATCTAATGCAATTGGCAGAAATAAGTCACAGTGCGGTTTACACCCGAGATGAAACTCAGATAGCCAAGCATTTACCCTTCCAGCACAGTACCAGGGGGATACTCAACTGTTCAGTCAAGAAAAATGGCTTCCAGCTCCGCGCTATCCTGCACTGTAATGGCGCACCCGTAGGCTCGGCCTTCCTGCGCAGTAAGTCATCTGTGTGTCTCCGTTCCTTCCACATCTAAATTACAGACGAGGGAAGGACGCGTCTCGGCTCCTAATCCCATGATTTGTTGAAAGGCTTACAGATGTAGCTCTGATGCTGTTCTCAGCAGTCACAGTGGCCATCGCTTTGATCCTAACTCCCACAAATACATGAAAAGAAGTTTAACTAAATATTGTGACTGTGGTAAATGTATCTCTTCTTGAGCTGTTCGAGGGTTCTAATGTTTTATGTATTCTTTGTAGCCTATTTTATTATACTTTGTGCAAAAACCCTTTTGGGTAAAAGTTAGCTGTTTGCTGTGCGCTTTACTATCCCACATGCCAGGTTCCAGGCATTGTCTCGCATTTCAGGTCCTATGCGTGACAAGCCCGTGTAACTGAAAATGTTATTTACCTTCACACAACTCTCATTCGCACATAAAAGTAAAGTGGGCAACATTCACAAATTCTGTTGTGAAATGTGCTTTTCTGTTAATGCATGCATTTTGCCCATAGTAATGAAAATTCCTACATGACCGTCCTGGCTCTCAATAATGCTAATACTATCACACTCGTGTAGCTGTTTGTAGTTCAAACAAGCTGCATCATAATTCCGTTTTATTACGTGGACATCTCACACTCAAAATAAGGCGCAACGACTACAGGTTAGTCGTTCACCCACTACTATTCCCATTCCACAGGAACAGACCACCCATCATTATCTGAACAGGAATAGAGTAACTGACGAGGTCTGCCACATATACTTGGCCACAGGGGAGACTCTATATTTAGTGGACCACTCCAGGACCAACTAACTACATACTATGTATGCTTCTTCACGTCCAACATTGCCAATAATATAAGGTATGTTTGCGGTAAAGTCCATCCTCTTTTGCCTCTCCATCCAATGGCTGTTCAATGGCAAAGGAACCTGCAGAGCTGATCAAAGCTTGCAAATTTACTAAAAACCATAAACAGCGTGCTGGTCTCTCACTTTTAAATCTATCACAGTGCTAAGAGCTGTGCCACATGACACGATAGCCACACCTTCGTGGTCATCATGCACAACATGGAAGCACAGCCCACACAGGATCAAACTAAGGCAACCCTCTCCCAGCCACATACCGTCCATGGTGAAGAGTGCTACCCTCATGGGGAAGCACTTCAACGTTCCCATATGGGTAGCACGTGCCGTATAAATCCTGCAATATAGTAACTCATTTGACAACATTTTACCTTCTGTCAGTGCTTTAAATGGAAAAATAGAAGTGCAGGTACTCTCTATCAGAGTACCTGCTTGTTTTTGAGAAGTGCCGGTACTCTCCAATTAAAATTATTACGTTTTCCTTGAGATATGCCGGTACTCTCCCTCTCAAAATAAAAAAGTGCTGGTACTCAGTACCGGAGAGTACCGGCCCATTTAAAGCACTGCCTTCTGTCTTTGGGCAGGTTTTGCAGCCTGCAAATGTATCTGGCAACGATCTAATGCCTACGCTCCAGGTGAATGTCTAGTCTTGTGCCTGCAATCAGCCCAGTAGGCAAGCCACTAGGGAAACACACTTATACAAACCAATGTGCAATCAGCAATGTGAGTACAATAAGAATATGTCTAGTACCTTATCAAGGCAAGTATATATATCAGAAGAGCAAATCTTGACGTCATTCTAAAACGTCATACTGTATGCACCCTTTCAACCAGAATGTAGTAGAGGATGTATTTATTTGTTTCAAGTAAATAGTTTTCTGAAGAACTTCCATAATAAAACATTATGGCCCTCATTACGACCCTGGCGGGCGGGGGAGAAGTGGCGGTAATACCGGCAACAGGCCGGTGGAAAAAAATTTAATTATGACAACGGCCATGGTCATTCCGCCACTTCTCCACTCCGACCACCAGGGTGGTAATGACCGCTGGGCTGGAGACTTCGGTCTCCAGCCTGGCGGCTGTCACCAGACCGCCGGCGGTATCAGGACCCTGCATACCGCCATGGATTTCAGGTGGTTTCGAACCGCCACGAAATCCATGGCGGTAGGCACTATCAGTGCCAGGGAATTCCTTCCCTGGCACTGAACGGGGTCTCCCCACCCCTCCTCCCCCACCACTGAGTCTTCCCCCACACCCCCTGCCACCTCCCAAAGGTGGCAGGACCCCCCTCCCCACCCCCACCCCCAACATGAACATACACACACTCCCTCCCCACCCCCAATATGAACATACACACCCCCTACACGCACACATACACTACAACAACACATACCCACACACATACAAACAGACATGCACACAGACCGACCCGCACACATTTCCCATACACACTACACACCCTCGCATGCATACACGCACTCACACACCTTCTCTACATACTCACACGCACATCCACATCCACATGCACGCACACAACACCCACCCACCCCCCTCCCCTAATGGACGATCAACTTACTTTGTCCGTTGATCCTCCGGGAGGGGACAGGCTCCATGGGGGCTGCTCCGCCGCCAGCTCCCCGTCACCAGAACACCGCCACGCCAAATCCTGGGTTGTGATTCAGTGTGCGGTGTTCTGATGACGGGGCGGTGGAGGTGGAGCAGCCTCCACTTCCCCACCGAACGCCAGTATGGCTGCTGGCAGCTTTCCATCCGAAAAAGAACGGAGGGCTGCCAGCAGTCATGATTCACTGCGCGGAAAACCACCTGCACTGGCGGTCTTCAGCACAGCGGTACCTTGGCGGTCTTGGAAAAAGACCGCCAAGGTTGAAATGAGGGCCTATGTCTTTTAAATATATTGGTAAACATCACATCTTCCTGCCAATCACACAATGTGCCATACTAACTCCTCACTATCTGGGAACAAACAGTCTCTTCATCAATCAAAGCAAATATTGTTCCAGGCCTACAATTCGGAGCTAGAGAATTGGATCAAAGGAATCTTCAAGGTGATTCACAAATCTGCAATTCTTCCTCATTCACCCAATGTGGCACCTTATCAGAAAGCTCCTGAAATTCTTCCAAAGCTTGATGAACACAATACTACCTGACATTTGCACTACTAATTTGTTCCAGCTCGCAACCATTCCAGATGTAGTGCTTTGTCCTCCCACATCAATGTCTTCTCCCTGGTCCAAGAGTCTGTGATATATAAGATCACAAGCTCCCTAAAATACTCTTCCTCATCTAATAAAACCTGTAACACACACGTCATCAAACTGTGTCAGCCCACCTGTCACCCATTACAAACCTCTAGAATGCCTTTCTTGAACACAAAGATATCCCATAAAAGCTCAAAAATAACCTAATAACTATATAACTGAAGTAACCCAAACACAATAAAAAAAGCAAACTAATTCTCTCCAATGAGGTCCGAGAGTTTTATACAATTTACATTTCTGAAATGTGAGTCTGTTTTGCATTTATTGATTAAACATTACTTTGATTTGGATAAAAAGAAGAAAATAATCTAAGTAGGAGACGACGGAAGAATTGGTTGAGTCCAGGGAACTAGGAGATAAACACATGAGTGATAATTTACAGAAATAATGCAAGATACTAGGGAGGGAGAGTTCGGCAATTGCACATGCCCCCCAGGATAGACCCTATTGGATGAATGCTGTTGAAAGAAGTAATGGTTAAGCCACTATTAACCTTCTGCTTGTCTCAAATGGCTGTGCCTGGAGGTGTTCGAATTGCAAGGTACCCAGTGAACAAAAGTAAGTGAACTTTCCTTCCTTCCGTCTAGGTTGAGCAGGAGAAGAAAAGTTTTTTGGCCCTCTCTGAACAATTAAATTGAACCCTTTTGTGGGATCAGCTGTGGTGATAGTCCGCAGATGACCTAAACCTATTTTGGGTATCAGGGCGGCTATGTCAGTATAACGAGAACAGAAAAATCAATGCTACAGTCAAACTAGAAGGACTCTCACCCACATTATGTGCAAACATTATGGGAATAGCATGTGCAGGTCTATAACAAACTGAGCTAAATGCACTGAGGATGATATAATGGGTGTTTACAAGAAGATACCTTTGATTGTCAGCATCTACATAACCTTAAACGTGAATTAAATGATCCTATAAACACAACTTCAGCAGATCAGTGGTTGGCTTTTCTGAAGTGGCATGAGAAAGCACTAAAACACAGGCAAGATCTTGAAGTAAGAGGTCTTAAAAACAGCCATGACAATTTGAGATACAGATTTAGCTATACAAAAGATAGAATCTGAGCTAGCTCCCCGGCCGTACCACATCACTCCTATATCTCTGCCCAAGTAAGAGACAAGATCCAGGAAGGGAGGAAGGAGGATCCCTGAGATATTGTTAGGTTCCCCATAACATCTGATAGCCCTGGGTGAGCACCTGTAACAGCCCTTGTTGGCAGTGTGGAGCCAGACGATGGGCAGGCCAATGGGATTCAGAGAGGGGCAGTGCAGGCAGCAAGAGTACAAGGGACACAAAAAGCATCAGCACAGCAAGTGGTGGTGCAGCTGGCAGTAGTGCAGAGGGTACAAGTGTAGGAAAGTACCATCTTGCCTGGCATGTTACCCCCATTTTCACTGTATGTATGTATGTTTTAGCCCCTGTGTCACTGGATCCTGCCAGGCAGTACCCCCGTCCTCATAGTATGTGCCCTGTATGTGTTCCCTATGTGGTGCCTAACTGTATCACTGAGGCTCTGCTAACCAGAACCTCAGTGTTTATGCTCTCTCTGCTTTCTAAATTTGTCGCTGCAGGCTAGTGACTAAATTTGCCAATTCCCATTGGCACACTGGTACACCCATATAATTCCCTTGTATATGGTACTTAGGTACCCAGGGTATTGGGGTTCCAGGCGATCCCTATGGGCTGCAGCATTTCTTTTGCCACCCTTAGGGAGCTCAGACAATTCTTACACAGGCCTGCCACTGCAGTCTGAGTGAAATAACTTTCATGTTATTTCACAGCCATTTTTCACTGCACATAAGTAACTTATAAGTCACCTATACGTCTAACCTTCACCTGGTGAAGGTTGGGTGCCACGTTACTTAGTGTGTGGGCACTCTGGCACTAGCCAAGGTGCCCCTACATCGTTCAGGGCAAATTCCCCGGACTTTGTGAGTGCGGGGACACCATTACACGCGTGCACTATACATAGGTCACTACCTATGTATAGCGTCACAATGGTAACTCCGAACATGGCCATGTAACATGTCTAAGATCATGGCATTGTCACCCCAATACCAATATGGTATTGGGGGGACAATTCCATGATCTCCCGGGTCTCTAGCACAGAACCCGGGTACTGCCAAACTGCCTTTCTGGGGTTTCCACTGCAGCTGCTGCTGCTGCCAACCCCTCAGACAGGATTCTGCCCTCCTGGGGTCCTGGCAGCCCTGGCCCAGGAAGGCAGAACAAAGGAATTCCTCTCCCTTTGGAAATAGGTGTGAAGGGCTGGGGAGGAGTAGCCTCCCCCAGCCTCTGGAAATGCTTTGATGGGCACAGACGGTGCCCATCTCTGCATAAGCCAGTCTACACCGGTTCAGGGATCCCCCAGCCCTGCTCTGGCGCGAGACTGGACAAAGGAAAGGGGAGTGACCACTCCCCTGACCAGTACCTCCCAGGGGAGGTGCCCAGAGCTCCTCCAGTGTGTCCAAGACCTCTGCCATCTTGGAAACAGATGTGTTGGGGGCACGCTGGACTGCTCTGAGTGGCCAGTGCCAGCAGGTGACGTTAAAGACCCCCTCTAAAAGGCTCTTACCTTTCGTGGTAGCCAATCCTCCTTTCTTGGTAGCCAAACCTCCTTTTCTGGATATTTAGGGTCTCTCCTCTGGGGAATTCTTCAGATAACGAATGCAAGAGCTCACCAGAGTTCCTCTGCACTTCCCTCTTCGACTTCTGCCAAGGATCGACCGCTGACTGCTCCAGGACGCCTGCAAAACCGCAACAAAGTAGCAAGACGACCACCAGCAACATTGTAGCGCCTAATCCTGCCGGCTTTCTTAACTGTTTCCTGGTGGTGCATGCTCTGGGGTTCACCTGCCTTCACCCAGATATGACTTGGGCCACAATGGATGTGAGCTTGTTGTATACCTGTATACCTAAGATTAAAGGTCTGCAGGCTATTCAATATTTTATTTTCAACCGATCAGCATCATTTTTTGGAACACACAGAGATGCTACTTGAAATGATTAACTTCATTTTGGAGAATAATGTCTTTATTCATGAGGGCACATGGTACAAACAGGCACAAGGAGTAGCTATGGGGTCACGTTTTTCACCACCCTATGCCAACCTATATATGGGCCTCTATGAGAAGACCAATATATCTGGTCAAATGGTCCCCCCAATCTCACTGAATATATCTTCTTTTGGGGAAGATATATCGATGATATTCTAATATTCTAATAATTTGGACGGGTCCCGATTCGGCATTACAATAATTTTTTATGTATATCAATACCAATGACTTTAACATAATGATGACGCATGAACATAATAAGAAACAAATTACATTTCTGGATTTGGAATTATTTGTTGAGAACAACCAAGTTCATTCAAATTTATATCGCAAACCGACTGCATGCAATGCAGTGTTACATGCGACAAGTTGTCATCCTAAAACCCAAATCAATGCAATCCCCATCGGGGAAAGGATTTGTGTAAAACAAAATTGCAGAAAGACTGAGCTCTGTGAATTGGAGTTAGACAAATTGGAGATGAGATTTCTTCATAGGGGCTATTTGGATTGAACAATTAAGACTGCTAGAAATAAAATCAATACAGTGACAAGATCTTCTCTTCTAAAAAAACAAACCAAGAACAGTCATGGGTCATCAAAAAATGAGATATTATTTTCTACACCTTACAGTCAAAATAGCCAGGACATTTACAGGATTCTTTTGAAACACTGGAATGTCCTGCACACAGATGACACTTTAAAATGAATACTACCTGTAAGACCAAAAATAGCTTTTTGCCTCCAGTCAAGGAGAATTTAAACACCTGGCTTCCTGATAAACTAATGGGGTTCTTTAACTGTTGCAAATGCAATATGTGCAACATAGCTCTACACAAAACATTTATGTTCAGGTTTAATGACAGCAAAACATAAAACAATTTGGGGGTCATTCTGACTCCCGCCGGGCGCGGTCACCGCGCGCCCGGCGGGAGCCGCCAAAATACCGTACCACGGTCGGAAGACCGCAGTGGGTATTTTGAGGTTTCCCCTGGGCTGGCGGGCGGCCTCCAAAAGGCCGCCCGCCAGCCCAGGGGAAACCGTCCTTCCCACGATGAAGCCGGCTCGTAATCGAGCCGGCGGAGTGGGAAGGTGCGACGGGTGCTGTTGCACCCGTCGCGTATTTCACTGTCTGCCAAGCAGACAGTGAAATACTCGTAGGGGCCCTCTTACGGGGGCCCCTGCAGTGCCCATGCCAGTGGCATGGGCACTGCAGGGGCCCCCAGGGGCCCCGCGACCCCCCCTACCGCCATCCGGTTCCCGGCGGGCGGACCGCCGGGAACTGGATGGCGGTAGGGGGGGTCGGAATCCCCTCGGCGGCGCAGCTAGCTGCGCCGCCTTGGAGGATTCAAACGGGCGGCGGCACACTGGCGGGAGACCGCCAGTGTTGCCGGTCTGACCGCGGCTTTACCGCCGCGGTCAGAATGCCCTGCAGGGCACCGCCGGCCTGTGGGCGGTGCTCCCGCCGACCCTGGCCCCGGCGGTCTAAGACCGCCGGGGTCAGAATCACCCCCTTTGTCTTTCATTAACTATAATACCAAATTTGTGGTTTATATATTACTATGTGAGTGCAATAAAATATACGTAGGAAGTACTATTCGACCTCTAAAGGAGAGGATACAAGAACACATGCGTGCATTAAGGAGTAATGATTTATCGTCACCTATAGTTCGCCACATAAACAAGGACCACCCCATGACAGAGACTCCAAAATTTTAATTTATGGGTATTAGTCAAACTATGCCACATCCTAGGGGAGGAAATCATGAATTAGCGCTTAGAAGAAGTGAAGCTAAGTGGATCATTAGACTTAGAAGTATTGACTATGGTATGAATCTGGATCACGAATTGCATAATTTTCTGTAAAACATACTTACAATATGTTAATGATGAATAGGTCATATGTGTCCAAAATCTTGTTGTACTTATATTGCTATTATTTCTGCATTTTGTACTATTGTTTTAAACTAACAAAGAAGTTGGCATACTAAAATGCTGTACAAAAATCAAATGGCAGATACATCCAGGTTCACTTATTTCATCACTTCTTGATTGATTTGCTGACTAACATCACAGTGGGGTTCAGGATCCGTGGCTATTTGGACGTTACTTACTTTAATTTCTCCTTTTCACAATATATATATTCTCTTAAATGAAGTCACTCAACATGGATTCACTTTTTAAGGAATAGATTTGGCCAATAGTTTCACATCTCTTGGTTGGAGCAGGTTAGATAGCGTCATATTAAGAATGGGAAATATCGGAAAAAGAAAACTCTTTCATATTAATCTATGATACAATGAATATTCACTAATAGGCGAGGGGTACCTATTTTCCAGCATTCGAGAATTATTGTTAAAAGTTTTCCGCACGCCATATTTGACTGTAAGGATCTTTTACGAAGCACTAATATTGGCTGACATGTTTTGTTTTCTTCCAAGATGGCGCCTGTATTCTCCACGAGTGGGCTTACGATGCCCATTTTCAGTTTCTTCTTCTCTTTTGAACGTGTTGTCCTTTGTCCTCTGTTTGTTTTTCCCCTTCTTTGTATGTAAGGGGTTTATACGAAGAGCAACAAACTGCTGCTTGTTTATTCTCCGAATATGACGACGGCTCATTAGGGACCCTTTTGAACATTATGAGGTGATTGATATGCCGATACGTAAGCATGTGGGCTTGGTTATTGAGTGTAGATACGCTCAAATTGGCTTAAATAATGACATATCATACCGCTATATACTTGTAATAATATGCGGTTTCACTTATACCATGAGCATATCGTAACAGAGTCTCTTTGCACTTTTACTTTGGATACTGTTAGACAGTTTAAACGGATACTGTGTAATGACAATATTTGGTTTGAATACTGGGCACTCTGTGCTGATTTTATGGAGCCTTTGTTACTAAAGGAAGTGTTGTACTAATTCCTTCATTTTTTTGACAATTTTCTTTTAGAACAAATTGAAATGGGGTCTATCAAATTGCCCTGGAGATGACTGATTCCTTGAATGTTCTTAGTGTACCGATAGCCATATAGAGATAAAGTTTTACTGGTACTGATTGATTTATACATACAGGTCAGTGGCTTCAGGTTGCTTGAGTTTTGGCTTTTTTTCACTATTTTTATGATTTGAGATAGATTCTAACTTCCGTTTATATATGTGGGACATTTTCAGGAACATTTTGGGATAAAGCCTATATATAAAAGGTATTCATTATATCTTTCAAAATTCTGATTGGTTTGGAACTTTGGTAACTATTACCTTGCATGTGCATATACACAGATGGACGTTGGCTTACTAAGCTATTTCTCATGAGTTTCAAATTACTAGTTTGACTAATTGCAAATACTTGTATTTTGGTTTGACTTCACACTTGCGGTGCTTACTGGGCTACGTGGCTTGGTCTATGTTTCCTGCACAGTTTGATGGGTGACTAATTGATCACGTTTTCCAATATATTGGTTATTTGTGAATTATATTTTGATTGCTATATATGTTATCATTTTAATCAGCCTTGATAAAGTCCGCATTTTGGACGAAACACGTGTCGGCTGGTCCGGAGATTCTATTAAGTTGATTCCCATGATTACAAGCAACATCTTCCTTGAATGGACTATATTATGAGATGAAACCTCTGATCTACAAGCAGACAAACAACATATATTGGATGGACTGAGTTGCTCAAATGTGGATTGTATTTTTATAGACTTTGAATAATTGATCTTTGTGTTTTGTTGTCAGTTTTCCTTATATGTGTTATTATTTATGTATGTATAAATATTTGATATATGTCCTTGCCACATTCAGTTAATTGAATATAGTATTATTTTCGACTCTATGATGGTTTAAACTAATTAAGAACTTACATGAATCCATTGCATTGAAATACTCAACACTTACATTTTTTTGAGTGATCCACAGGAGGTTTTTATTTATACGCATTTACTGACGTAAGCTTGCTCTTATTTCAGTATACATATTGGGCAACAAATATGTTTCCTGTGTTTGAGCACCATCTAATATATTTTGGAGTTATAGGGGAGTGTGCGGCCCTAGCCAGGTTTTTTGTTGCCTTCACCCTGCACTGGAAGCCAAGAAGAAATCTCCAGTGGGTCGAATGAATCTTCCCCCTGCTAACGCAGGCACCAAAAGACTGCATCACCGGTCCTCTGGGTCCCCTCTCATACTGAAGAGCGTGGCCCCTGGAACACAGGAACTCCATCCATGTGACTTCCACAGTCCAGTGATCCTTCAGTCCAAGTTTGGTGGAGGTAAGTCCTTGCATCCCCACGCTACACTGCAAACCTGTGTACTGTGTGATTTGCAGCTGCTCCGGCTCCTGTGCACTCTTCCACGATTTCCTTTGTGCACAGCCTAGCCTGGGTCTCCAGCACTCCGTCCTGCAGTGCTCAACCCTCTGAGTTGGCCTCCGGCGTCGTGGGACCCTCCTTTGTGACTCTGAGCCAGCTCCAGTTCACAAATCTTCTAAGTGCCTGTTTGGGTACTTCTGTGGGTGCTGCCTGCTTCTGTGGGGGCTCTCTGAGTTGCTGAGCACCTCCTCTATCTCTTTCTCCAAGGGGCGACATCCTGGTCCTTCCTGGTCCCCAGCAGCACCCAAAAACCTCTATCACAACCCTTGCAGCTAGCAAGGCTTGTTTGCAGTATTTCTAAGTGGAAACACTTCTGCAACCTTCATCACAACGTGGGACATCTTTCATCCAAAGGAGAAGTTCCTAGCCCTCTTTGTTGTTGCAGAATTTAAAGCTTTTGTCCATGCGGAGGCAGCTTCCTTGCACCTTTATCCGGGGTTTCCTGGGCTCCTGCCCCCCCGGACACTATCGCGACTCTTGGACTTGGTCCCCTTGCCTTGCAGGTCCTCAGGCCCAGGAATCCGTCTTCAGTGCTTTGCTGGTGTTTGTGGTTCTTGCAGAATCCCCCTATCACGACTATTGTGTCCTTTTGGGGTAGTAGGTGTACTTTACTCCTACTTTTCTGGGTTTGGGGTGGGGTATCTTGGACACCCTGACTGTTTTCTTACAGTCCCAGCAACCCTATACAAGCTCCCATAGGTCTGGGGTCCATTCGTGATTCGCATTCCACTTTTGGAGTATATGGTTTGTGTTGCCCCTAGACCTATGTTTGCCTATTGCAACCTATTGTAATTCTACACTGTTTGCATTACTTTTCTGACTCTTACTTACCTGTTTTGGGTTTGTGTACATATAACTTGGGTATATTACTTACCTTCTTACTGAAGGTACTCACTGAGATACTTGTGGCATATTGTCATAAAAATAAAGTACCTTTATTTTTAGTAACTCTGAGTATTGTGTTTTCTTATGATATTGTGCATATGATAAAAGTGGTATAGTAGGAGCTTTGCATGTCTCCTAGTTCATCCTAAGCTTTGCCATAGCTACCTTCTATCAGCCTAAGCTGCTAGAAACACCTCTACTCTACTAGTAAGGGATAACTGGACCTGGCACAGGGTGTAAGTACCACAAGGTACCCACTATAAGCCAGGCACTAGATGAGAGGCAAACACCTTGACACCAAGCTGCCATCCTTAACACCTTCTCAATCTGTGCCTCCCCTTCCTACATTATAGGCTCAGAGTGATCAGCTGAGACGCAGAATGTCCACCCCAACCAAGTAGACTAACCCCATCCTCCAGTCATGATAGTGATAACTCCAGTGTTCTCTTCAGGTCTTCATATGGTTGGTCTCCTGCCTTTCAGATAGCATCTGGGCCCAGAACAGGGAAGTAGACTCAATTTACACCCTCTGTGCCCCCCTTCCCAGCTGTGTATATTACTTACCTTCTTACTGAAGGTACTCACTGAGATACTTGTGGCATATTGTCATAAAAATAAAGTACCTTTATTTTTAGTAACTCTGAGTATTGTGTTTTCATATGATATTGTGCATATGATAAAAGTGGTATAGTAGGAGCTTTGCATGTCTCCTAGTTCATCCTAAGCTTTGCCATAGCTACCTTCTATCAGCCTAAGCTGCTAGAAACACCTCTATTCTACTAATAAGGGATAACTGGACCTGGCACAGGGTGTAAGTACCACAAGGTACCCACTATAAGCCAGGCACTAGATGAGAGGCAAACACCTTGACACCAAGCTGCCATCCTTAACACCTTCTCAATCTGTGCCTCCCCTTCCTACATTATAGGCTCAGAGTGATCAGCTGAGACGCAGAATGTCCACCCCAACCAAGTAGACTAACCCCATCCTCCAGTCATGATAGTGATAACTCCAGTGTTCTCTTCAGGTCTTCATATGGTTGGTCTCCTGCCTTTCAGATAGCATCTGGGCCCAGAACAGGGAAGTAGACTCAATTTACACCCTCTGTGCCCCCCTTCCCAGCTGTTAAGAATTAACAGACAGGTCCCTGAAATCTAACACAAGCCCAAAAATTCAGAGAACGACCACAAACTGTTTTTGAATGTTATAATCTTACTTGGGAAGATGTAAATCTGTTGTTGCATGTTAGGTCTGCGGGGGTCTGAGATCGGCTTCTCAGCATGGAAAAATGGCCACACCAGACACCTATAGACAATGATGCATTAGTAACTGCTATCTATAAAGGCTTTACCAAATGTAACTATTAAGGTTTTCTGGACATCAACATATTGGGTGGAAATTAATAACTGTAAATACAATAAGGGTGAATCTCCTGTTGATATTCTAGACTCAATGAAAATAAATTTGATCATCATTATGGTATAATAATAAATGCTGCTAAAACCACTCAGAAAGCAGAAGGGGTTGGCTTTCAATCGAGGTTTGTTTGCAAAAGGACAAGAACAACTTTGAACGATCTATATGAGTTTGAAAAATAAGAATTTGTCAGAATTTGTTTATTTGGCTAATTATTCCGTAGTTGTTCAACAAAGAAAGATAGAATCCACAGAATAGCTGTTGATGTCTTTACACATGCAATCTTTGCAGCCAAGGATAGAGAAGATGAAGGAGGCAGAAGGGCTGAGAGGGGCCCAGGGCAGGGTCCCGGAAATGTAGCTCCACCTGGTGACATCTTATGTTTTAATTATGGGCAGCTGGGACATTGAAAATTAGGCTCCCCTAATCAATCACTGAGGACCGAGGAGTTACACGAACAGCACAGCTTTCCTCACCCCCCTCCAAATAGATACTCTAATGCAGACTGAGCAGAGCCAACTTTTCGGTGCACACCTTAATCTCAGTGCACCAGAAAAGGCAGTAGATCTCTTGTCATTAATGGCAACCCCACATCATACCTTATGGATACTGATGCTAGTTAACCGACCTGAAAACCTCTGAGTTCGCATTTCAACCTCTCCCGGGAATAATGAATAATATAGTTCCAAACCCATGTGTTCCTTACCCTGTTACCAATCCTGTCTTTATTTCCTGTGGCATGAGAGCAGACTAATACCCCTTCCTTTTGAGTACCAGCTCCCTGGCAAATCGGTTAGGGGTGAAGTTTTCCCACCCTGAAGCCCTCTCTCAGCTGTTAGTGGCTTCCCTCCATCTGAGTGAGCTTCTGATTTTTTCAACTATAAAATGAATGACTGTAGTGGGTGGGGTGGTTTTAGTACACTCCCACCTAATACTTCGACTTGTTCCCTTTTGGAGTTTGCTCCTATAACTATTGAGGAATCTGAACAGGCCTCGGCGACATGTAAATCGGGCTCCCCTGATGATCCTTGTCCGCCTGGCATCCTGTGCGCCCGCCTTAAGGCCATCTATCCCATTTTATTTCACTGCTGAATAGCTCCGGTCAGTCAGCAATGATAGCGAGTTGCTGGACAACGAGCCAAACATACCCTTATTACAAATGCTATCCGCAGATAGATTCAGTCTGTCCAATTTTAGGCTTATCTCTCTACTGTCTGCCTTCGCTAAGGTTGTGGGGAAGCGTATGAATGATGCTCTGATAAGGGTATATATAGCACTCACCTATAGGTTTTGTATATTTATACCCCACAATGCACTACTAATCTGCATTTTTCACCTGGACAAAGGCGAGTGGCGGAGCTTTGTGAATGTGACTCACAAGCAGGAGGGGGGCTCTTATCAGGGACAAAAATATTAGTCCCAATGTTTTAGTGTACTGGTTTATCATTAAATGCTTAGATCAGCTTAGATCAGATGTTCTGTGCCCAAGGCAGTGTGACCACAGCACACAGCCAGGTGACTGTTCCATTTATACGCCAGCACCCCGCACACTACATTTGTCATGTGGCGTAGGGCACCACTTCTGGCTTATGAACAGGGGGGTTTTCATTGCTTGTTGACCCACACGTAATAGTTTGGCACAACAGGACACTACCATGCATCAGGCGAAAATTCAGTTTGTCTCCACAAGTAATTGACAGGTTCTCATGTGAATGTGGCTATGTTCCAACTACACTTCCCATACGGTCATAGGGCATTAGGCGTTGCACTGCCCATCATCCATTTCGACAGTGGGCCGCATACACAGGAGCCTCTCCATTATGTGTTGATCCAGATGTAAATGTAATGTGTCTGTTACATTAGGCCATACTGCAAAGAGACAATCATTCAGATAGCCTCTACAAGTGACCAGTAGTAAAAATATGATTGTGGCTATGTTGCGACGACATTTCTCATGTGGCATAAGTGTTGCGCCATTTCTGATGTCATATGCTAAGCCAGCGCCTGAACTCATAATCCCGAGCTACCACCAGACCTGGCAGCATCAGGAGGAGAAAGGAATAACAAATAGGTGTTCCAGTCGGGGCATCCTTTGACAAAGTAAGTGGGTTTTCTGGTGGCACTTAGTGGAGACCACCAAGAGGTTCCATGACTGATGCACTAATCTCCTGTGCGTCTCTCCCATATTTCCCACAGTGTATGACTGTGGAATTGCATTTTCCTATTAGGTACGGAATCCATTTTGTCTTGCCCAGTCCTATGAAAATCAATGATAGCAAAGCCTGTTGTTGAAGCACATGACCCTGATGAACCATTGTTTTTCCGATTTTATGCTTGAAACGCAATATGATGCAAGGCTTCCTCAAGAGACAGCACTCATGATTTACCATACGCCTGCTAGCTCAGCATAACATCCCATTTATGCATAGGACCTCTGCTACTTGGTTGGTGTATTTCTCAATCTTCAAAGTCCCCACTGTCGCTGTGTAGGACATGTGGGTCATCATTATGTATTTGCTTATCATGCACTATTAATCTTTGATTTGATTGGATCTTATATATAGATATTATGAAATCTTGTCTGATTTTTGAGAAATGATCATATGCTCAAATATAATTCGTTAATTGATGAAACACCTAGTTACGTCTTTGCGGTTTAAAGAAATAAAAGATTGTTTAGGAGTTCCTGTAATTTGGATTCTTGGACTTGGCCTCTCAAGTCAGCTGACCCCGTGTCATGTTAAATACATTACTCTTTTTCTTTTGATGGGTTTTGTCTTTGATTTCATCCAGGCTTCTACATTTCTCGTGTGAGAATGCTTCCCACATTGTGACGTCTGCTTTTGCTGACCTACTCCACAGGCCTGAGGGTCTGCTTGCCGGTGGTCCTCAGCATCACTCTGTGCAGCCTTTGCTGGAGAGCTTGGTATTGCAGTGAGTACACATCACCTACTTGGTGAATTCTTGCTCCTGTGACATTTTGTGATTTACTCTCCTTCTCCCTCCTTTCCCTGTGGTGTTGGTTGTTGGGATTCTCTCTTGTATCTACATCATTAGCTGCTTGGTTTTTCTGACCCAGGTTGTTTACTGTATATTTTGTTGCAGGCGGGACAATTGTCCGTCTGATACTATAGAGGAGCATTCAGAGGTGGTGGTCCTTCATAGATTAGCTTCCACTGCTGAGGAGGCTGTGGACCAGTGTTAGTGGTACACTGTTCCCTGGTATAAGCAGGTGGTGATCTCTTCGGTTGTCACAGCTGGTAGAGCTGTGGGTGCAGGTTCTGCACTTGGTTCCCATGGTCCTGCAGGCAGGTGGTACGCTGCAGGTTTGCATGTCACTACACTGGCTTGGTTCTTCTGTGTCTGGAGAGTGTTTCCCGCCAGCCCAGAGGGTTTGCCTGTGTTCCGGACACCTAGTGCATAGGGCGTCTGGTTGTCCCCAGCCGGCTGGTGCTTTCAGTCTGTAATATGAAGATGGTTTATATTGCATATCGTCTTCATCATTGTAGCATTATTTTATTTACATTGTTGACTATTTGATGTTGTGCATGTTTTGGTAAGGGCTTTTTGAAATTCGGGTATTTTGACACTTGTAAAAACTGACAATATCATGCTGCTATCCTTACTATGGCATTGCTTGTATCACTGTGGCTTCATGGATATTTCCTATGGTTTTGATGTGATGAGTTGTGTTTCACAATGTTGTCTCACTTCCTACTTCGCTTCTTGGACTGTACCTCTCCACTAGCCCTAGTTTACATCACTGTCCTTACGTGGGTTGACTTCATCATCACACTTCTAATATTTCAATTTGTATTCAACCTACTTGACCTTTGAGGGTCAAATATTTAACTACTTATTTCTTGGGAGTAGGACCCTGGGATTCCAGTGCAAACGGTAGGGTGTACTGGACAGATTCACTTCCCCGCTTAATGTATTATAACTATATGAACGCATAAAGTGCATGCAGATTTCACCATTACCTGCTCAATCTGTGTGTCAATGGCAGTGGACTCAGTCAGTTTCATTTGCATTTAGCCGCAAACTCCCCTACAGTGAGGATCACAAGGGGGGTGCAAATACTGTACTTACTCTTGCTATTCTGTCATCTCTTTCTCTGGCTGTACAAGGACGCTGAGGGAAAAACTCAGCACCTTTAGCCTCTTTCTGTCCTTCTCACTGGTGAATTCTTTCTGATGAACAGTTAGCACATGAAATGTCTTTTGAGCGAGGTGCTGATTTCTCTGCCTCGAAGAACATCTTCCTTTTATGTTTTGTTTTATACTTTGGACCTCATTATAACCCTGGTGTTAAAGTGGTTGTAATACCGCTAACAGGCTGGCAGTAAATACTGCCAAATTAGGACCATGGCAGTGAGAACACAGATAGACAGCCATTTTACCACACCAACCGCCAGGGTGGAAACAACAGGCACCACGGCGGTAGCCGCCTACAGCCAGGCGGAAGTCGACGTTCCACCCACCATATTACAATAACACAATCCGCCACCTTTTCCAGGGCGGCTCCAACAACATCAAAAGCCAGGCAGAAACACTGCACAGAAGGAAAAGGACTCACCATTGGAGATGCAGGGAACAACCACGCCGCCATGGAGCCTCAGTTGCATGTCTTCCCCATTCTCTTCTAGGTGCTTCTCCACCACGAATACCAACGTCGGCGAAGACGACGATGGTGAGTACAGACCTCTAGCAGACAAGGGAGGGGGGAGGAAAAAAAGAGTGACATACAGCTGCAGTACTAAAACATATTTATCCCGATGAATAATGCAAGGACAACAGGAATTTACTAAAGTGACTGTAATACGATAAACACAGTAGAAATGAGAAATATGCAATGCAACACATATATACAATTGTACAGTTCAAGGGACACTGCCCAGTCCTCAGTGTGCGAGGTCCAAGGCCCCACTTGTCACCTGCATCAACACGGAGAGAACAATGCAGGGGCATCAGTTGGTAAATAGGCAGGCACCTCCGGGGGATGGGGGATGGCGGAGCACCTCAGCCGGGACATGAAACAAGACCACTGGTTCTGGAGGGGGCAACATGCCCTGTGCTTGGTCCTGGGGAGTGCAAGGCCACAGTCTCTCAGGTGGGTGACTTGCCCACATGCACTGGAAGGGGCAACATGCCCTGTGCTTGGTCCTGGGGAGTGCAAGGCCACAGTCTCTCAGGTGGGTGACTTGCCCACATGCCCTGGAAGAGGCAACATGCCCTGTGCTTGGTTCTGGGGAGTGCAAGGCCACAGTCTCTCAAGTGGGTGACTTCCCCACTAGTTCTGGAGGGGGCAACAAGCCCTGTGCTTGGTCCTGGGGAGTGCAAGGTCACAGTTTCTGGAGTGGGTGTCTCCCACACTGGCTCTGGAGGGGGCCTTGTGCCCAGTGCTCTTGATCGTGGGGAGGCTGGGGTTGATGGGTGTATTTCACACTGGTTCTGGAGGGGGCATCGTGCCCTGTGCTCTTGATCCTGGGGAGTGCAAGGTCACAGTCTCTCAGGTGGGTGTCATAGCCACTGGATTTGCAGGGAGCAGGCCACACAGCAGCCCATGGAGGCAGGACTACATACCGTCCGCCAGTGGTGGCGGCTGTTCAGTGGGGTTGGTGGGTGTCTTACCCACTAGTTCTGGAGGGGCATCATGCCCTGTGCTTTTGGTCCTGGGGAGGCTGGTGTTGGTGGGTGTCTTACCCACTGATTCTGGAGGGGGCATCATGCCCTGTGCTCTTGATCCTGGGGAGTGCAAGGGCACAGTCTCTCAGGTGAGTGGCAGGCCACACAGCAGCCCATGGAGGCAGGACTACATACCGTTTGCCAGTGTTGGCGGCTGTTCAGTGGTGGTGGTGGTTCTGCTGCTGCAGCCGCTGGTGGAGGGAGGCTCAAGCCCATCGCCTGCAGCCTCGGATGGTTGCACAACCCTGGTTGGTGGTGGGGGCTCCATCAGAGTCCCTGCCCCAGGCCCCTTGACCGTACTGCCTGCTGGTGCTGGCTCCTTGCTCTTCCTGCCAGCAGCTGGGGCAGGCTTCATGGTCTTCCTGGCAGCAGCTGGGGCAGGCTCCTTGGTCTTCCTAGCAGCAGCTGGGACAGGCTCTTAGCTCTTCCTGGCTGGGGAAGGCTCCTTGCTCTTCCTGGCAGCAGCTGTGGCAGGCTCCTTACTCTTGAGGCTGCCTGGTATAGGCTCCTTCACCCTCAGAACATGTGCCCTGGATCCTTTCCCAAGCACTGGTGGGTGTGGTGACTACTGGGCCCGTGGACTGGGTGGCTTCGGTGCTTGCCTGGGTTTTTGCCACCTTGGCCAGACGTGCAGGACGTGGGAGGGGTAGGGAAGAGGTCAAAGTGGAAATGAAAAGCTTTTTAAGGGCACTGGGGCGGGAAGAAGGAGAAGGTTTGGGAGTGGAGGAAGAGGGAGTGGTTGTAGGAGGTGTCTGCTGATTTTGGGTGCAGGTGCATGGGCTGGATGCTGTTGTGAGGTGGATGGCTGTTGGGTGTCTGAGTGCTTGCGTTTGTGTACTTTAGGAGAGGGGGACAGATGCAGTGGGAGAGGAAACAGGGGACATGTGCATCACTGTTGTGGAGGTGTCTGCCAGTGAGGTGTGTGTTCTGCTAGGTGTGGTGGTGATGGTGGTAGTGGATGATGGTGTAGTGTGAGTGTTGACGGAACTGGGAGGGAGGTGGAGAAGGAGGAGGAGGGGGAGACAGTGGAAATTGTGGATGTTGGTATGTCTGCATCTGGATGGTGTTTCTGTGGGTGCCTGTGAGATGAAGTGTGGTGCTTGTGTTTGCGTGTGACACTCTTGGGTGTTGTCTTGTGTACATGCTCGTCCGCCTGTGTACTTGGGATAGGTTTGGGTTGAGGGGAATGGGTTTGGGAAGTGGAGGTTGGAGGGTGGAAACAGGGACAATGGCTGCCATCAGAGAGGCGGTCAAAGCCTGGATTGATCTCTGTTGGGCCGCCAAGTCAGTGTGAATGCCCTCCAGGAATGCATTAGTCTGTTGCATCTGGGCTGCCAGCCCCTGGATGGCATTCACAATGGTTGACTGCCGTACAGAGATGGATCTCAGGAGGTCAATTTCCTCCTCACTCAGGGCAGCAGGGCTCACTGGGGCAGGGCCTGAGGTGCCTGGGGTGAAGGAGATGCCCACCCTCCTGGGTGCGTGGGTAAAGGCAACTTGATGAGGGGCTGCTGGGAGGGCAGTGCTGGTATGGGGGTGGCTGCTGTACCTGTAGCTGGGATGGTCACAGAGGTGTCTGCCACCACAGGGAGCTTCCATCGGAAGAGGTATCTGTGTCCGAACTGCCCCCTCCAGTCCCCGCCGTGGTGCTCCCCTCGCCCTCCGTCCCACTGGTGCCCTCAGCATCAGTGGCCGCTGCCTCCTGGGTCCTGTGGGATGCAGCTCCCTCTGTCGCCGGAGCCTCTGCTTCTCCACCAGATGATGCTAATGCACATAAGGACAGAGAGACAAAACAAAAAGGGTGGGAGAGACAAAGGATACACTTGGTCAATGGCTGCACCAACACCACCGTTGGCGTACACACCACACTCACACACAGGGTACAGGCCTACGCAATATGAATTGCACTACCAGTGATATTGCTAGCCACCAAGGCATAAGGAGGGGCACACACCGCCAACTGCACCCCTCCTGGTACCCACGCAGCCCTGACCAATAGTGGAAGCCTACGAGCTAGGTAGCAGGATTATCCCTCCACGACCCTTGCCACCATGGGACCTACTCTGCAATGTCAGGCCTGGCCTAGGGGCACCCAATGACACACATCCCCCACCCAGATACCACCCTACTAAGCGTAAGTTGTGATTATGGGCACTGTACTCACCCCCTTGTGGCTGCTGTGATGCCCTCAAGTGCCCATCCAGCTCCGGATAGGCCACTGCCAGTATGGGGGTTATCAGGGGAGGTCAGGGTTCGACGGACACCCCTTCCTCGTTGGGAGGCCATCCCATGCTGGGCCTCTGCTGTCTTGCGTGCCCAGTGTCTCAGGTACTCCCACCGTTTCCGACAGTGGGTGCTCTGCCTGCCATAGACTCCCAGGGTCCGCACCTCCTTGTCGATGGCACGCCATATACCCTTCTTTTGATGGGCGCTGACCTGCAGATGGAATACACACAGGAAAATAGTATAAGTCAGACAGTCCTGCCTGTTACACTTATGGCCCACCATACCCCTTCACATCACCATTTGCACAAACATGGCCCAGCACACAACCTGTACGCCGTCCAGGGGACATCCACCCACCCCCCCTTACACAAGGCCTTCACACACCACTCCATGCATGCATGCCACTTGCATTGTGCCAACAGTGTACTCACCTGTTCGTCTGGAGGCCCTTACAGCTGTTCGTACTGGGGTAGGACCCCATCCACCAGTCTCTCCAACTCCTCCAGGGTGAAGGCAGGGGCCATGGTAGGTTCCAGAAACAGGTCACAGCAGCACATGCAGTGTAGGTCCTCTCTTGTGGACGGTCAGGTAGCAAGTGACGAATTAGATGCAAAATGGCGGTCACGTCTGCGTCGGTCCATACCGTCACCGCCGGCGTACATCACCATTGGCCACTTTACCCCATAGGGCCCAATGTTAACCAATGAGGAGTTGCACAGCGGTTCTTGACCGCCTCCCGCAATGGTGCACAACGTCAGCGGAATTACCTCACTTCCACCTGTCCCTCCACACATGACAGGCGGAGGCCATTTCAAGGGGAGGGGCAGGCACAGGATAATTACTGCGTCACTGTCTAAATTTAGACATACAGGACAATTCTCTGCTACCCATTGCAATTTGACAGCATGCATTGTACTGTTGTAGCCCCATTGTTCAATTTGTGACCGGCTCCTCACTCATTTGTCCCATAGATTGCTACCGTTGCGGATGAATAGGATATGGAGACATACCCCCATGTGCAGACCCCTGGTGGACTTGGCAACAATGGAGGACAGGCACATAATACTCATGTATAGACTTGACAGGGCCACAAACACAGAGCTGTGTGCCCAATTGGAGCCAGACCTGATATCTGCAATCCGTCACCCTACTGGGAACCCCCAGATCCTCTTGTGCAAGTTCTAGCAGTGCTCCATTTCCTGGCAACTGGTTCTTTCCAAGTGACAGTGGGCTTGGCAGCAGGAATGGCACAGCCAATGTTCTCAATAGTGCTGACTAGAGTGTTGTCTGCCCCGATTAAACACATGTGCAGCTACATTGTATTTCCCCAGATGGAGAATTTGGCCACAGTGAAGGCTGACTTCTATGCAATGGGACATAATTGGGGTGATTGATGGAACACATATTGCATTTGTCCCCCCCATCAAAATGAACAGGTGTACAGAAATCGTAAGAGTTTCCACTCTATTAATGTACAGATGGTGTGCTTTGCGGACCAGTACATCTCCCATGTCAATGCTAAGTACCCTGGGTCGGTGTCTGATGCCTTTGTCCTGAGGAATAGCAGCATCCCAAATGTGATGGACAACTACAGAGGCACAGGGTGTGGCTAATAGGTGAACCCTGGACCCCACCCAGTATATGTTGGTGTAGGGGTATGGTGTGGGCCATATGGAATTGTGAGTGGCTAAATGTTGTCACTCAATATTTGCAGGTGACTTTGGTTACCCCAACCTATCATGGCTTCTGACCCCTGTGAGGAATGCCAGGACAGGGGTAGAAGAACGTTATAATGATGCCCATGGGTAAACCAGAAGGATCATAGAAAGAACCTTTGGCCTCCTGAAGGCCAGGTTTGGGTGCCTCCATCTAACAGGTGGATTCGTGTGCTACTCACCCAAGAAGGTCTGCCAGATAATAGTGGCATGCTGCATGTTGCACAGCCTTGCCCTGAAACGCCATGTGCCTTTTCTGCAGGAGGAGGAGGCTGGGGATTGCCGTGTGGCAGCAGTGGACCCTGTGGACAGTGAGGATGAGGAGGCAGAGGATGAGGATGAGGACAACAGAACAGCAGTGATATGACAATATTTCAAATGACACACAGGTAAGACAGTGTTACTTCAGATTTCATTGTCATTATTTTGAAATTCTTTGGCATTGGCATGCTGTTATTTCCCACTTCTATGCCCACTTACTGTACCCTTTGGCAATTCATTTTACAGATGTTGGTGCCTCACTATAGCTCCTGGTGTGATCACTGCAGCCAACTACAGGTCATTTTTATCTGCTCATTTACTGTGCAGTTGAATTGCATTGTTTGTACCTGTTTAAATGAATACATACTTGAAAAATATGGCATACTCCATACTACTTGAAGTGCTAAGAAAAAGAGGGGCAAGTGCAATGGGATGGGGTGATGAAATAGGAAATTCCAGGGTATTGTTCCAGTCTGTAGCACAGGTGCATTGTCCATGGGGACATAGGAAGGGGAGCAATGGCAGTTCAAGGTGGACAGGGTGACAGAGTGGGACACAAGTGTGACAATCAGGAGAGTCTCATTTTCTGGCGGGGTTTTGGCAATAGTCTCTGGCTTCTGCCTGGATCGCAGGGAACATTTGCGGGGTGGTTCTCCTTCTGCAGGTGGAGGGGTGCTGGTGGCCTGTGAGTCCTGTGGTGGGGTCTCCTGGCCACTAGCGGTAGCGGAGGTGGAAGGCAGTTCAGATGACTGGCTAGCGGCAGGGGCCCGCTGTTATGAGACTGCCTCCCTCATAATGTTGGCAATGTCTGCCAGCACTCCTGCTATGGAGACCTGGGTGGTGTTGATGGCCTGCAAGTCCTCCCTGATCCCCTGGTACTGTCCCTCCAGCAGCCACCTGTTCTCCTGCATGTTGTCCAGGATCTGGCCCATTGTGTCCTGGGAATGTTGATATGCTACCAGGATCTCAGTGAGTGCCTCCTGGACAGTCGGTTCCCTGGGCCTGTCCTCCCCCTGGCTCACAGCACTCCTCCCAGTTTCCTTGTTGTCCTGTGCCTCTGTCCCCTGAACCGTGTGCCCACTGCCACTGACCTCAGGTCCCTGATTGTCTTGGGTATGAGGTGTGCCCTGGGGTCCCTGTAGAGGTGGACACACTGCTGATTGACGTGTCAGGGGGACAGAGGTATGGGTACGCTGGGAGGGTGCTGTGGTGGTGTTTCCAGATGGGGGAGGCTGTGTGGCGGTGTGTGACTGGGCTTAGGTAACCGACTGTCCAGAGGTCCCTGATGGGTCAGGTTGGTCATCCAGATCCAGGCGACTAGAGTTGCTGTCATCACTGTGAGCCTCTTCAGTTGGGGGACTGGATATTGCTGGCACCTCATCTCCGGTGACATTGGCTGGGATACCTGTGGGGATGTAAATGATGTGTTATTGTTTCTGTGTGTGACATATTGTGCATCAGTGGGTTGCCCTCTTTGGTTGTATTTCCCCTTCAGCTGTAACTTGTGTAAGTTGGTATGTGGTGGGCTAGTTGATTCTCTCTAGTGTACATGCTTCGGTGACAAGTGTCCATGAAGGGCTGTGAGTGATGTCCATGCATTGATAGAGCATGCAGGGCTCAGCATTGGGATGAGTGGGATGTGATGGTGGGGTGTGTGGGAGGTGGTGGAGTGATGGGAGTGAGGGTGGGGGTATGTAATGGCATGCAGGTAGGGGGGTGATAGTAGTAAAGAGTTGATTTACCAGAGTCCAGTCCTCCTCCTACTCCGGCGAGGCCTTTAGGATGCATGAGTGCCCGGACTTGCTCCTCCCATGTTGTTTGTTGTGGGGGAGGAGCGGAGGTCCACCGCCAGTCCTCTGTACAGCAAGTTGGTGTCTTGCTGCTATGGAAAGTACCTTCCCACGTTGGTCGTTCCACCTCTTCCTGATGTCGTTCCTAGTTCTTGGGTGCTGTCCCACGGCATTGGCCCTGTCCACGATTCTCCGCCATAGCTCCATCTTCCTTGAAATGGATATCTTCTGCACCTGTGCTCCAAATAGCTGAGGTTCTACCCTGATGATTTCCTCCACCATGACCCTTAGCTCCTCCTCTGAGAATCGGGGGTATCTTTGTGGTGCCATGGGTGTTGTGTGGGGTGTGTAGGTGAGGATGTGTTGGGTAATGTGTTGGGGTGTGTGATGTGGAGTACATGAGTGGTGTATAGGTATAGGTATTGTGTGGCTCTGGTCTTTTCTGTTGTCGTGGTGTCTGTCTCGTGTCAATGGTTTGTAGTTGTAAAGGGTTGTGGGTAATGTGGGTGTATGTTTTATAGTGGTGTGGGTGTTGTGTGTGTGTATGGGTGTCAGGTGTGTGTTGTTTGAATTGTCCAATGTGGTGTTGTTTTGTTTGTATGTGTGTATTTTGAGCGCGGAGGTATGTACCCCCAATGGTTTACCGCCATTGAATGTCCGCTATGGTGATTCGTGGGTCATAATGTGATGGGCGTAGTTCTGTTGGGGTAACGGTGTGGGTTTTGATACCGCCAGTTTATCACTGACAATTGGTGTGGCAGAATTGTGTATGTGGCTGAATTGTGACGGATTGGTGTGTGTGTCATAATATGGTGAACGGATATTCTCTGAGCCGGCGGTATGTTGGCGGCAGTCAGCATGGCGGTAAGTGGGATTTATCGCCAATGTCATAATGAGGGCCTTTGTGTTTTGCAATTTTGATTTATGTCTAATTTTTGTTACCTCATGACATATAAATGTATATTTATGTTCTCTTCTTAGGAACTTTCAAGAAGGAATAGTCACCTGGAAAGAATAACCAGAGATTAGAGATCTGCTATTGGTTGCATGTGCAGGAAAAGGGTGTATATGTGTGTGTGTATTGCAAATAGGGAAACAAGATAGAGTCACATAAGGTCTGTTTGGTCCTGATAAAAGCCCTGGATCCTGTGGTGGACCTTTCAAGGGCTGAAACATGTTGACCTAAGGGGGATAAGGACATCATTATTGCATTTCCTTTTCCTCGCTGTTTGTTTTAATCAACCCTCCTCCTCCCCTGAATGAAGCCTAGAGGGAACTTTTGGTAGGTGGTAACGATTTTTATTTGGATAACCCCACTTTTCAATAATTTTCCCTAGCTAGTTCCCCTTCGTCAGATGACGAAGGCCCACCCATCATTTTGTTGTATGCTTTGGCAAGCGCAGAGTGGCAGATGATGAAGCATAACACCAGGAGGTGTGTGAGGTCATCCCGAACTTTTTAGCTCATGCTGTTGGTACCATAAATGAAAAAATACTGAAACTTTAAAATGTATTATAATCATGGGCACTTATCAAAATATTTTTGTGTTGCTTATTAATGTAAATTAATTTGATATATTTATTTTAAATGTTGAATAATGTTAAAATGATCCACAATTATCTTAATTTTAATTTAAAATATAATTATTCTGATTATAATTAAATTACCGTTATTGTTCTGATGTTTAAATTTTAAATATCCCACCTAAAGAAAAACAATAGTTTTATGATGTGTTAACAATTATTAAATGTGATGAACATAATTAAGAGTAATTTAATTATATTTTAATAAAAACTCGTTACGTTCATTTAAATTCAAAAACATTATTACAATATCTCTATAAAGTAATAAATATGTTTTATTTAAAGATAGTTGTTTTAACATTAAATTAAATTGATTTATATTTTGAAATAGCTTAAATAATTTAAATTAATGTATTATTATTCACAATGAGTTCCATTATTTTCTATGGGATGGTGTTGCAGTAAAACTGGCTGGCCATGTCTAGTGCTGGACCTATTCCAGCTATCAGCTGAAGTTCTTTTACTACTGATTTAGGTCTTTTTCTGACTGTAGAAACTTTAGAAGTGCAGATTGTCAATAGCAATGGGCTTACTCTTTTGTGGGGGGGAGGCTGTCCTTCCCTTAACCACTCCTTAGCCCATCCTTAGCCCCCAAAACTCTCCTTACTGTTCTGTAAACCCTCTCATTTAATAATAAGTATGCCATTTTTCCAGCCACCACCTCGGTTCCACCCACATTTAATGCAATGTTGTAAACCTATATGTGTGAGGATCTCCCCAGAGAAAAGACAGGATAGGTGGAAGTGGAGATTTACACTCATAAGGTTTGTGAATTGCATTTTGTGGTAAGTAGTACTGCTGAACTACTATATGAATTACAACATGAAGGTTGTGAATCTGTTGTTTTCGGTTCACCACTGTTGCTGTAGCTCATGCTATGTTTGCTCTCCTAGTTACTACTAAGATACAGCACTTCTTAATGTCTAAGATGTCCTGATATGAAATGCTGTTGCTTTCCGTTTCTCAAATTAACTTGGTAAGGTGTACAGTTGTACAGATATGACATACTGTTTGCTTTCTCTTCCTCTTATTAACATGTTTAGATGTCCAGCTGTCCAGTTAAGAAATACTGTTTGCTTTCTACTTCTCACATTATCTTGTTGTCTCATGTGTGCCAAAGAATTACCAAAGGCTCTCTGAAGAGAGAAAGATTTTTCACTTATTGTGCAATCAGGCAACATGTTGCTGGATACAATGCTCAGAGGTTGGCTAGACATCCACCTGGCCTGGATCATGCTGACAATTATGGAAGGGCATTCTGCAATCATTTTTAAGAATTGGTTGGGATAGGTGGCTGCAAAGCCACAGGTTACAACTGTAGGCAAAGAATGTCATACTTGGGCTTCTTGTTCATGTGTCAATACAATGACATGATACTGTGAAGTAACAGAGAATGAAAAGTTTGTCACGTTCAGATGAGTGTCACAGACATTTGAATGGGTGGTGATGCAACAAGTGTAGTAAAATTGTTGCTCACAGGTCACTGTTATCTAACCTAGCCCATTTCCATCAGGGTATTGCATGTTTCAGTTGAGATGGTATGATCCATGCTGCAGGCACCTATTGGTTTGCACCCTATTTCCTGTTTATAGCCCAGTGGTATTGCAATTTGTGTGCTATTTCTCAGGATTACAACATCAGTAAATGCTTTATGCTTGCTACAGCTGTGCACCTTGCGCTCACTGTAAAACCTTAAGGATTCAACAACATTTCCACTGTGCCTATGACCCTGAGTTCCTGAGGATGGCAGACAGTGCACATTCCGAGGGTGCTGTTTGCAATGATATTGGCCTCAGCTACTTGAGGGAGCCAAGGCCAATGCCGCCACACTTTTTCCACTGGTCACTGGTGATGGGGCTGCCCATTGGGGCCCCTGAACTTCCCATGCCAAGTGCATAGACAGTTCAGGGCCCCCCATGGGGCCCCCGGAACCCTGTTTCCACCAGCCTTTGCATGGAGCTAAGGTTTGCAACCCTGGTGAAAAGCCTCCCAACTGCCCAAAGCTACTTCTGCTGGCTCATCATGTGCCTGTGTCACAAGTGTGGCAGTCAATGTGCTTGAAGAAGTCCTCCATGGATCTCACTGCCCTATCTGGAAACAAATAATCAATCTGCGAAGACAATACTTTTCTTTTTTAAGGCATACCCATGATCCCAACCGCTTTCAAAAGGCAAAATGAATGGATGACATACACATCTGCAGGCACTTTGTTCATGAAGACAATAACTTGTGTCACTCTTGAGGACCTGGCTATGCCTTTTCCTGACCAAGACATACTGCCCTCTACCATTCATTTAGCTTCAGTTGCCCAAGGACTAGTTGGAGAAGAAGAAAATGGTAGCATCTTTATGGGAGACAATTAATTTGCCAATGGCCACATGTATATACTGCATTCCCTTCCTGATCTTCACTCAAGTTGATTTTCCCACAAAACAATTTCCTTCAGTTAGCCCACCTTTGAGGCAAAAAAGGGGACGAGCCCTGTCACTCATGACATATTTTGTTCAGATTAGCTTGCTCAAACAAATTTTCTTTCATGCTTGTTACTTGTGAAAGTCATCTTACAGCTCTCATGGGCTCATACATCAGCTAATAAAGTATTTAGTGATGTCATCAATGCTGGAAACCATGTGTAAGACAGCATACATTTGCATATTTTCTTAAATCTGGGATCTTGTCTCTATTTACCAGTTCAGAGCATCACCTTGTGAATATGCTCTATGATTCACACAGTTAATATTTTTCCAATAAATACTTACAAAATTCAATTCAAACCTCAGATGGAGTTTTCTTTGACAATATTTTACCATGAATCATTGCTTATCTCGCTTTTGTAACTGATTGTCCTCATTCTCGTGGTGGTCAGTTTCTGCACTGATTACTGCAACTCTGTTTGTGGGGGTCTCCCAGCTGTGGTGTTGGACAAACTCTTACGTAAACAGAATGTGACCTCCTTGGTCCTCAGCCTGAAACACTTAAATCACATACCCATTGATATTCAATGAAGCAACCCACCCATCACTTGTGTCCCTGCTCAGAGGGGACCTAGTCTGGGTATTACAACAGGACTAAGGCTGACTTACATATGACTGGTTCCTGTCTGAGGTGGCAGGGTAAACGAATGATGGACTGGGCTACTGCCAGGAGGGTGAGATTAAGCAATTCACACATTACTTTTTTGTTCTCTTCAGTGCAACTCCCTACATACTAAGGCCATGTACAGACATCGGCCACATGTGCATTGTGCTGCAGGATTCAAGGTACTGATGAGGTCCAAATATGCTGAAACCAGCCTTAAGTTACTTGTGTTCACGTTCAGGGGGACCTGGCATGGCAGTTTGGGCTGGCCTGTTCCTTTTGGAGCAGAACAAACTGCCAGTTCCTCCTTGAGGTGGCATGGTGGGCAAAAGAACGATGGACTGGATTGCGAAACTTACTAATTACCAGTGACTGAGATTACTTCAAGCTATTCACCCTGCACATTTTTGTTTTTCTATTTGGAGAAGTGGCAGTACCTTGTATGACCTTGTGGATCAACAAACATTTAGTTTAAAAAAAACATTTGTTTGGGCTTTGAAGAGATGTTGAAATTAAACACTATCCCCAGTTCCTTTTGGGTTGGCACTTGAGCTATTCCCAAGGCTGGTGGTCATGCAAATTAGACTGTATTTATTATTAACTCATCAGTGGTAGAATTTTAATTTTTGCACTACTGGTACACAGAAAGCTTACAGTAAAACAAGATGTGTCTTTGTTTCCAAAGTTTGTAACCCAAAAACTTGTAGGCCTGAGTGTCATGCATGTAGATCTAGATTTGTAGTTGTTGTTTGATTAGGGGAAGTCAGTGGACACATTGTAAATTGAAAGGTAATGGCGATAAGGATCAACCTAGGGTTACCATCCATAATATTTTCTAATTGGTATAGTGGAATGATTCCATTCTGATTGTTTTCCCTAAATTTACAGAACGAACTAGATCCAGACTAAGACTTTGCCTTTCATTTCACTGCTTTAGCCTTAATATTGGTTGCCCTGGTTTACCATTTCATATGCTACAGAGAAGTCAAGGGAAATGTAGATTTTCATAGTTTTAATGACGGAAAGTCTTAATTTTATTAAAGACCCGGAGGCGAGTATTATGCGTTTCTTTTCTTGCTTTATTAAACAGCAGCAAGTGAAGAAAACTACAAATCCCATAGGTGAAGAGAAATGAGCCAATGGGAGACTATTTGTAGTTCATTTTAACAAGAACCAATAAACACCAATGTATGCCATTATGATGTAATTTGACTGCGAACAGCCCTCTTTTCTTGCGCGTTAGAGTCAGTTAGAACGAAATAAAGGAAATATAGAAGCTAAAATAAGAACTGCCATAATAAAGGATAATAATTCAGAACAAAAGTTCATTAGTCCAGGACACTGTAGATGAAGAGAAGCACACTGGTGGTCCGGCAAACCAAGGAGTGAAGAAGGAGGACGAGGAAATGATGGTGGGGCATCCGAACATTGAGATAACTTCTTAGGAGGCAGGTTGAACAGCCGATATTGACACTGAAGGGATGGGAGAAACAGAAGACAAACAACAGTTACTGATAATAGAGGTGGGAAAATACTCGCCCCGTGTCTTTAATAAAATTAAGACTTTCCGTCATTCAAACTAGGACAATCTACGTTTTATGACAAGACCGGAGGCTCCTATTGTGCAAGTTTAAAGCAAATTAATGACATTGGTAGAGATATTATCAAAAGGTTTACAGTAAAAAAAACCTGAACACATTATCGTTAGACCAATCAGCGGATCTAAGAATGTCCTCAAGGCGGGAACCCGTCCAGAAGGCTTAAGATGCCATAGCACCTCTGGAAGAGTGAGCTCCAAATCACGAGGCGTCAATGCCGGCCAACGACATTACCCATTTAACCCAGCGGGCTAAAGTAGACGAGGACACAGTCCGATAAGGCCTCCTGAAAGAAATAAGGAGTTGTGGAGTTGAGGACGTTCTTAAATGAGCTGTCATCTGCTCATACATTTTCAAACATTGTGCAACACACAATTTGGGTTGGTCTGGGAAATATGGATAAAAAACAGAGTGCAAATTTGTTTTAGTTCTTCGAGATATAGTAAATAGTACACCAGAAGGAGTAAATTGCCTAGAAGAAATATCCAAAGCTTTAACATCAGAAAGAAGCTTAATAGAAATGAGACATAACAGCATGGTGAGTTTCGCAGATAACATTTTCAAAGTAAAGTCAGGCCATGCAAGAAGGAACTTTACCACTACATTAACATCCCATAAAAACCGATACTTAGGTAAAGGTGGATTAGAAAACTTTACTCCCTTTAACAGGCGACAAATAAGTGGGTGTTCACCCATGGGTTTTCCATTGAGGAACGGATGACTAGAGGAGATGGCTGATCTGTACAGATTAATAGTACGAAAAGCTTTGCCCTTGCTACCTTCGGCGGCAAGGAAGTTCACGATAAAGGTGACATCTGCTGAAAGGGAATCAATGTGTTTTCCCAAACACCAGCTGTGCCATAAAGCCCAGGCTGACTTGTAGGCCTTTCTTGTCCCAGGAGCCCAGGTCTGTCTTATATATTCTGCAGCTTGTGCCGAAATGAGAGGGAAAGATGGGGAGTTCCCGAAATTTTCCATGCTGAAAGATAAAGAAGCTTGTCCAAGACAAGACTGTGAGGACGATCTATGATGAGTTCCAGAAGAGTTGGAAACCAAATCTGGGATTGCCAGAAAGGAGTAATTATGGTTAGAGTGGCATGTTGACGTCGAACTTGAGCTGGCACCCAGCTGATCATAGCGAAAGGGGGAAAAGCGTAAGAGAGGAACTTGGATCATTCTTGAAGAAATGCATCTGAGGCCATAGCCAAAGGATCCGGACGCCAACTGTAAAATAGAGCAAGTTGGCAATTTAGGCGAGATGCAAAGAGATCGATCAACAAGGGGCCCTATTTGTGCTGTAGAAATTGAAAGATCTCTGGATGGAGTTTCCAATCGCTTGAATCGCGGAGATGACGAGAGTGGCAATCCGCGATGGAGATGAGGGTTCCTGGAAGGTACTCTGCATGAACCGAAATTTGGTTTGCAAGGCAGAACTCCCAAAAGCCCTTTGCTAACTCTGCTAGGGGTTTGGATCTTGTGCCTCCGAGATGATTTACATAACGGACTGCCAAAATGTTGTCCATCCTGAGAAGGATAGCACAACGAACCTTGTCCTTTGCGAGGCTTCTGATTGCAAAGGAGTCCGCAAGCATCTCTAAACAATTGATATGCAATCTGGACTCCTGTAATGACCATGTACCCCCAGTCGAGATTGGACCACAACGGGCTCCCCAGCTGTCAGACTTGCATCTGATTCTAATACAAGATCTGGGGCTGATGGAAAGATATCTCTTCCGTTCCAGGCATCTAAATGGTCTATCCACCATTGCAATTCTGTGTGAGAATCATGATCTATCAGAATGGTGTCTGCGTATGAAAGGCCTCTGTGCAAATGTTGAATCTTTAGACGCTAAAGAGCCCGGTAGTGTAAGAGACCTGGGAATATAGCCTGTATGGAAGAGGAAAGAAGACCGACTACGGGGGCGAGTGTTCTTAGAGAAATGTAAGGATGACGTAAAATCTGAAGAATCTCTGACTTTATAGATTTTATCTTTGCGGAAGGAAGAAGCAGGGTAGCCGAAAGAGAATTGATTTGGAAACCTAAGAATTCTATAATCGGGGTAGGGCAAAGAAGGGACTTCTCTTTGTTGATGATGAAACCCAAGTCTGAAAGAAGTGAACTGGTTAGGTTGAGGTGAGTTAGAAGCCATTGCGGAGATTGACTCTTCAGAAGAATGTCGTCCAGATAAATAAGAAGTCTTACTCCCTGAGCCCTGAGGTGAGCCACCACTGGCTTCAATAGCTTGGTGAAACACCATGGAGCCGATGAGAGACCGGAAGGTATAGACGTAAAATGAAATGCTTGGTCTAGCCACTGGAATTGAAGGAACTTTCTGTGTTCTGGGTGAATTGGGACGACTAGATACTCGTCTTGTAAATCTAAACGAACTATCCAGTCGTTCTGAAGAAGAGAATCCCTGAGATGGAGGATAGTTTCCATCTTGAAGTGGCGGTATACCACAAACTGGTTGAAGAATTTGAGATTGATGACCGGTCGCATTTTCTTGTTCTTCTTTTGGACTAGGAAAATGGAGCTGGTAAAACCGGAAGGATCGAGACGAGTGACCGCAATAGCTTGTTTTTGTAGAAGAGACTGGACCTCTGAAGAAATGAGATCGGACATGTCTGTAGAAAAACGTGGAAGAGGAGGCAGAAGTACTTGAACCGGAGTTGAATAAAACTCTATCATATGTCCTTGAACTGTGTTTAGAACTCATGGGTCTGAGGTGATTGATAACCAATTTGGGAAAAAATGACAAATATGACCGCCAACGGGAAATTGGGAAAAGGATTGATTTCCCTGATTGATTGGTATTCCTGGGGTTCCTGTAAACTCTGGAGTGGAAGCCTCTGGCCCTTTGTGGGTAAAACTGTGGTCTGAAAACCTGGTAGGCTGAGTTGTAGGCGCTGCGGGAGCCTTGATTGTAGTAGTAAGAGCGGCCGGCAAAGCGGCTCCTGCCTCTGCCGGCCCTGGCGAATACTCACTGATTAAACATTTTCTTTAAAGACTGTTGAGCCTTATCCAAGGAGGTGAAGGTGCCTAGTTCTTTGATAAAGCTGTCGCCAAACAGTAGACCCTCTGTTTTTACTTGGGGTTGGATCGTCGCCAAGTTGACGAGTTTTGGGTCTGGTTTAAGTAGGAGACCTTTACGCCTTTCTTGAAAAAGGGCAGCATTCGCATTTCCGAGAAGGCAGACCGACCTCTGTACCCATAATAAAAGTTCTACAGGATCAATAAGGGAACCATCGATCCTGGCGGACTCTGCAATGTCAAAAATGCGGATGAGGGGACCGATGACATCCAGCAACTTGTCCTGGCAGGAGGACCAGGCTTTGTCAATGCCTTTCCGAGGATCTTTGCCGAATTTCCTGAAGAATGTTAGGATGGGTTGATCGATAGAAGGTGTCACTGAAGACTTGTGTGCAAGAGAAGGGCGTGGACACTCAGGGGCATATTTATACTCTGTTTGCGCCGGATTTGCGTAAATTTTTTTTTACGCAAATCCGACGCAAAGCTAACTCCATATTTATACTTTGACGCTAGACCTGTCTAGCGCCAAAAATCTTGGAGTTTGCGTCATTTTTTAGCGTGGACATCTACCTTGCGTTAATGAGATGCAGGGTAGGCGTTTCCATGCTAAAAATGACTCTAAGGCATTTGCGCCTTATTTAAACTCCTGTGCAAAAATGACGCATGGGAGTGGGCTGGCCTTAAAAAATGACGTCCAGCCGCATTTGCGTCATTTTTTAACACCTGGTCAGGGCAGGCGTTAAGGGATCTGTGGGCTCGGAAGGAGCCCAGAGGTGCTCTCCCATGCCCCCAGGGACACCCCCTGCCACCCTTGACCACCCCAGGAGGACACCCAAGGATGGAGGGACCCATCCCAGGGAAGTTGAGGTAAGTTGGGGTAAGTATTTTTTTCGTTTTTTTTGTGGCATAGGGGGGCCTGATTTGGGCCCCCCTACATGCCACTATGCCCAATGACCATGCCCAGGGGACATAAGTCCCCTGGGCAATGACATTAGCACCGGCTAACGTCATTCAATAAAAAGGCGCCCGCATGGCGCTTTGGAATGGCGTTAGCCGGCGGTAACATTTTTTGACGCACAACTGCGTTGGCGCAGTTGTGCGCCAAAAAGTATAAATATGGGCCTCAGATTTGAGCTTGGCCCTTGTTTGTTTATCCAGGGGACTGAAAAGCTCAGCAGACACATAGGGGGTCATTACAACATTGACGGTAAAAGCTGCTTACCGCCGTGCAGAAGACCGCCAACAGACCGCCGTGGCCACCGAATTTCGCCACGGTCATTATGACTCACAGCTCGGAATCCACCAAAATCCAGACACCCACACAAGTCCGACACACCAAAGGTCAGTGATAAACTGGCGAAAACAAAACCTCCACTCTCACGTCAACAGGAATACGCCCACACTATCACTACCCACAAATCCAAGCGGCGGTCTTTCAACCGCGGTATTCCATTGGCGGTACACACCGCTGAGCTCAAAATACACACACATTTACAAAACATAGCCACATTGGACAATTCAAAATACACACACCTGATACACAAACACACCTCTCCCACACACCCAATACAATATAAAACACACACCCACATCACCCACAAAGCCCTACGACAAAAATCCCAAAAGAAGGCCAGAGAGAGACACTACAATCTACAAACAAGCATCCACAGGCACACAACACCATCACCCACATAACATCCACGCACCCCACACAACACACCACTAAATATCACTCCACATATCACAACACACTTTCCCCACACATCACCCACGCCACCCCATGGCACGGCAAAGACACCCCCGGTTCTCTGAGGAGGAGCTCAGGGTCATGGTGGAGGAAATCATCCAGGTAGAGCCACACCTATTCAGATCACAGGTGCAGCACGCCTCCATAGCTAGGAAGATGGAGCTATGGCGAAGAATAGTGGACAGGGTCAACGCAGTGGGATAGCACCCAAGAAATAGGGATGACATCAGGAAGAGGTGGAGCGACCTACGGGGGAAGGTGTGTTCCGTGGTATCCAGACACCACATAGCGGTACAGAGGACTGGGAGCGGACCCCCACAACTAACAACATGGGAGGAGCAAGTCTTGGCGATTCTGCATCCTGAGGGCCTCGAAGGAGTAGCTGGAGGAATGGACTCTGGTAAGTCAAACCTTAACTACCTTATCCCCAACCCCACCTGCATGCTATCACATACCCCCACCCTCACCCCCATCACTCCTACTCCTCACACATGTCCCATTATCCCAAACCACACATCCCAACACCAAGCCCTGCATGCAACACCAAAGCATGGACACCCATCACCAATGCATGGCCACGGCACATACCCATACACCCCCCTAAATCATCATCACACAAGGTCCCACACAGGAATGCAAGCACTGGGGTACACGGTCAACCACCCATTGCACACCATGGTACACACAGATGCAATAATCATGCTTTTACACCCCTGCAGGACCCCTACCCAACATCACCGGACAGGAGGGTCCAGACATGTCCACACCACCAACAGAAGAGGCCCACAGTGATGACAGCAGCTCTGTCCAACTGAATCTAGATGACCAGCCCGGCCCACCTGGGACCTCGGGACAGTCGGTTCCCCTCACACAGTCACAGGCCACCACAGTGCTTCGCCCCTCTGGAAACACCAGCACAGCACCCACCCAGCGGGCCCATACCTCTGTCCGCAGGACACGTCAATCAGCAGTGTGTCCACCACTACAGGGAACCCAGGCTAACCCACCACCCCAACAATAACAGAGACCTGGAGGCATTGGTAGTGTGCACACCGTTCAGGGGACAGAGGCCCAGGAACACAGGGGAACTGGGAGGGCTGCTGTACGACAGGGGGAGGACAGGCCCAGGGGACCCACTCTCCACAAGGCCCTCTCCAACATC
Organism: Pleurodeles waltl; assembly: GCF_031143425.1. Taxonomy (NCBI): domain Eukaryota; kingdom Metazoa; phylum Chordata; class Amphibia; order Caudata; family Salamandridae; genus Pleurodeles; species Pleurodeles waltl. Next base: position 503,783,470 of record NC_090439.1, on the reverse strand, counting down.
ATGGGAGCATACCATCATTCCCAGGAGACGATGGCAACGGTACTGGCCAAGTTTCGAGAGACCCAGCGGCTGCAGGAGGAACAGTATTTGGGCTTCAGGGAGGAACTCAGATCCATCAATTCCACCCTGGGCACCATCGTAGGGGTGCTGAAGGAAGTCCTCAACACCAGAAGGGACACTGTGGCACAACAAGGGGCCCCAGACGCTAGCCTGGACGATGAACTGCCCACCACCTCCGCCGCCACTAGTGGACAGGAGGCACCGCCACAGGACCACCACACCAGCACCCCACCCCCTGCAGAGGGAGAACCACCCCGCAAACGGTCCCTGAGATCCAGGACAGAGAACGATGCAAAGACCCCCGCCAAGAAATGAGACCGCCCTGAATGTCATCCTTTTGTCCCACCTTGTCACCCTGTCCATCCTCAAACTGCCCCAGCTCCACTTCCTATGCCCCTTTAGACAATGCACCTGTGAAACAAATAGACTGGACTCTTCCATGGACATTCCTCCACCATCACCCCTCACCATTTTACAGCATTCTCCAATATTGAGCAGTAAAATAAACACCCTTAAAGCACAAAACAATCTGGAGTCTGTCTGTGATTTCCAAATAGTGTATTAGCAATTACAGTGACAAAATGCTCTTTCAATTGTAATGTCAACATACCTATGTCACACAGCTCTAGTCCATGAGGAAACAAATCAGATGTCACACAGCAGGACCCACATCTGTGAAATCGTAAGGGAAAGTGAAAACTCAGTGACCATACACTGGGTGAAAAGGACAGACAGTAGAGAGGTAGTAGTGATAAATTACATGTAGTAGGCAGGTTTGTCTTCTTACCTGTGTCTCACTGGAAGTATTGCAGGATAACCGAGTTCCTGCTGTCGATGTCCTCTTCTTCTGCTTCCTCGTCTTCACTGTCCACAGGCTCCAGAGCTGCCACAACACCTCCATCTGGACCATCTTCCTGCAGAAAAGGCACCTGTCATCGCAAAGCTAAGTTGTGAAGCATACAGCAGGCCACGATGATCTGGCATACCTTCTTTGGTGAGTAGAATAGGGAACCACCTGTCATATGGAGGCACCTGAACCTGGCCTTCAGGAGGCCGAAGGTCCTCTCTATAATCCTCCTAGTTCGCCCATGGGCCTCATTGTACCGTTCCTGTGCCCTTGTCCTGGGATTCCTCACTGTGGTCAGTAGCCATGACAGGTTGGGGTAACCAGAGTCACCTGAAAAAGGCGAGGGACAACTGTTAGACACACACTAACCTGTAGGGATATCCCCAGACCCAGACAACTATTACCACTGATTTGGTTCCAGGTGCTCACCTAATAGCCACACACGGTGCCTCTGGAGTTGCCCCATCACTTAAGGGATGCTGCTATTCTGCAGGATGTAAGCATCATGCACTGAGCCAGGGAATTTGGCATTGACATGGAAGATGTACTGGTCTGCCAAACACCATCTGCACATTCATCGAATGATAACTCTTCCGGTTTCGGTACACCTGTTCACTCCTGCGGGGGGGACCAAGGCCACATGTGTCCCATCAATGGCACCTATGATGTTGGGTATATGTCCCAGGGCATATAAGTCACCTTTCACTGTAGGCAAATCCTCCACCTGAGGGAAAACGATGCAGCTCCGCATGTGTTTCAGCAGGGCAGACAACACTCTGGACAACACGTTGGAAAACATAGGCTGGGACATCCCTGATGCTATGGCCACTGTTGTTTGAAAAGACCCACTTGCAAGGAAATGGAGTACTGACAGCACCTGCACTTCGGGGGATTCCTGTGGGATGGCAGATAGCTGACATCAGGTCTGGCTCCAACTGGGCACACAGTTCCAGGATTGTGGCACGATCAAGCCTGTAGGTGATGATTACATGTCTTTCCTCCATTGTTGACAGGTCCACCAGCGGTCTGTACACCGGAGGATGCCGCCATCTCCTCACATGTCCCAGCGGATGATGCCTATGAAGGACAACAGCGAGCACAGAGTCAACCAACTCAGAGGTATGTACACACAGCTTACACAGAACATGATTCATAATCTGAAATTAGCATGTATGAGTGTTGAGGCAAGGTCTAGGTATGTGTGATGCAGTTAAAAATAGAGCCATGTGGGCCCTTGAAATGGCAGCTGCCTAACCTTTAAAGTGGGACAATGGGATATGAGGTAATTGCGCTGGCGTTGTACACCGTCGCAGTAGGCGGTCGAAGACCGCGGCGCGGATGTGACTGCCATTTTCTATCTGTTCAATTACTCGATACCTGATCTTCGACAGGAGAGGACCTACACTGCAAGTGCTGCTGTGACCTCAGTCTGGAAGAGACAATGGCTCGTGCGTCTGGGGAAAGGGCCCCTGCCTTCACATCGGAGGAGTTGGAGAATCTGGTGGATGGGGTCCTCCCCCAGTACACGCTACTCTACGGTCCTCCAGACAAACAGGTAAGTACATGCATGCTGTATGGGTTATGCCTGTGTGGAGTGGGGTGGATGAAAGATAGTGGGGGGGAGAATGAGGCGTGCATGAAATGACGGTGAGTGCATGTGCCACATGGCAAGGGTAGGGATGCGGGCCAATGACTGTGACGTGCAGTTGGTAATAACTTCTATTTTTCCTCTGTGCAATTCCTGTAGGTCAGCGCCCACCAGAAGAAGGATATTTGGCGTGCCATCGCCAAGGACATCCGGACCCTGGGGGTCTATCACAGACAGAGCACCCACTGCTGTAAGAGATGGGAGGACATTCGCCGCTGGAGCGAGAAGACGGCGGAGGCCCAGCTGTGGATGTCCTCCCAACGTGGGAGGGGTGCCCGTCGCACAATGACCCCCCTAATGTTCAGGATCCTGGCAGTGGCGTACCCGGAGTTGGATGGGCACTTGAGGGCATCACAGCAGCAAAAAGGGGGTGAGTACAGTCTCATTCTGCTGATTCAGCGCGCAGTGGAGGTGTCTGGGTGGCTGTTGGTTCCCCTAGGCCAGGGCGAGTGTGCTAGTTAGGTCCCCCTTTTCAGGCAGACCCTGTGGCACCCCACCCCACCTGGGTACAGTGCCAACTACACCTAGTCAGGCTCCTGTGACATCCATGTGTGCAGATGTTAGCCATAGACTTGTTGGCCATGTCCCAGCGATTGCATAGTGGACCCCAAGTGCGCGGCGTAGTGCAGGGGTCTTATGTGTCTATCGTGTTCGCCAATGGTAGCGGTAATGCATGCACTCAACATGTCTTTCTTCTGTCGTCGTCCCCCTTTTTGTGGTCTCCCTGTTCTTGTGTGCATCAGCATCATCAGGCGGAGGAGCCGTGGCACCGGAGCAGAAGGGAGCTGCATCCCAATTGGCCCTGGAGGGCGACACTACAGAGTCTGATTTCACCAGTGGGATGGAGGGTGAGGGGAGCTCCACGGCGGTGACAGGAGCTGACACCAGTGATACGGACTCGTCCTCTGATGGGAGCTCCCTTGTGGTGGCGGGCACATCTGTGTCCTCCCCCTTCTACAGGTACAGCCACCACCCCCCCTTCCAGCACCGCCCTCCCAGCAGCCCCTCAGCCTTTGCCCCGTGCCCGCTCACCCAGGAGGGTGGGCATCTCCTTCGCCCCAGGCACCTCAGGCCCTGCCCCAGTCACCCCTGCTGCCCTCAGTGAGGAGGCCATTGACCTCCTCAGGTCCCTCACTGTTGGGCAGTCTACCATTTTGAATGCCATCCAGGGTGTAGAGAGGCAGTTGCAACAAACCAATGCATTCCTGGAGGGCATTCATTCTGGTCAGGCAGACCTTCAGCCAGCTTTTCAGACTCTGGCCTCAGCACTGATGGCAGCCATTGTCCCTATCTCTAGCCTCCCCCCTCCAACTTCCTCCACCCAGACCCACACCCCTGTACCTCATCCTACCCCAAGCACACCATCAGACCAGCATGCACACACCCCAACACACAAAGGAAGCTAAGGCAAACATAAGCACCATACATCCCACAGGCACTCACGCAAACATCACACACATGCAGACATAGCAACATCCACTGCCTCCACTGTGTCCCCCTCCTCCTCGTCTCCCTCCTCCTTCCCAGTCTCGTCTCCACTCACACCTGCATGCACTACATTTACAGCCACTACTTCCATCACCAGCACACACACAACCACACCCCGCTCACGTGCAGTCACCACCCCGCGACCATTGACACATCCCCTGTGTCCTCTCCCAGTGTGTCTGTGACGCCACCTCCCAAGGAACACAAACGCAGGCACACACCCACCCAACAGCCATCCACCTCACAACAGCCTCCAGCGCATGCACCTTCACCCAAAGTCACCAAACGTACACCCCCTACAACCACAACCTCTTCCTCCACTCCCAAACCTCCTGCAGCTACCCATCCCAGTGTTCCCAAGAAACTTTTCCTGTCCACTCTTGACCTCTTTCCCTCACCTCCCCCACCCCGTCAGTCTCCTAGGGCCCGACTCTCCAGGTCCCAACCTAGCACCTCAGCCACGACATCGGCAGGATCAGTGGTGCCAGTAGTCACCGGATTCTGGAGTGCACCAGGCAGAAGGCAACCAGTGTGGCAAGGAGCCACAGCACGGACAGTCCCCCACCTGTCAAGCATCAAAAGTTGGCCAGTGCCCGGCGGGAGAGGGGGAAGACACCAGCCACCAAAGCCACTCCCAGGGGTACAGGTGGGAGTGTGGAGTCAGCTGCGAGGGCACAAGAAACCCGGCAAGTCTGGGAAGATCGGCACGGCAGAGAAGACCGCCATCAGCCCCGCCGCCCAGGAGGCGACCGCCATCAGCCCCACTGCCCAGGAGGCGACCGTCATCAGCCCCGCTGCCCAGGAGGCGACCGCCATCAGCCCCGATGCCCAGGAGGCAACCGCCATCAGCCCCGCTGCCCAGGAGGCGACCGCCATCAGCCCGCCTGCCCAGGAGGCGACCGCCATCAGCCCTGCTGCCCACGAGGCGACCGCCATCAGCCCCGCTGCCCAGGAGGCGACCGCCATCAGCCCCGCTGGCCCAGACACGACCGCCAGCCCCAGCCCCGCTGGCCCAGACAGGACCGCCAGCACCAGCCCCGCTGGCCAGGTGGCGACCACCAGCAGCAGCCCCGCAGGCCCTGACAGGACCGCCAGCACCAGCCCCGCTGGCCAGGAGACACCGCCAGCAGCAGCCCCGCAGGCGCAGACAGGACTGCCAGCACCAGCCCCGCTGGCCCAGACAGGACCGCCAGCAGCTGAGTCGCTGCCAAGGACACCGCCGCCACAAGCACCGCTGCAAAGGACACAGCCGCCACAAGCACCGCTGCAAAGGACACCGCCGCCACAAGCACTGCTGAACAGGACACTGCCGCCACAAGCACCGTTGACCCATGAGTGCCAATAGCACTGACGCTACTGAGTCCACCACGAGCAGGATGAAGCACTCTGGGCACCAAGCCCCCTCCAGAACCAGTGGAGACATGCATCCACTCACCCTATCCTTGGCGGGATGAAGCACACTGGGCACAAAGCCCCCTCCAGAACCAGTGGAGAAAGGCATTCACTACCTCTGTCCCTGGCAGGATGAAGCACTCTGAACACAAAGTCCCCTCCAAAACCAGTGGAGTATCACATCCACTACCTCAGTCCTTGGCAGGATGAAGCACACTGGGCACCAAGCCCCCTCCAGAACCAGTGGAGACATGCATCCACTCACCCTATCCTTGGCAGGATGAAGCACACTGGGCACAAAGCCCCCTCCAGAACCAGTGGAGAAAGGCATCCACTACCTCTGTCCTTGGCAGGATGAAGCACTCTGGGCACAAAGCCCCCTCCAGAACCAGTGGAGTATCACATCCACTACCTCAGTCCTTGGCAGGATGAAGCACTCTGGGCACAAAGCCCCCTCCAGAACCAGAGGATAAAGGCATCCACTACCTCTGTCCTTGGCAGGATGAGGCACTCTGGACACAAAGCCCCCTCCAGAACCAGTGGAGAGTTACATCCACTACCTCAGTCCTTGGCAGGATGAAGCACTCTGGGCACAAAGCCCCCTCCTTCAGAACCAGTGGAGACTGTTATCCACTTGAGAGACTGTGGCTTTGCACTCCCCAGGATTGAACAGTGGGCAAACCACCCACTGTAGGGACTTGAGAGACTGTGGCTTTGCACTCCCCAGGATTGTTCAGTGGGCAAACCACCCACTGTAGAGACTTGAGAGACTGTGGCTTTGCACTCCCCAGGATAAAGCAGTGGGCAAACCACCCACTGTAGAGACTTGAGAGACTGTGGCTTTGCACTCCCCAGGATTGAACAGTGGGCAAACCACCCACTGTAGAGACTTGAGAGACTGTGGATTTGCACTCCCCAGGATTGAACAGTGGGCATGGGGCCCCCTCGTGGATTTGGCATCATGCACTCAACTGGCTGAGGTTCCCCCCATTTCCCTTCCACCTGAGGTACGTGTTTTATTTCTATCTGGTGCCCCTGCAGTGTTCTCTCCGTCATGTTCGGGTACCTTGTGTGGGCCTCGACCAAGCAGTGTGGGCCCAGTGTTCCACGGACTTAAATGGAGCAATACCTGGACTTCTTTTCTTGGTGTATATATTTGTTAATAGTGTATATATATTTTTGTGTACTGGATTTTAATAGATTACAATGGTTACACTCATTTCCTTTTGTCTTTGCATTCTTCCGGGGGAATTGGGGGGTGTAACTGTAATGTATCAACATGTACTTGGTGTGTGTTGTAGTGGGTGAGGGTGGGGGTGGGGGTGTTGCGTGTTGCTTGTGTGTGTCCCTGTTTTTCCCTCCCCCCTCCCGTGTGTCGTAGGTGCAGTACTCACTGTGGTCTTCGTAGCAGGCGTTCATGCTCCTGGTAGAGGAGCAAGAAGATAAAGGCTAGGAAAATGTGAAGCTCTGGCTCCATGGCATCCTGGTTCCTCGTGGGGTGTGTAGAGGTGAGCGTTTTCCCTTTGAAGTCCAGTTTCCGCCGTGTTTTTGTTCGCGGTGAATCTGCCCCGGAAAAGGTGGCAGATTGGTAGGTTGTGATACTGTGGGCGGTACATTGTCCTCCGCCTGTCTGTTGGCGGTGACCGCCACGCTGTTTGTTTGTACCGCCGTGGCGGTCGGAGTGTTAAAGTGGCTGTCTTTGTTGGCGGTTTCCGCCACGTCGTAATTCCAATTTGTTTACCGCCGGCCTGTTGGTGGTCTTACCGCTGCTTTAACACCGACCGCCAGGGTTGTACTGACCACCATAGTCACCCACATGTGCAGCTGGAAACCATTCAGTAGAATTGGGGTGCAAAATAAAGGAGGGATCAAACATTGGTAAACCCTCGCAGTCTAGAAGAGGTTTAGGGTTAGAGGGTTCAGAGAAAAATGTGCATTTCTTTGCTGCAGGAGAAGAACAGAGATCATCCAGGTCAGAGGGGTCAACATCTGAACTTGCGTCAGGCAAATGATCATCAGTGTCCTGTACGGACGAAATCACCAAAGGGGACATGATATGCTTGGTTTTGAATTTTCATTTCTGAGAAATATTCAAATTATCTGGATTTTTATTTTCCTTAGACAGGGCCTTTTGAGAAACCACGTCCTCTGCCATAGGGTGAGGGAACCTCACGAATCTTTAGCACCAATTTACCTTTTGTCTGAGAAACAGGAGAAAGGCGCTGTCTGCATTTCCCTGCAGACTGGGTAGATATAGTTTGATTCAGAATTTTTTTAAACTGACGATTCCAGGTTTAGGATAATTTGTTAATGGAACTGTTCACTGCCTGTTGGATAGAATTTAGTATAAACACGTTAATATCCTGCTTTATAGCAGAAACTTCCTCAGGGTCAACCTGAATGGAAGAGGAACTGCTGGATTCCATGGTGACCGGAATGGAAAAGCCAAAAAATCACCAAAAACAGGCTAGAGGCAAGCAAGGATGGAAAGAGTTAATATTTCTGCAAGGGAATAAGAGAGCCCCTCCCCTGGGTGTGTATATTGTAATCTTACTGCCATCCCAAACAGGAACTGAAGAGGCAAAGGGCTCCAGAGCGTCTCAGGATGAGGTAAAGCACAAGGAGGCTCCTCGTTTTTGACACGCGGACCGAGAAATGCCAGTCTGACATGTTAGGAACAGTTGGAACCGTCAGAGAAAGCGGAGCACGCGCGAGGCCAGCGCGAGCTAGGAAAGCTTGAGGAAAAGGAATAAACGTATGCAGAAACTTGCCGGCTAAACAAAATAAACGGTACACAACAGAAGTCGAGCGACGCGCGAAGCGCGTCTCGTTTTATAAAGAAAAACACATTAAAAGTACATGAAAATGTCATTAAATACACACAAATAACGGAAGCTATAATGAAAAAGTACTTAACTTGGCTGCGAGCAGCAAGAAAAGAGGGCTGTTCGCAGTCAAGTTACGTCTTAATGGCATACATTGGTGTTTATTGGTTCTTGTTAAAATGAACTACAAATCGTCTCCCATTGGCTCGTTTCTCTTCACCTATGGGATTTGTAGTTTTCTTCACTTGCTGCTGTTTAATAAAGCAAGAAAAGAAACGCATAATAGGAGCCTCCGGTCTTGTCATAAAATGAATAATTCATGATGGTCTTCAAACAGGGTAATAAACAAGGTCTCTCCGATGTCACACTATGGATTAATTTCCACTCCTTTGTTTGAATCCTGATTGGGAGTCATGGAGAAGCTTGTGTTGTTCCTGCAGTTGTCTTATCACTTCTTTTCAAAGGACTCCATCAGAGTATAATGGGCTTCAAATTGGCCTGTGTAGGAAGCTGGCCTGGGGTGTGGTGGACACCTATGGTGTTTGCACCTTACACCAGGTCCAGGCAACCACAATTATTTAGTGAGATGGTGTCTAGGAAGCCAGAGCTCTCTAGTGGTAGCTGTGGTGAGCAGCCATGACTTATCTAGGAGGAGTGTAAAGCACTTGCAATACAGCAGCAGTCACAAAATAGCTTATCACACATGAAAGAAACCACACACTGTTGCAACAATAAAGGTACTTTATTACAGTAGATTGAACTAGATTATCTATAGGCAGTTCCTCAACTAGAGGTAAGTACACACTATATATACACAGTAGTTATTAGGAATTAGCATATAGAAACAACAAGCATTGCAAATAGTAGCAGAAAATAGCTAGGGCCCCATAGGAGGGGCAGACCATATAGTAAAATAGCGGAATGCGAAGTGAGGTCCCCCACCCAAAGATGTGGAGTAGTTAGAAGGGAGTTGGGAGAACTCGGAACCCCAAGAGGTGAGTACCTAGGTGACCCACAGTGACCAGGAGAGCTGAGGTAGGTTACCTGGTCTTCCCAAAGACTAACAAGGGGACTTGGAAAAGGAAAATTGCAAGACCAAGACGAGTCTGGTGGAACCCAACAGTGGATTCGGGAAGAAGAGGACCTGCAAAAGAAACGGACTGAGTCCAGTCCACACTGGAGTGTCCAGCCGGGCAGGAGCCACTACCCCACTCTTCTGTGGATGAAGATCTGGGTCGACGAGGGAAGATGAAGATCGGCTGTGCAGCCTAGGAGCTCCAGAGAGGTCCTTGGAGTCGTGCAGGTTATGTCCCACATCGGTCACTGGGTCGTAGATGGTCAGTGGTCAGGAGGAAAACCAACAAGCCTTGGCAAATGCAAATCTGAGCAGAAGAGGTTTTGCAGAAAAGAAGAGGACCAGCTTGTTCAGAGGACTCGATCCTTGAAGGGGAGTCCGGGCTGACCATCAGCAGTTGGGAGAGTCAGCAGAAGCAGTCGCAGCTCCCACAGGCAACCCACTGTCAGCAGGCACAGTAAGCTGTAGTGAGGCCTAGTCAGCACACCTGCAGAGGAGTCCCATATTGCTAGAACAGCAGAGGAGAGTCCGTCCCTGTATTGATAAAATGCTAGAGGCCGGGGCTACTTGGAGCCTGAAGATCCCTTGTAACAGGAGTCAGCAAGCCTTGGTTGCTGCAAGAGTCGTGGTGCACAGGGGAATTGTCATGCAAGGAGGGGCAAGGGCTAACAAGTTGGACAGCAGGTAGAGAGAACCAGTAGGACCACTCAGAACCACACCCTGTGTAAAGATTCTTCCTGGAGCCGAGTGGCAGAAGAACCCAGCAGCCAGTCGTCATTGCCTTAGGTGCCTGCAGATGCAGGGGGTGACTCCTTCACTCCAAGGGAGATTCCTTCATGCTTCTTTGGTGCAGCTGAAGTCTTTCTGACCGCAGAGGATGCACAGTCATGGAAATGTTGCAATTGCTGGAAGGAGTCAGAGAAACAATGTTGCAAGGCGAGGTCTTTTGTTCCTGTGAAGTCCAGCTGTGGTTCCGGTGGCCAGGAGCAGAAGAGGTTGTTGCAGATGAGTCCCGGTTGAGTCTTGCATGCCGAATCTGAGGACCCACCAGCAAGGGAGTCCCTAAATAACCCTAACAGGGGTCTTGGTCACTCTGCAGGGTGACCACCTATCAGAGGGGGCCACTGACATCAGTCACCTGTCCTGACATACCAGATGCTCCCAGGGGCCTCTGGACATCTTGTTTCCAAAATGGCAGAATCACTTGGCCTCCTGGAGGAGCTCTGGGCACCACCCCTGGGGTGGTGAATGACCGGGGAGTAGTCACTTCCCTTTCCTTTGTGTAGTTTTGCACCAGAATAGGGACCGCAGGTCCCTGGACTGGCGCAAGGAGGGCCCTCAATGTGCCCTTCAAAGCAAGATAGTGGCACAGGGAGGCCACCCTTCCAACACCTATTTCCAAGGGAGAGGGTGTTGCCTCCCTCTCCCACTGGAAATCCTTTGTTCTGCATTCCCCTGTTTTAGCTGGTCAAGCAGCAGGAGGGCAGAAACCTGTCTGAGGAGCTGCAGCTGTATGGGCTCCATACAAACCCTGGAAGACTGGTAGGAGCAATACTGGGGAGTCCCCAGAGTGCATGGAATCATGCCACAAATACTGGAATTAGTATTTGGGTATGATTCCAACATGCTTGATACCAAAAATGCCTAGGTTCGGAGGTACCATTATGTAGCTGGACCACAGGTGGCCTGTGGCCAGTACACAGGTAAAATGGCTTCCCCACACTTATGAAGTCCAGTGCATTGGAAGTGAAGTTTGTAGGGGCACCTCTGCTCATAAAGGGGTGCCCTCACACACAGGCACCTGCACCCTACCCTCCGTGCTAGGAGGGTCTACCATAGGGGTGACTTACAGTGACCTGGTGCAGTGACCAGCAGTGAAAGGGTGCATGCACCTTTTCACACAGTCTACAATGACAGGCCTGCAGACATAGTTTGCATGGGCTCTCATGGGTGACATATTACATGCTGCAGCCCAGGGGGAACACCTGGACTACCAATGACCTGGGTACCTAAGTACCATATACTAGATTCCTCATCAAACAGCATGTTCCTGCAAGGGTCCTCTCTTTCTTGTGCATAGCCTATGCGTGGGAACTACTGTATGCAACGGAAATCATCAAGTGCGCTCAGAACAGGACTGACTCGCACCAGTAGCCTTCAGCTGTGGGTTTGAAGTGAAATACAACCCAGTAGTCCTCCCAGTGCATTCTGCCAATCTAGTCCTTTGATGCAAACTTGTGGTTCTTCAGAGTGAAGCAACACCTGGTAACTTTTAGTTTCTTCCAAAACATGACCTTCTCAGCTTGATAACTATTAATTTGTTCCAATAATTTATTTTCGTAGCCCCAGTCACGTGTTTTATTCTGCATCAACTCTTCAGTGGACCACAGAAGATACATAGATTGCTCCATCCAAAAACCCTGTACTTCTGGCTCACCCATAGTAGAATTCATTCTAATCCCTTGACCCATTCTGGCCTTCTCATAGCGACAGCATTTTATTCCGCTAAGAGAAAACTGTTTTACATTTTTCTAAATTAAGAGTATCAGTTTCACAGTATAGTGTTCTCGCCTTGGGTTACACATCGATGGAAAATGCTATTCCCATCGGGGTCTGAGGATTAGAGTTTTAGGAGGCAGATGTTTCTCTCTACAACTTCAGCACTCAGGCTCTCGCAGCCCCGGAAATCATTCCACTTGAAGGAAATTGAGTCCCTTTATCCTTAGCTAACTTTTATATTAACACATTTTGTTGTTGTATTCATTTGTAGTTGATTTATGTATGTCACTTTCACTGCAGCCATTGATTTCGCTATTCTCGCATGACTTGAGCTTCCTGTTTTTGTGTTTCTGATGTTTTTGAATTGTTTACATCACTGCTGTTTCCATTCAATACATTGTTCTGTGTTATGCTGGCAGGTGTGTGTGCTTTGGCAAGCATTCGTCTATGACCACGCTCTACTAGCATTAAGAACTGTGTATAACGCCTTGCACAAGAAAATGCTTTTGCATATGCTGTTCAATTTTAAAATCTTCCAAGACTGCTACTTCTCATCAAGAAAACTAAAAACGTATGCCCACATTACATAGTGTAGAGACCACCTCATGTAATATGTTATGTTATTTACATTTTGCAGCACCATTCATCATTGTCATGGCTATCTAGCAGCACATTCTCTATTTAGGCGCCCTTTCATGGGGATATGGGAAGGCCACAATCTGCAGTATCTAAATCATCGTTGGAGTGTGTTGTTTTGTTGGTGCTTGGCTGTGTGTGGTGAGTAACTAGTCTGTACTTTGTTTAAGTTCAGGTTCACTGTGTGTGAGTTACCGTGAAGAGAGGCGAATTGAGACTAGGTAGATTTTTTATGAGTTTTATGTGTGTGGGTAAGTGTGCCGAATGACTTTGATATGCAATTGCAAACATCTTGATTCTTATATAGTGCAAAATCTTACTAGCAGTGGCTTCTTGGCGCTGATGAATAAAACGTGGGTAAATATTAAACAAAAAAGTATTTAAGTGAGCAAGTTTTCAGGACCTTCTTAAATGCAGTAGCAGACTAGAGTTTTAAAATTTGGAAGCACAACTTGATCCAGCACCTGGTTCAAAGAATTTGAAAGATCTCTTTCCAATTGTTCCCTTTTTAAGTCTCACCGACAACCAGTTTTTAACTTTTTGTTGTTGAATAGCTATGCCCATATTTATACTTTGTTAGCGCCGCATTTGCGTCGTTTTTTGATGCAAAATCTGCGCAAACTTACAAAATACAATTGTATTTTGGAAGGTTGCGTTGCTTTTGCGTCAAAAAATGACGCAAATGCGGCGCTAAAAAAGTATAAATATGGGCCCTAGTGTGTACTGTACATATAGTTACTGTGGAGCATAGCTTCTTTACCAAACATTTGGTTTGATGATTTGCACCTTTCCACTGTTTACATTCAGGCAACCACCTTTTTATTTTTCTTGAAGCACTCATGGCAGTCCATGGGTCTTCTTGCTCTGCTCTTTGTGTGCTCCTTCGCCATTTAAATCTCACACCTCTTGTGCTCTCTGTGTGTTCCCCCAGTCTGTCTGTTGCTTCCCTCACCCATCCTCATCAGGCTTTTTTTTGTCTTTTTAAAATGTCAACTACCCCAGCTCCTACGTTGCTCCATGCTCTATGTCCCCATTGTCCCTTCTATGTCCCCATTGTTCCTTCTGTGGTATTGATTTGCACCCCCACCCCTACTCTAGTGCTTCTCCATTCCTCCATCTTGCATTTTTCTTTTAAAAATATTTATTTTTGTACTGTGGACACCCGGCAGCTTCAATTTGCTATGGGTCCACTACTTTCACTTTGATACAAGTTCACACACATGTTTTTAATTTATTGCTCCAAGACTGGTGTTCGCTATCTTAGAATAGTAAATTAGCAGTTAAAAAAAGTAAAAGAAAAATGGCTGCTGCGTCATAACACATTTATACGCATGTGTCATGCTGCAAGTGCATATATGTCATGGGAATGGGATACTTATTTTTGTTTTTGCTGATTCTGTTTCTCTTTGGCAAGGAAGCATTTTTTTTTCTTTTTGTCCTCCCTGGACAGGAAACAAGCATCCTGGCACCGGTTTCAGAGTATCACACTTCATCAGCATGGTGAGCAAAAGAACAATGGATTAAACCCAGATCTGTGACTGGGGGTGAGTGTTTGCATTGTTCAGCACTCTGTCCATTATCCTTTTGTGTTGCCCTAAGTGGGAAGGGTATGCCCCGACGTGGGTCCCTTGCTCGCTGCACCACTGGATTCAAGCTAGCATGGCTGATGAAGGGAGATACTCTGAAACAGGTCTCAGGATGCTTGTTTTCTGTCCAGGGAGGACCTGGCCTAGCAGTTCGGGCTGAACTGTTCCCATGGGGAACGGGGTCAAGACTGATTTGCATATGGCTGGGTCTAAACCGGGGTGACGTGGCAAGCAAAAGAACTATGGGTTAAACCCAGATCTGGGACTGGGGGTGAGTGTTTGAAAAGTTTCAACACTCCATCCATCATTTTATTTTGTTTTGTGATGTTACCCCCACTTTTTGTCTGTTTATCAGTGTGGTTAGACTGTTTTCAATGTGATCCTGCTAACCCGGACTCCAGTGAATGTGCTCTCTCCTCTAAATGTGGTTGCTTTGTACCCTTTACACTTCACACTTGGCACACAGGTGGCACACAGCAGGGCCCCAGGTGACAGAATGCATATTAAGCTTTTCGAGTTGTTCCCACTTGCAGTGCCCATTGTGATGTAGGTGAGTCGCGCAACACTCAGGGAAGTAAATGCTATATACCAGTTTCCGTCTCACTATTTTGACCAAAAATGAAACATTTTTTTCCTCAATTGCAGAAGCGATGCCACCAGTCTGCTGGTTTCATTTGGTATGTTTTTAGGGTTGAGCCTGCGTATCGCTTGCGAGACGCTGTAGTAGTTAGAAAAGGGCTCTGAGCCCCGTCCATGTCACGTCAGTGTCTTTCATTGGTTCCTGGGCCTGCCTTTTAAAATCTGCTTGCTTTCTTTAGTGGAAGGCACGCATGTCATGCCTTTTCCAGTGGTTAGCCCTCCTCAAGCGCAGCGACCAGGTACTGAAAACATACAAGGCTTGCTGTTTTCCATCCGGTTTGTGGACTACCTTTTCTCCTTTTTCGCAGCGCGATCTCGCTTGTTGCTCGTTTTTACCATTTAATGAGGCAAGAAAAGTCCGGTTGGGAGTTTACAACTGCTAAGAGCTCTAACTCGGAGAAATGCGAGTCCCGTTGCATTGCAAATGCTTGTTTATTTAGTCACAAGCATTTGCCTTTTTGGTACCGCTGGGCATGGGTAGTCTACGTCTGAAATTGCCATGTGCCACCCCGGTTCTATTAGAAAATGTTTAAATCACCTGCAATTTCCCGCACGGAACACACAAAAAATTTTGAAAAATGGTAATACGTTTAAAACGAAACTTCCTAAATTGTAATACAAAATGAAATACAGTTTAGATCATAATGACAAAGCTGACATGCAGGAAAATTTGACAATCTTAAAACTTTTAAAAGGCGACATTAATGAGATTGTGATGTGCTAGAAAACTGAGCTGCTTGTGTCGTGCTGTTTCGCAACACTCGAGTCCTGTGCCACTTTACTGGTCCCTTCAGCTTACCTGGATTCAGGGAGGCATTAAGCAAACCATTCTTCTCCCTGAAGTGGGATATATGCAATGAAAAAGCTGTCCCAATACTAGGACATCTTGACCTTTCTCTGACCTTTCGACGGATGCTTGGCTCTGGTCACGCTCAGCAGCACGTTTGTTTATCTCTGGAAGTCAAGGCTGCTCCCGCCCCCAGCGCCGGCTTTGGTCTCTTCCAGCACTGGTTGCCTGCTAGTCTTTAAGGGCAGGCAGAGGTATTTACCCGGCATGTATGCATGTCACAATCACAGGCCTCTATCAATGCTCGAACTAAGGCCCAGGATGAGATTTACACAAGTCAAACCGGCATTCCTGGGTGTGGATGTTTGTTGCACTTAGAAAATGTGTTTACTTCTTTCTTTAAAGTCTTATGTAAAACACCGGGACTGTGTGGCACTGCAGAGCTGTAAACTGACAGGAGAAAAAGCCCACAGCGGACCAGGATTGTTTCATGACAGCTGAGTGTCAGGCAAAGAGAATGCATCACTGTTTCACTTAAATAATAGCTATGACACTACTTCTGCCCTGAGTGAGCGCTGCAAATCACAGATATTATTACCCAGTTTAATGCTACTCAATTTACCCACCTCGACAGGATGGAAATCTAACCATGCCTTGCTGGGATTCTAACTCGAAGGAGTCACGTCTCTGCAAATGTCAGTGCTGGGCATTTAACTGACTGAAGACGAAATTAAGGGTGCCCCAGGGGAGTGTATGGAATTTATCTCACTTGTAAAAAATCTGTTACAACATACAGCTTTGGGGGCATACCACACCAAAATCCACAATTCTGTGGATTTTCTTAGCCCTTTTCAACCCTTAAATTCCAGAAAGTTATCGCCTAGTGAAATTTAAAGAGGGGGGCAGGGAGTCAGACTTTATCCCACCAGGAAATTATAAGGTGCTATAATGTTGCACCACTTTTAGTAGTGATCCCTATGCAAACATCGTTCTGTGTAGGATCACAATTTACCAGACCGCTCATAATCAGGTGAGCCAACCCCCTGACTTAAATGTATCCACAGTTAACACATGTTCACAGATTCCACCTTGGCTGCTCACTTCAAAATCGATCGGTGGCTTCTATCAGGCCCAATAATTGTTGGGCTTCACTTTACTCCGGCTGCCTCCCAGCACACCTATTCCATCGAGTATAGGGCTTCTTGACAGTCTGTCTCTTTGCTGTCACTCACTCTTAGATTCTCTGCACTCTTGCACAGTTTGCTTAACACATCCCTTGAGCCTCATCTCAATTTTTTTGATCCACCATTCTATGCCTCTCAGCATTTCTGTCCTCTTCCACCAAAAAGCATAATTTTTCTCTACCTAGCGAATAAACTGAAAGCTATCAGGCGCAGTGTACTGTCACGAAATGCTGAAGCTAAATTATTATCTCCTCCAACCTTTAAAAAAAATGAGTCCGGGCGCAATCTTTCTCAGGTAGCATGACCAGAACATGGAACTGCTTACGTCCGAAACTATGCACCAGCACCTCATTGCTGATCTTCAAAGCGGAGCTGAAGTACCTTCTCCTAAAAAGACTTTTTGCTCAGTTGTCCCCTTAGCTATCCTTTCCTATGACAATGTACCCTTCCCAGAACTGAGATTAACTGCATTGCCTCTGTCTCACTTGACCTACCCTTGCTGCTACTACCTGTACCACTTACATCCACCAACTCTAAGCCTATGCCTTTGTAATGATCGAAACGCGCAACTGTCCTTATGTATCTACACTCCAATTTGTATCTTATGTAATGATTGTAACTATCAACTGTCTGTGAAGTGGTATCCGTTCTCATGAAACCTGTTTTACTGCAAAGCCCTATAACACAATTGGATAATATTTGTGCCATATAAAAATGCATACATAGATAAATACTTTACTATTTCACAAGAACCTTTGCCCCCCTATTACAGGGGCATAATGCAGGCCCCTGTGGCTCAGGGTGACCCCAATACCGTTCATGGGCATTTCAGTCCTTCACCCCCCCACCCCCAATTCAGCTCAAATCCATTGAATATCTGTGGGATGTGAGAGCCTCAGAAGCCCCTCTTCACATTCTGTGGGAGGGTGCCGCAATGGTTTGCATTATGCCACCGGCTTATCACGTTACAATATCACAACATGAATGAGAATGAAATGAAAAAAAATTGGTTGTCCATTATCCTGTTCAACTAACGAATAAAGGACAAGTCTCCAAGAATATACATGAGCGTTTTACAAAAGTCAATAAAAACACAACGAATGTCAAGAGTTTAACTGTTGGGGCCACTGTGTTGAGTAATGCTTCTTACTACCACCAATCAAAACATCCTTACTCTTTGGCTCACTCTTCTTCTTCCTTACTTTCTCCATGTCACAGTTTTCCTCTCTTTCTTCTCCTCATTCTTTTTCCCTTTTTGCCTTCTTTTGATGATGGAAATGAAGTTTTGGTCTCCAAAAATGAGTACCAGGGCCACACACGTGCAACCAGACACACCATCACAAACTCTCTCAGTTTGTGTGCCATATTGTAAAACCCCCTATTAGAGGCACATTCGCACCCTCCTGAAGATGTTCAGTCATTCACATTTGCATGCAGAATGCAGTCCCATGGCTAGAGATTTGCTGTCCTTTGAAGGCACCAATCTGAGTCTTTTCGCCAGTGCATTGAATATTTAATAAAGGATTGCTTTGCAAGTACCAGCCTGCTAGAATAGGGCCAAATATTTACAACTTTTCTAAGGTCCCTGGGTTGCACTACTTTCACACCAGTTCACTCTGGCTCCTACTGATGAGATCTGCAGGCATTTGACATTCAGTCACTAGTTCATATCCCAGCTCATATTCCAAGGGATCGCTCATCTAAGATTGTTGCAATGTGTAGCAATGAGTTGTGATGTGTGTGTGTTGGTGTTTGTACATTTATTAATTTCTAGAGCAGCACAGTCATAAAAGTGGCTGAACTGTGTTGTGCTGGGGGTAAAGCATTGCAGAACCATATCAACTTGAATACGGCACTGCTGCTCTCTTCCCCAGCACTGGTGCACTCTCAGGCTGGCTAGCACTACACACACAACTTAACATCATATTTGTGTATTGTCCTAGAATAGATCTTGTACTGGAAGGGTACACATTCAGTACAAAATACCATGTCTAGGCAAGGTTTTAAACTGTTCACCCATTGGATGTTTGCGGTACAGTGCAGCACACATCACTGTTTGAAATGTTAGAAGAATTTAAAGGATTTCTTCAATTTAACATCTGCCTCCAAGAGATGGCATTTTTTGGTGCAAAGCCCTGTCTGCCTACCACTGTTTTTAAATAGGGCTTTGCATCAAAATCCGTGGGTGGAAGTGTGGAAACTCCCATTTACACTCATGGGACGTCCCCTTGATGCAAAGTAGCACAAAGTGCTTGTTACCTT
Organism: Pleurodeles waltl; assembly: GCF_031143425.1. NCBI lineage: Eukaryota > Metazoa > Chordata > Amphibia > Caudata > Salamandridae > Pleurodeles > Pleurodeles waltl. The sequence continues at coordinate 503,764,542 of NC_090439.1, read as the reverse complement.
TCTTTACAGTCTACTTTACAGCACAAATAAAGTTTGGAAAGTCAACACTTCATCAGCACTTTGTGCCATTCTTTTGTGACGTAGCATTAGCGTGATAAATCTGCCCCCATCTGTCTCATTAACAAAACCTTGGGTCAGATTTATCTTTCTTTCACAAAACGCAGCAAAAGAAGTTGTTGCACTATGCTGTGTGAATGGGAGGGGGCAGGAATGTGCCTTATTTACCAATACATAAAAAATGCAACACACTTACATAGAGGAAACAACAAGGATAAAAAAATGTATTTTTCCTCTTTGCACCTCTTCTGGTAAGGGGTAGCATTTTGATGCTTTCCCTGGTTTACCAATGTTGGTAAATCTGGGAATGTGCCAAAATCCATGGGTGGTATGGGAACAGTCACACTCCACCCATGGAATATTTTTCAGAGCAGAGTAATGCAAGGGAGCAACTTGGTTGACTTGTGGTACTCCAGATTTACCAAGCACGGCAGAGCTATGTAAGGTGGCCTTGCGTTGCTTGGTACATCTGACTTAGGGATTGAGTTGCTTTTGGGACACCCTGCGTGGCACAAGGGCAATACAATCCCTTGATAAATCTGGCCCTTTGTGTGCCCACAGGTGTCACTTAATTGAGGAAATAAAAAAGTTGAATTGGCGGTACAAATTTGCAAATACATTTTCTCAGGATCAGGGCTTGCCAATTTGTTCTGTCGTACAATTCATCTATTGCTGGGGAAAATCTGGTGTCATTACAAGCAGCGGTGCCTTAAGGGTAGGATAGTAAAAGGGGATGATCGTAGACTGTCGGAAAAGGGCTTCTCCAGTAGGTACAACATCTACTAAGAAGAACAAAAAAGTGAAAAGTACCCACTACATATCTGCCTCACTTACTCATGTCTTAGATGTGGACTTTACTAGTCAATATCTGTCCCTGATTCACGCAGTTAGCTTACTCATAGAAAAGTGATTCATAGGGCTTTGCCGAGGAAAAAAAAGAATGTCTTACCTCTAAAAATTCATGAGAAGTCTGTCACACTTATACTGGATTAAAATGTCTACTCGGACACGAAGAAAATGCTTTGTGAAACAGGCCTGATTATTGGGGTGTAATTAACGTGTTAGACAGGAGTAACACACATTTATCCATTCAAAGAGTTATGTCAATCGACCCTGTGTCTGTTTCCCAGGAATTAAGAGGCGCTAAATATGTTTTTTTTCTTTTTTGCTTAGTATCTCCTCTGCCAAACCCGCACTTCTGACTTGCAATTGATAGTCAGATGCGGATGGGCGGGCGATGTATGTCTTTTCCGTCGTCTCTTTTTATCTTGTTTAGTCGAATCATTAAACAAAATAACATGATAGGCGGGATGTAGCAAGACCACAGACTTTGTGACAGGATCTGTGGAGCCTTAGGGTTTCCTCTTATCACGCTTCTCAACAGAGGGCAGCTCGTGGGGCACAGCAACAGGGCAATGTCTACTGTCCTGGCAGGGACTGAAACCCCCCATCCGAACTAGGCCGGACAGTTATCAGGCCTGGGCTTAAATAAACCTTACTGTCCATTCAGTGATCCACTGAGTGGCCGACTCCATCCATCACCGGCACCTTTTCAAAGTGACTGCGATGACAGCGCGTGATCATTAAGCAGTAATGGCGCGTTGTGCGCGAGAGCGAGCACATCAAACATACTGACTCACAACCCAAGACTTAACTAAATTAAATCACAGGAATTCCCTGTCTAACCACATACAGATGGCAGGGGCGGCAGGAGTAGAAATCACAATGTCACCGGGCAATTACGCAATATCAAGTTTGGACTAGGATAAGAAATACTGTGCAGCATGAACAAAAGGAAAAACAAGCATTTGCAATGCAATAGGTTTCTCATTTGCTTCAGTTAGAGCTATTGGCGTTGTAAATTCATACCTGGACTTTTCTTACCACATAAATTGGCCAACCCTGCCTCATAATTTGGTATTTCCCTGCCACATAATTACAGTGGCCCTGGTATAACTAAAGCACTTCCATTTACCTTCTTCCTCTATCTGCAGCCAAAAAGGAAACTGTTGCCATTTAGCATCCTAATTTAAATCTGTCATGCTAATTCCAATAGAATATCACTTTCACCACCCCAGCATCAGCCTTGCTGGCCAGCTAACACAATTCCCTAAACAAGACAGCCACAGAGGAATAGAGAAATAAACTAGAAGGGTCACCCAAACATATCAAGAGTGTTCAAACAGTTATTGTGTAATAACGCTGTTAAATTAGCCTGAACTAAAGAGAGATTAATAAAACATATACAATTATCATGTAAAACCAATAAAGACCTTTATCAGAAATACAATTTGGGCATTACACTGTAATGCTCAAAATAAGCCCCAAGAGGACACATCAATGAAAATAGCATTTGTAAGAAACATGGTCATGTAACCTTATAGTTAAACACTAGAGAGCATAACCACATGAAAAGAAAATGCCAGAAAGTAATGGAGTGTAACCATATATTTATCCCCTGGAAGGCATAGCACATTACAAATGTTTAGGGCTAGCAGGCCTACTGCAACGAAACTACAAAAAATGCCTTTAAAATAAATCTACTCCCAGTTGCAAAATAAAAATTACAACCATGAGAGCACTTAAAAGACACTGAATGGTGGGAGGGGTTATTATTTTGTGGTCCTCACTAACCTAGTCTGGGGTCCCAGAGCTGATACAGACAGAAAGAGCATGTGGTGGTGAATGTTTTGAAGATAGTCCCATTGCCCTAGGACACCCCAGGCTGAGTTATGAGCAAAACTGTTTTGTAAAAGTATTGCCCTGCAAAGCATTATGGGGCAAGGATTGGTGCCTGCAAATATTGTAGTATATTGCCTGTAATTATCAGAACCCCACCCCCCCCAGAAGACACCACAACAAAAATGGTACTTGTAAGAAACATGGTCATGTAACCATACAGTTAGCCCCTAGAGAGCGTAGCGCATTACACATTTTGAAAGCTAGCAGGCCTACTTCAATGACATAACAAACAAGGACCTTAAAACAAAATTACTGCCAGCTGCAAAACAAAAGTCTTAGCCATGAAAGACCTTAAAAGATACTGACTGGTGGGAGGGGTTATTATTTTGTTGTCCCCACTAACCTAGTGTGGGGACCCAGAGATGATGTAGACAGAAATATCATGTTGTGTTGAATATTTTGAAGGTGGTCCCATTGTCATAGGACCACTACAGGCTGTTATGATCAAAAATGTTCTGTAAAAGTAATGCCCTACAAAGAATTATGGGGTGAGTTTCCATGCCACAAATATTGTTCTATGTTGATATGTTAACTGTAATGGTTAGAACAGCCCCCAGAGAACACCACAATACAAATAGCGTTTGTTAGAAACATGGTCATGTAATCATGTAGTTAGCCCCTCAAGGGCATAACCACATGAAAGGAAAATGTCAAAAGTAATGCACTTTAACTATATATTCACCCCTAAAGAGTATAGTGCTTTACACATTTTCTGAGCTAACAGGCCTACTGCAATGATATTGCAAACAAGGCCCTTAAAACACAAACTACTCCCGGCTGTAGAACAAAATCTCCAGCCATGAGAGAGTTTAAAAAGACACAATGGTGGGAGGAGTTATTATTTTGGGGTCCTCACTAACCTAGCTTGGTGACCCAGAGATGATAAAGACAAAACGAGCACGTTGTCATGAAGGTTTTTGTGGTGGTTCCATTATCCTAGGATCTAGGCTGAGTTATGAGCATACATTTTGTTCTAAAGTAATGGCCTGCAAAGCATTATGGAGTGAGTTTCCTGAGTGCAGTGAATATTGTAGTATTGGTTCTCCACTTTGAGGATTTCTGTGTTTTTTACATAAAGCATTCTCAATTACAAGTGTCTTTGTGAAAGCTACGGATTATGAAGGGCAGAGCCAAAAGAAATTACTCTGATTAGGTAACAGTGAGAACAATGTGACCAGCGCTTCAATAACGCCGATGGAGTTTGCGCTGTTCTGCTGTGTTTGCACTGTGAGCGCCATGGCCGCCATGGAGTATGATGGGGGGAGACAAAAGAAAAAAATAGTTCACCCACGCTGAAGTATATTGGCAATAATGCAATAATCCATGTAACAGGGTCATTCTGCAAGGCGATAACAAAACTGCCCCAAGGCGGGACAAATGTAAAGCATTTACCAATTAAATCAAGGGATTTTTGAAAGGCAAACCCACGAATGAGTGAAAGTGATGAGCGTGAAATGGGCGTGGCTAAGAGCCCACAGAATACTTACAACAGGTTGAAAAGCACTTGCGCACTCGACTTAAAAAAGCGTGTTGAGCGACTGCGCCATTTTGTAGGGTCACACATCATGGTAAATGCACTTGATACATGCGTGTGACAAGGGTATCGTTTTATTTCTTTTGTATTTACCTATGTAAGGTGGTTGGTAAAAATATTTATATATATTAAAAAGACATAGCACAAAAGCATTATATTTATATAGTTGAAGGGCAGGCAGCAATTTTCCACCTGGTCCACAAACATAAAAAAGCTAACATTTAAAAAGAAAAAAAAGGATCACAAAGATTTGGAGGGGCAATGGAGGCACGGGTCATAGTAGTGGGTGGGGAGGAAGGGTCAAGAAACACACAAGGAAGGGAGCAATAAAGAGGGCAGAGGAGACACTCTAGGAGGGATAAACACAGAGGCATACAGCCGTGAGCAGCAAAACCTGCAAGGGGGGAAGAAGCACAAGAGAGAGAGAGCACACTTTGCACAGGGAGGAAATAACCATGTGGATGAGAGACCAATATGGAGTGCAGAGGGAGAGAGGCTTGCAAGGGAGACAGCTGGAAAAAGAGCACGCGCATTCATGGGGTGCTTACGCAAAAGCAAAGTAGTCGTTCCCAAAAAGGGAGCAGTGGAAGGGCACAAGTAAAGAGGATATGCTTCAGGGGAGTGAGAGACAAAAAGATGGACAAGACAAGCCATTGATTAAAAAGCACCCAAATAAAAGTGACAATAAAGCAAACCAATGGTAAGCAATGGGCTTGCTTTAAGCCCATTGTACATTTTTGGTTAGCTGACAACAGGCCTTTTGCAAACAGACAGCTTGCTCTGCCTGGTAGGCACAGTTTAGCTTCAGGGGGGATTTTCGGGTGTTACACCCTCCAAATAAATACTTTTTTGGCTTGCTAGTTGGCAACAGGGGCCCTGAGTTGGGACTGATGTGTAAGCATTGTTTTTTCTTGTTGTGGTACAATAATAAAAGCCATGACAGTTCCCTGCTTGTTCAAAATGTGTGATCATCAGTAAACATTTTTTTCACAGAGCGTTCTTTCTCTTTTTTTTATCATATATGGGAGCAATTTTAAATACTTGAGTTCAGAATGTGCGCTATACAAGCACCTCTTATGTCTAATTTAATAGTCTATAATGCTGTCCCATCTATAATAAAAATATAGGCAACTCTATTTGCATCTCTGACACAGTACGCAGGGCCATCAGTCACTTTATAAAATGATTTGTAAAAGGTGAAGACTGAAAAAATTGAGCCCGGCCTACATGCACCAATTTGACAACCCTCCCGTCAATGCTTCTCATAGCAGAGACAAAGAAAAGTGCATGTAGTGAACATTATTTTAAAAGAAGTGATCCCAGGGCACGGACTCTAGGCCGCTGGGTTGCATGTGGCAGTAGTCATGAGTGCCCAGGTATAACTACAAGGCCTAGGTGGGATGGGCAGATGTTTCACTTCTGGGGGGCGGTGTTTAGGGTGTGACACTCCTCAAGTGTATTCATGGTTTAGCAGTTGCATCTGAGGGCACTGAGTTGGAGATGCTATGAATGCGTGGGTTTTTCACATTGTTCTCAGTTTAAACAGAGCTTTTAATTTGTGAGTTTTTTGAAGCAGCACCTAAAATCGACAGAGTGACTAGTTTACCAAAAAAGTAGTAAATCTGCACCCATAGAAGTTCTCTTTGAATCGGTGCAAATTTACTGCATTTTGGATTCACAAACATTGGAGTAGAAGGTTGGAAAGCTGTGCGAGTGTCAGGTTTGCAGACATACTACTGGCAATCAAAAGAAGAATGGCCAGGGCACACCCGTATTGTAGATCCCGATAATGTTCAGGAATAAAGTAGATATCCGGTCTGGGAAGATGATGTATAGGAATTTATTGTAGATACAAGTAGGTAGTTCAAATCCCAATCAAAATATTGCGTTGTACAAAATGTCCATGTATCCAGAAAGCCAGATGGTAATAGATGGTCAGAGTTACAATGGGACGATCACATGTAACCAGAAGTCCATATATCAAAACAGCCGATCACATGTAGCAATAAGTCCATAGAGAAAAACAGCCAACACGTGTTTCGTCTTCAAGACTTTGTCAAGGCTTCTGAAGTGTAGAACATATATAGAGATATGGTAGAACCATACAGAGTACTGCTGGTTGTCATGAATCTTTTAGGAGAAGTCAAATGGTGCTGGAGAGATGCATATTGGCCATGGTAAGCCTCAAAGTTCTGGTGAAAGCCACCCGTGCCGGTCGTGTCGGGAATCACAAAATGACAAACCAGCAGTACTCTGTATGGTTCTACCATATCTCTTTATATTGGGATTTGAACTACCTACTTGCATCTACAATAAATTCCTATACATCATCTTCCCAGACCGGATATCTACTACGGGTGTGCCCTGTCCATTCTTCTTTTGCTATACAGGCAACCACCCACTCCTCAGTGTGTTGCCCTCCTACACCTGTGGTGGCAGGTGTTTCTGGCTAGCCTGGCACCCACCACTATGTTGTTCACTCAAATGACTACTTTCTGATCTTATAGCTGATATACTTGTTGTTGATGTGCGAGCACCTGTTGGCATTCTCCACCTTTGCGCTTGACTTACCTTACTGGCAATCAAACACCAAAAAAGTGATCTGATGAATGCTTTCAAGTAGTTTAACCAGTGGCAATTACACTATGTAGCATTCCAACCCATTGCTTTTTGACCACTGGCCCACTGTTTTAGTTGAGAAATTTGAGTTTCACATTCCCTGAATCTCAGTGACTAAGCTAAGCCCATGCTGGTAGGCTTGACCTAAAAAGGGGGGGGGGGTGTAGGGGTGTCTCCCTATTCTAAAAACATAAATTATAGTATTTATAGGTCTAAAATAGGAATGGGCACATTGCCATCTACAGGCTCAAATTAGATTACCACTGGATGAAGGCTCTTTGATTGATCCAATGTCATTTCTAAAACAGGTAAAAAAAATAGAGACCTGAAATTAATTTTCCCAAGATTAATCTCTCAAAATAAATCCTAAAGTAATTGGTCCAGATATAAAGAAAATAGAACCTATTGAAAATCTATATACACATACACACAGGTGAAGTTATACAAAATGTATAATCCAAAAATGTTAATCTGTGTGGTTGATAGTACTGAGGCAGTAAAAAATGAGAACTTCAATAAAATACCTGTTTAAAGATGAAAGTTACTCAGTGAGTTTGATTTTAGACGAATTTAAACTGAATAATATAACACAGATCTATATTTATTTACTCGGAATTTGGTACAGTCCAGTGTAGTCAGTTTGCTGCAAAGCAATATAAGGAATAATAGCAGACGGAACAGCCCTGTCCCAAGAAGCAACAAGCAAGGGATAAATAAAAGTCATGGAGAACAATTGTGAGACTTTTTATAGACACTGGCTCTCCACTGGAACAGTACTAGCCCCCCTAGAACTTACCTGCAATCAGTCCTCTGACTGCAAGACCCTTTTGGATCCAGATCCAGCACCTTGAGCCCTTAGCTTTGCTCCTCTCAGTCTTTTTATCTCTCTTTCCATCTCTTCGTCTCTCTCTCTCTCTCGCTCTCTCTCGCTCTCTCTCGCTCTCTCTCACACTCTCTCCTCTCTCCTTGTGACCTTTTCATCTGAGGTGCCATTAAGTCTCTACCACTATTTTCCTCTTTTACCTGTATTGTGCATTTGTTTTTATCATCCTTGCCCTTCATTGTACTATCATTTTTTCTTTGTTCCTTGAATGTGCCACTGTTTTGTCTTTAGGCACTTGATTATTTCACTTGTTTCTCTTTTCTGCCCTAGACTGTGATGCTGCTTGTTAGAAATGGGGTCTCTAGTTGACAGTCGATTTGCACCCTGTCCAAATAGAGACCCTCACTCTAGTCAGGATAAGAGAGATACCCGCTCAGGTAACCCCTGCTCACCCCCTTGGTAGCTTGGCGCAAGCAGTCAGGCTTATGTCAGAAGCAATGTGTAAAGCATTTGCACACAACACCCAATAACACAGTGAAAACACTACAAACGGACACCACACCAGTTTTAGAAAAATGATAAAATTATCTATATAAAACAAGACTAAAATAAGAAAAATCCAACATACAGTAGTAAAGATATGAAATTTGCAAGAATTAACTTGAAGTCAATTGCTCCACCTGGGGCTATCACAGTGTCGTGATCAACAAAACCAACAGTTCAGGCCGGTCACAGCGTCGCGGGCCAGCTACGGTGTCGGGAAGACCCACAAACTGTACCTTGGAAATGCAGGGCATTGTGACCCTTGCAGTGAGATCCAGAGAGTGGCGTAGCTGGAGTCGCAGTGTTGCTTCCGGAGTCGGTGCAGGGGTCATTGTCCCTTGAAGTCACATGAGTTGCAGATCGAGCTCCGTGCTGATGAAGTCAGGAGTGCTGGCGTGGATGGCTTTGGGGCTGTGGTGTGAAGCGGGACGATGCGAAATGTGGTGTCCACAGGCCATGGTGCAGGCAGCAGCTCAGTGATGGCGTCCAGTGTTGTCGGTGAAACTAGGGCTGAGGTGTGAAGTGGGGCTGTGCAACATGCAGTGTCACCAGGTCACGGTGCAGGCTGCGGCAACGTAGTTGCTGAAGCATTTTTGTCGGTAGGCCCAAGTCGGTGGTGAAGCATTGGACAGGCTCCGTGCGGCATCCACGGGTCGCGGTGCAGACCGGGATGTCTGTTGACGACACTGGAGTCCATGGAGCTGGTGTCGGTGGGCCTGGGCTGCAATGCGGGGAGGGACCGTGCTTCGTGTACCTCACCAGAGGTGTCCACAGGCTACGATGCAGGCAGCGGCGCTGGTGTCAGCAGGAGCATCGTTGTCGGGGATGCCCAGGCTTCGGTGTGAGCAAGACAATGCCGGATTGCAAGACCCACAGGTAGCGGTGCAAGCAGCGGCTCGGTGGCGGTGTCAGGGGGTGGCATTGGTGAGATCAGGGTTGAGGGGTGAAGTGGGACAGTGCGACTCTGTGCGGTGTCGGTAGGTCACAGTGCAGTCCAGAGGTATCGGCGGCGGTGCAGTGATATTTCTTCCTGAACAGCACACAAAACACCGGTCCCAGCGCTTTAGGCAGATTAAACTGCAGTCTTTGGTGTCCCAGAGACTTCCAACAGGAGGCAAGCTCTACATCAAGCCCTTGGAGAACTTTCTCAAGCAGGGTACACAGCAAACTTCACCCTTTGCTCTCTTTTAAGGCAGAAGCAACAACCGAAGGCCAACCCAGCAAAGCAACACAGCAAAGGGGTAGTACTCCTCCTCCTGCTCTTCAGCTCTTCTCCTTGGTAGAGGTTCCTCTTGATCCAGAAAGATTCTAAAACTCTGGGGTTTTGGGTCCACTACCTAGGCCCCTTTCAACCTTTAAAATAGGCAAACTTCAAAGGAAAGTCTCTGTTGTTGACAAGATCCTGCCTTGCCCAGGCCTGGCCCCAGACACACTCCAGGGGGTCGGAGACTGCATTGTGCGAGGACAGGCACAGCTCTTTCAGGTGTAAGTGTCAACTCATCCCTCCCCAATCTAGCTCAGGAGACTCATCAGGATATGCAGGCTACAGTCAGCTCCCTTTGTGTCACTGTCTAGAAGGGATTCACAACAGCCCAACTGTCAGTCTGACCCAGATATGGAATACACAAGCATGCAGAGGTACAGAATGGTTTAGAAAGAAAATGCCCACTTTCTAAAAGTGGCATTTTCAAACAGACAATTTAAAAACCAACTTTACAAAAAGATGTGTTTTTAAATTGTGAGTTCAGAGACCCCAAACTCCACAACCCTATCTGCTCCCAAAGGGAAACTACACTTAAAAGTTAGTTAAAGGCAGCCCCCATGTTCACCTATGAGAGATAGGCCTTGCAACAGTGAAAACCGAATTTGGCAGTATTTCACTATTAGGGCATGTAAAATACACCAGTACATGTCCGACCTTCTAAATACACTACACCCTGCCCATGGGGCTACCTAGGGCCTACCTTAGGAGTGCCTTACATGTACAAAAAAGGAAGGTTTGGGCTTGGCAAGTGGGTACACTTGGCAGGTCGAATTGGCAGTTTAAAACTGCAAATACAGACACTGCAGTGGCAGGTCTGAGACATGTTTACAGGGCTACTCATGTGGGTGGCACAATCAGTGCTGCAGGCCCACTAGTAGCATTTTGATTTACAGGCCCTCGGGACACATAGTGCACTTTACCAGGGACTTATGAGTAAATCAAATATGCCAATCATGGATAAACCAATCACCAATACAATTTACATGGGGAGCATGTGCACTTTAGCACTGGTTAGCAGTGGTAAAGTGCCCAGAGTCCTAAAGCCAACAAAATCAGGTCAGAAAAAGTAGGAGGAAGGAGGCAAAAAGATTGGGATGACCCTGCAAAAAGGGCCGGGTCCAACACTGTTTCTCTCTTTTTCTTGTGCCCATGTTTTTTTTCCATTTTTTGCCATTCGTGCCTGTGTTTCACCTTATTTTTCTATTTGTTTTCCCACTTGTGCCTGTGATTTTGCCACTGTTTTCCCATTTGTGCCGGTGATCATGGCATTGTTTTCTCACTGTGCCCTTTGCTGGCAATCCCTTCCCCCCTCTCTGCTGCTCTCCACTCTCCCGTCTGCCATGACCCTACCAGCCCCACCCACTGCACTTTAGGCTCCTATCCCCTCCCCGTACATACTTAATAGTTGCAGCAGTGCAGGTGCACTCAACGGGCACACAACTGAGCCCCAAAGGCATAGCAAAGGTACTCCCGTCTGCCCCTTACACGTTAGGTCTGCTCCTAGCTACAGAAAATCTGTTTTTTTCCCAGTCCACCACTACCCTGCCTCACTCCTCTATGACTTCAACCATGGTCACTGTGTTGCTGCTGCACCACACCACACAACATAAAAAGAAGCTTCACCTGAACCTCCTGCCACTACACCTGCACTGACCCACCCACCACAGCCACACCAAAGCACCGAATACCCCACATGCTCAAGCACCCTCAAACTGACACACAACCGCACCACAATCCTCAACATCATGCATGCGCCTTAACACCCGCTTGTTCAGCAAACACACTACATAGATCAGGGACCTACTGGATGATGCCACCCAAACATCCTTCTCCTCATGGAAACATGATTGACTGCAGCATCGACCACAGACATCGCCACAGCCATCCCAGCGGGTACAAGATCATCAGACACGACCGTCAACACAGGCCCAGAAGAAGGATCACCATCATTGTCAAGGACATCATCAGATGCAGCACCACCATAAAAAACTGGAACAGACTACATGGAACATCTCACTTTTAAACTGCAAATCACAGCCAACTTCACCTTGGGTGGAAACCTGGTTTATCGACCCCTAGAACCTGGAGACAATTTCTCCAGTAACATCACTAAGCTTTGATGTGCCATTGGCCATCAACTGCAGCATCTACATCCCCCTAGGAGACCTCAGCTGTCACCTAGATGACCTAACTGACCCTAACTCAGTTGCACTCTGTGAAAGCCCCAGAAACCTTGAACTTACCCGATACTCTCGGCTCCCACTCACACTGCCAGATTCATCCTGAATGTCATTTTTACCTATCTGTTCAATGACATCGCAATCAACACATCCCCATCGATGCCCTGGAATGACCATGCCATTGACAGTCTTACAATGAATATCATCCGCTACAGAAAATGACCCCTACTGGCTGAGCCTGCTGATGCTGGAACAACCTATCAGGGATGGAGTGGGCTTCTACAACAACCAACAGAACACAGAGGCTACCTAATAAGCACCAATACCTTGTCAGCTTGGAAAAGAAGCCAATAAAAAAAGAACACAAACTCAGGCCAGCTGGTACTCAGAAAAACTCAGAATGATCCAACAGCATTGCGAGTAACTATACCGGAGGTGGAGAACAAGCCAGGAAGAATCAGACAAGGACGTGTTCAAATCCTCCCATAAGGGCTGCCACAGCAGATCTAGGAAGATAAGAGGAAGACCCTAGCCAAACTCATCAACAGCAGCTCCTACAGCAGCAAAGACATTTTCTCAATCATCAAGGGCTTCACCACACCCACAAAAACCACCAGCAACATCACCCCAAAAATTGTGCAATGACCTCTCAGAATTTCTCTGCAACAAAAACACAGCCATATAGAGCAACTTCAACCTGTAATAAGGGCCCAACTACCTCGTAACAGGCCTATTGGTATTGGCCAAAGGCAACATTCTGACCACATGAAACACAATCACCACAGAGGAAACAACATTAATCATGAAGACCTCTACTCTGGGGCCCCCAACTTGCCTTCAACAAAGGTTCATCCTTAATACCTCCATCAACAAAGATATCTTCTTGTAAACTTGGAAGGACACAGTCATCAACAGCTTCCTGAAGAAGCACTCAGCAGTCCCAGCTAAACTTGTGAACTACAGACCGATACCCCCTCTACCATACCCTGCCAATATCCCAGAAAACTTAAACAACAGACAGTTCGCCAACTACCTCGCCAACCACTAGCTTCTCAATGCCCTACAAATAGAATTCCGATGTACCCACAGTACAGAGACTGCTCTCATATAGCAATAGATGACATCGGGATGATCCTCAACAGAAAAGAAACCATAGCTCTCATCCTATCCAACACAAAAGGAGATATAAAGTACATAATTATTAGATTTCTTTTTAATGATTTTTCATCTGGAAATTAATTCATATCAGATCTTCTTCAATATTTTGTTCAAAATAATCTTTATTTATTCACTTCTTTATTCACTGAGAAAAGATGACAACCAGGCAACCCCTCTTCTTCAGGGCTGCAGAAAACATTAATCAAAAAATAAAAATTATGAAACTGCATAATTAAAATTACACGTACGTATCATCTAGCACCTATTTATAGCCACAATATGAATTGCTTTCAAATGGAGTGGCATGCGACATACATGGCTATCACTATAAGAAAAATTACACAGTTAAAAAACCATGACGGAAAATAGGAAGCAAAAATAAATTAGGAGCGTTTTAGACAGCTATTTCTAAAGATAGAAAAGAAAACAAAGCTTTTTGAAGGGAAAACAGAAAAAGAGTAATATTAATAAACCTAACAATTAAAAACCTTTGTGTTATATTATTGACCCAAGAATTAATTATGTCATATCTTTTCAATTTCTATAAGTAATATTCCAGCTACAAATTTTGGAACCACCAAATATTAATAATTAATCAAAGTCACAACAAGAGACGTTTTCACCTATGTGCTTCATACTCAAATCACTGTATACAGAAAATGTTGAACAATTAAGAATTCAATATTATTTATTTCAAATTCGATAGTCCAATACAAAGTATGATATACTCAAATATTCTAGTGCAATATCAACATAATTAATAGTACCTGATCATCCAAATACATAACTTGATTAGGACATTGTACTTTTATTAAAATAAGGGGAATATTTATGAATTTGTCACACAGTGCAACACACCAAGTCACTTTGCTGGGATGTGTGACAGGGAAAGAGCAGGAATGAGCCGTGTTTAAAAGAATACAGCGCATTCCTCCCTTTTCCCCCCTGCTAGTGCTGTTTTGTCTGCCTAGCGCCAACACTGGCACCCTTGTGCCTTGGTGCAAAGGTGCCCTATTTGTATGCAGGATAGCATGCAGCACACATAGAAAGAAGAAAAAACGAAGAGAAATAAAAACGTTTTGCCTTGGTACACCACTCCTGGGAGGTGTATCTTTTTGGTGCATTCCGAGGTTTACCAGTTCTGGTCAATTTGAGAATGCGCAAAAACAATGGGAGTTGCATGGGAACACCCTTGCAACACCCATGGAACACCTCCCTAGCACAGAGTAAGGCAGTGCAGTGATTTGCGGGGTATTGCTTTACTCCAGATTTATGGGTGGCCTTGTCTGTCTTCATAAACCTAACTTAAGCTTTGCGTTGAGCATTTACCATATTGCAAGGTGCAAACGCAATGCAAACTGGGTCATAAATAGGGCCCCAAATGTTTTACTTTAGAAATGTTCATTGCCTATTCCGGTATTTTACAATATAAGGTGTTCAGATTCTCATATCAATAAATATTGTAATACTGACATTTATAAAGAATGAAAATTTAGACCTGTATAACAAAGAACATTAGAACAGACTTAACATTTAAAAATACACTGGTTCATATCCTAAAATGCTGGCTGCCTGACCTTGCTGTCAGGGCATTTGCAATCCGACAGCTGTCGGCGGAAGTTAACTGTGTAGTAGGTGTAATACTCCAAGACAGACATAGCCATAGGCTAACATGTATGATGGCAACGCAGGAAAGCCAGTCTCTGTGTCAGTTTCCATTGATGATGGCATACGTCATGTACATGTATGTGGGGTTACAAAAAAAAGCTCACTTGCCTCCTAACACTGTAGCCAACAACACTTCCTCCAGTTTTACTACTGTTATCGACCTCTGGGAGCCACGATGCCGGGCAAAGCAGATGACAGGGCCCCTAACTTCTCACCTGAGGAGTTAGAAAAGCTGTCAACTGAGATCCTGTCCCTGTACAGCCAGCTGCATGGGAACCCAGAGGAACAGGTACACGTTTGAATGGAAAATGCATTTCTAAGTAACTTTTTTGAGCACAGGTTAATTTGTCACTTTTAGTTCCTGAGTGATGTGTTGTAATTGGAGTGTAGTAAACTCAATAAGTTGTCTGGGAACAAAACGATGTTTAACAATGTTTTTAAATGTCTGTAAATTGAAAGGTAAAGTCATCTGAATAAGTAAGGTGACTTTTCATTTTCCATTTATAAAATACATGCCCCTTACCTCCAGTGGCCAGTAGACACTATACCATAAGTATAAGTCAAAATGAGAGAAATGTAAAGTACAAGAAAAATATTTCAAGCCATGGACTTGTCTGAATATTTTATCACTTTAAATGTATCCCATTTTCTGATGAATGAGGATATATATATATATATATATATATATATATATATATATATATATATATATATATATATATATATATATTATTCATGTAATGGTGCCAAATATGGGAAAAGGTATATCATGTGCTGCAAGTACATATGGTGGAGGCTCTCAATCACCTATACAAATATGTCCCATTCCAACACATACACTTGTTCATGCACCACCAAAAATGGTGCTCTCACTGACACACATGGCAGCCCTTCTTTACTGCCCTTAGTCATTGTATGTGGCTCAAACCATAGTATCTGGCTCTAAAAACATTAGGCATTAAGTCAGTGAAGCTACCCGTGGGTGTGTGAAACAATGTACAAGCTGTTTAGCCTTCAGCAGCTCACAATGATTTCTACTGATCAGAAGCAGCTCTCACTGCAGGAAGTGTTTCAGACCCCTGGACTAGATAATGTTGATGGCCTAATGGGGGCATTAAAAGCATTGAGAATACTCAATAGATTAGTACAAATTAGTATGTTCTAAGAAGAGAAAACATTCTGATGAATAATCCGTACTAACCTTTTAGAAATGTTTGTGAGAGATTTTAGAAAATTGTGCCATATCAATAAAGACAAACAAAACCTGATTAAACATATTTTTCTTTCTTTTTTCTTATCCATAGAGGTTCAACACCTATCTGAAGAGGGTGATATGGAAGGCCATCACCAAGAAGGTGCAGAACCGGCGGGTCTACAAGCGTAACAGCATACATTACAGGAAAAGGTAGGGGGATCTACAATACTGGACCGGCAATTCATCTCAAGTCTAGCTCAGCCAGTCTTCTCAACATGGAAAGCACATGTGCCACACATTGACCCCCCCTAATGGCCCGCATACTTGTAGAGGCCTATCCAGGACTTGATGGGCAGTGCAGAGCCCAACAGCAAGGGGGTAAGTTGATTTTTTGAGTTCTTATTGTTAGATACCTATTTTTGTTACAGCAATGATTTCTGGCATCAACATAAAGGTTGACACACATTCAACGCACAAGAGGACTTCTGGAAGGTGTACGTTTTGCACAAAATGTATGATGATGTGTTTTGTGTATTGATTTGTATTAAAGGTTGCCACTAGATTCCTTATCACAACCAGAGGACTGTTTTGAGCAGACAGATGCCTGCCTAAGCAAAAAAGGTACCTGACTGTTGTCTAGGTTATGAGGGACAGTTGTACCAAGCAGGCCTCAGTTAAGAATATTGCTAGGAGTGATGCTCCATCACATTTGTGAGTAGGTAATGTTGGCCCTATTGCAGGTGACATGCCATACAATGCACTTATGATACAGTAGTTGTTTCTAACTTTACATTGGTGAGTTGGTATAGTGACCAAACAATATTGAACATCTGGACAAAAATACCTAGGAACATGAGTACAATGGCAACATTTCTTAGCAAAAACATTTGATAAATATGTTTTCATTGCAAGATACAAGTCCGTTCATGTTGACAGTAGCAGATTGCCGTGAAGCCTTACTCCGTAACAAAAGTGCATGTAAGCCAGTCTGTTTCAACAAACATGAATTTAGTAGCCAAAAATTATTAATTGAAACAGACAGGAATGTGTACACTTTGGTGACCAAGTTACACATACCCTAAACAATATTTTTGTGTCCTTTGTTATGTGCAAATGAAATGATGAATCATTAAAAGGGACTTTTGCAGATGGGCAATATTCATGATACAGAGCTTTTTGCTAAATATTTATTTTTGTGACATGAGTTCACTATTCAAAACAACCAATCTGTAACATTCAGAGGTGTCAAACAAGTCCATGAGGAATTTGAAGTGTTTAAGTGAAATATTCCAAAATGAAATGGGACTAATGATGGTACTTTCCTAAACGGTGAGCAAATGGGTCCATATTGTATTCCCTACATCCATGGGATAAAGCAGGTGAAAAATTAGGAATGTTTTGTTAGATAACCTTGTGAACATTTTGATTTGAAGATATATGATAAAAATGTTGTATGTGTATTTTCAACATTTTCAGCAGCAGGTGAAGAAAACTTTGGCATGAACGTGGCGAAGCAGCTGGCCACTGTGCGTCAAGTAGAGAAACATCAGACACCGATGGACACAGTGGAATGGAGGGTGAGGGAACTGGCACGGAGGCCACCAGCTCTACATCTTTGTCACAGGCCTCTAGAGAAGACCAGTCCCTAGTGGTAGCGGACCAGACAGGGCCTATTCCATTGCATCCTTGTCTGCTCCCCAGATTCCTATCTCCCTCCTCACTCTTGCTCCTCACCGGTTGGCCATACCCACCCCCTATAAGGGTTGGGGGTCTCCTTTGACGTAGGCACCTCCCTCCTGCCCCTGTCCCCCGGCTGTGCTAAGTGAAGAGACTACTGACCTCCTACACAGCATCTCTGTAAGCCAGACAGAGAGTTTGTGAATGGTATCCAGGTGCTTAGTTGCCAAATGTAACAGATGGTTATTTTCCTGGATGCCATTCACAGTACAATGTCTGGCATGCAGAGATCGCGTGTGAAGATAGCCTCTGCACTGACTTCAGCCCCCAAATGGCCCAACCTTGTGTCCCAACTCCTGTTCCTTCCACATCCCAAATTTCACCTACCACCTCAATCCCAAGCACACTCACTTCCTTGCACGCACCCACTCCAGCAGACAAAAGCAGCATACCCACGCATAGATACAAACACACCAAGACAAACAAACATACACCCATCCAAAGACACAAATTACTGACGCTTCGCCCACAAGCACCACAACAACATTCATTCCAGTGCAAACATTTAGCATGATACCGGACACTTACATCAAAATTAAACATGTTTATATTTTTGTCACTTGTGAATGCAGGTGTGTTTATTTACAAATGATAAGTGTTAATAATAAACACATATGCCTTACACATCACACACACGAAAACAACCATATTCACCACCACCACACCCATAACTCCGACAACCACAGAGACATGCGCCACTACTTCAACACCCACCACCACATCAACAAATACCACCACACTCACCAGCATACCTACAAGCATCACAGCCACAACATCTGCCTCAATATCAAACTCATCCAAACACACACAGTCACACACAGACACCTACACGCTAAACAATACACACCAAACCTACATGCCAAAAATCATTTGAATCCAAACACCTGCAAAAGCACACTTACCCAAATAGACACACTCACATAAAAGAACACACAAACACCAATACACATCAAATGCAAATGCACACACTCACTCAAACACTACACACATTCAAAGAAACACACCCAAATATACACCAGACCCACATGCACCTGCAAAACAAACACACACACAGCACCCACTCCAGCTCCCTCTGCCTCCCAAACCCCATCCTTTCCCACCCCTTTCACCTCTGCTCCTCCACCGCTTTTACTGCCTACCTGTCCCTGACCACTGAGAAACCTAAACCCACCCCTGCCAAGAAAGATCATTGAGGTGGCTGCGCTGCCCACTAGGTGCCCCTTACAGAGGAGATTGCCCTTGGCGCAGTGTAATTAGGAGGCAGGTTCTGGACCTGAAGCCCAAAATACAATTCCAGAGAATCTTTGGACAATTGTTTTTTTTTTTTTTGTGAAACATTTCATTTTGAAAGAAGTATCTCATTTTCTTCATAAATTAGCATTTATTTTCACAAAGTTTGTCCTGCCATTATTTCCAAATTCTTAGTAATTGATTGATGACAATGTTATTAATGCAAATGTGAGTAACATAAAATTAATTTCATTTATGGCAGTGACAAACACTGGTTTATTGTTTACATATTTGTATAGTGGATACAGTAGTGATGAACATTTGTGATGAATATTTGTGATGGACTTGATAATTTAGGTTTATCATAAACACATATGCATTAAACATGAAAAACCCTTTTGAGTTAAATGAAATCTAATGATTGACAGAAAATGCACAAGATCAGGGTAAATGTTATATTATTAATACACATATGCCATGTTTTAAGTTTAGAGGTGACATTGAATGTACATTTCTTATTGATCCCACTAGTTGCATTGTATAATGCAATTACTACATTTTACTTGATTTATGTGGTTCAAATAATGTGTAATGTAGATGTATATGATGTTTACGGGAAATGATTGCACAAATCTGTATGGACACATTTTGACTTTGAGAATGATGTGACTTTTGTGTAGGTGTCTATTTGCATAGCATGAAGTCACTTTTGACCCAATTGGTGAATGTAAATACAATACAGACGTGTGTTACCACATTACACACATATGCATTGGACATTATTGTACTTTTTCTTGCAAGTATTTAAAAACAATGCATAGTCCAAAACTAATGTACACAAACATTTTTTATAGTAACAGGTAAAACAGTCACTCACCTTTGGTTCTGGCAACAGCAGGATTTATTTTGTCATGGTCCAGTAGCAGCAGCAAAGGTAGGATTTGTATGATGGGGTTCATGGTTGCAGGGAAAGTGAAAAGCAGAAAAAAGGTGGGTTTCAACCTTATTTGCCTTTGATTCAGCCAAATAAGGTGTGCAGGTTTAGATGTCACAGTTACATCAGCAAGAAGGTACATCATGATTGGCCCAGTGGTAAAACTGGCTGTGGTCCCGAAGCCAGACGCTTTTGCCTATGGCGAGTCGATGCAGGTGTAAAATTATGACGGTGATGGCGGTTTTCTAATAGACTTTCCTCTATGGGCCTGCCTGCATGTAAATAGAGTGGGCAAACTGCCTAGTCGGCGGACGGGTTATCCGATGGAGAAATTATGGTGGGACTGATTCTGCAAAGATCTAAATCAGGTGCTAAATTTCTTTTATGATACTCCAAGCTCAGAGTCACATTAAAGTTACTGTCATTAAGGTATTGATGATATCTTTTAAGTTCATCTTTTGACTCCTTCCAAATCATCAAAATATCATCAATATATGTGTCCTACAAAGATACTTTATCGGGCGGTATACATCAACATTCTAGGCATGCACCTTGTCATACAAACTCAAAAACAGATTTGCATAAATGTAAGCAAACCTGGAACTTATTACTGTGCCGTGTTCCTGATGGTGCGGCTTGTCCCGATAGAGAAAAGAGTTATTCTCACAAACAAATTTTGTCAGATCCAAAAACATCCATCAATGCTGAATATAGCTAGAGAGCTAGAGGATTTCATAGATAAGACAACTCTAAGCACTTCCAATTGCTTACAATGATCTATTATAGTATCTAAACTCAATACATTCATTGTTACAAGGAAGTCATCATTTTCCTCAGGTACAACCAATATCTGATACAGGAGGTCTTTAGTGTCCCTGATAAAGGAAGGTAAAGTGGAGAACTTAGGAGCCAGAAAGATGCTACTATATTATGACACTCTCTCAGTATGTGACCCCAAACCCGAAACAAGAGGTCTTCCCCGTGGGATCTTGCTCACTTTGTGGATTTTTGGCAAAAAGCAAATAACTGGAGTTTGTGAGATATGAACATTAAGATACTCGTTCTCTTCCTCTGCCAACAAATCTTTCTCAAAACACATTTTCAATTTGTCTTTCAACCTTCTTTTAGAGTCATGTAAGCAACTCATTTCTACAGGTATATAATTATTAGTAATATTCAATTGTCATCTTGCTTTAAAGTCATAAGCTTTATGATTTAAAATAACAGCATTTCCTTCTCTATTAGCTTGACTGATAATTATAGAAGTATCACTCCTCAAAGTATTGGTTGCATTTACATCATCTTTATTCAGACTGAATCTAGTCTTATATCTGGGAAAAGAGTCAAAACTAGTGATAACCAAGTTATAAAACACATCAATCACATTGACACTTGTCCAATTCGGAATAAATACATCAATCACATTGCCACTTATCCAATTTGGCATTAATGTTGAGTTCATCTTAAGATCGGATTCTGCTGGTGCAATCTCCAAAATACCCAACTGTTGTGCCAGATCCTCAATATCTACATCAGTTCCATCCTCCATGTATGCAAGATACCTAGAAGCCAGAATAGCATGGGGAAACAAATCAGGTCTCTCTAAACCATTATACTTAGGAGTTTGAATATAGGGACCGGGAAAATTTGTGGCACTCTCTGAATTTAGAGCTTATATTATTTGATTCACTAATCATGAAAAATAATTAGAAGCCTGAATGGCTGTAGTAGCTGGAATAGAGGGATTCAGGAAAAGTCTCTTTGAGAATATTTTAAGAACATTTGTTCTCTAATTGGTGTTTAATTTTATTTTGGAGTGTGATTTTGTATGTAGATGTTCAACAGCTTACAAATTCTCAATAAGGTGTATAACTTTGAATTATGTGATAGATATAGAGTACAGGTTTTGTTCTGTATGGTAACACCAGCATTGGGAAGTCTTTCCTCATATTCTATTGGACAGAAATATGAAGCACAATGCTTTCAGGTTAAAGTGCGTGGCTAATGGTTTGGCAGGAACTGGGCCAAGTTATAAAGGGGATAAGAAATACAGTGCCACATTTGCAAGGAAGTGGTGTTATTGAGGAGGACTCACTGACTGAGCATCATTGCTCTTGAGAGACAATGACAATACGATTTCCATACAGTTGGATTAGTGAGACCTCAAATCTTTTTTTTTTTTTTTTTAGATTAAATGTGGACATTTACTATTTAAAGGACTGTGTGATAGAGCAGTGGGACTAATTTTGTAAGATATAATAATATCATAGGACAACAATAACATTTACACCCATGTAGAGATAACTTGAAATACAGTAGATGGGGTGTTGTCTTCTATGGAGAGATCATAAATTAGCTTGTGGCCAAATGTTTTTAATATCAGATATGGAATCAGTAATTTTTCACTCACTTTGAAAAGCTATTAAACATTTTTTTGGGTGCACTACCCATAAGAAGCAAATGTCCATTGGCCACATCTGAGGTGTATACATTAAATCTGATTATGTTGTTCTGAGGTTACTGTGGCAGGGAATTAAATGTTTTTTTTTAAATGATAATCACTTAAATTGGTAGTTAGCACAAGAACATAAAGCTATTACATCACACGTTTAAAGAGTGAGAGTCGAATGGTTATTCTTAATGAGCTGCAACTGGAAACGTATTTGATATTTGTATAAAAAAGGGCGGATAAGGTTCAAATTGTCTTTCTTTAAAAATGTTAATATGCGGGAAACATATTGACATGAGAATTTTAATCCTTTTTATTGTAGATTACCGGAATGGGGCAATGAAAAATTATAAAGTAAAAAATCTATGGTAAGAAAAGAATAATGCTTTAAATACGCTAGCTAACTTAGTTATAAGTTACTATTTATTAATTTTGATATTGTACTGAAATATTTTGGTATATCACACTTTGGATTGGATTCTGAATTGTTCAACATTTTTAGTATAGAATGATTTAAGTATGACACACATATATTAATACTACTCTTTTTTGGGAATTTGATTATTTTTGTTGGTTCCAAAATATATGTGTAATATTACTTATAGAAATTGTAAAATTATGAAATAATTAACAATTTGTCAATTAGATAAAACAAAGGTTTTTGATTGTTTAGGTTTATTTATCTTCCCCTTTTTTTCTTTTTCTTCATAATACTTTGTTTTCTTTTCTATATTCAGAAGTGTCTATCTATTATGCCTCAAATATATTTTTTCACCATGTATCCGGTCATGACTATGTCGTTTTTCTTATAGTGATAGTGATGTATCTTGCATGCCGCTCCATTTGAAATCAATTCATATTGTGGCTATAAATATGTGATAGATGATGTATATAAAGGATTTTAATTGCACAGTTTGATCATTTACATTTTTTGATTAATATTATTTGCAGCACTGAAGAAGGGGGTTTGTTCCTTCGAAACATAAGTTGGTTGGCTTTTGTCTTTCCTCAGTGAAGAAATATAGATCATTTTGTACAAACTATCAAAGAAGAGATGCAAATTCATTTTCAGATGAAATATCACTAAAAGGGAATCTTTTAATTAAGAATTAAGGTGTACTTTATACCTTCTTTTATGGTAGATTACATTTAAATGAGACTAGTGGAGTGGTCTTGGAAGTGACGCCACCGTGCCATAGATCCCTAACCCCACACTGTCTTATGTTTTTTTATAGCCCTCATCCTACTTAACCACTCTGCAGCTTTCAACACAGTCTCCCATCCCATCCTGATCAGGTGACTTCACATGATTAGCATCCAAGAATCTGCCCTCCAAAGGATCTGCACCTTTCTCTCCAGAAAACCCAAACATACCACCATACTCTTCAGAAGCCCTGACCTCAATTGTGGAGTCCTGCAAGGTTCCTTTCTGAGACTGCCCTATTCCACATGTACATGACTCCATAGGCAGATGACATCCACTCACATGACTCACATACATGCCTATGCCAACGTAACATGGTTAATATTCTCCCCATCAGACAAAGCACCCAGCACAAGAAGCAACTTTAACTCCTACATTGCTGAAGTGACACCTGGATGACAAGACTGAAGTGGTGATCTTCGGAAAAGATACCTTGCCCTGGAACTGCACCTGTTGGCCTACAGACCTCGGACCCACTCCCACCCTCAGCCCACAATCATGACATCTCAACAGCAAACTGAACATGTCTGTTCGTCCATTAGCACAATCTGCTTCTAAACCCTGTGGACGATAAAAAAAGATCTACAAGGGGTTACCAAACAACACCTGGAAAACTATAACCCAAGCTCTCATCACAGGCAGACAGGACATGGGAACACCCTCTGTGCAGAAATCATCACCACCTCACAGAACAACTACAGGCCATCCAGAATGTAGGAGCCAGTCTGGTTCTCAACCTCTCATGCCAGTCTCACATCACACCACACCTGACGGAATTCCACTGGCTCCAAATACACAGGCACACAAAGTTCAAGCTTGTCACCCACACATACAAAGCATAACACTACACAGGTCCAGCCTACCTGAACAGCTGTGTGCAGTTCCGCCAACCCTTCAGATACCTCTTTTCAGCCAGACTCTCACTAGCACATGCCCTTCCCACACACAATAGCAGATTAAGAGGTCAAGCCTTTTCATACATTGCTCCAAAAATATGGACTGACTCTCTGTGAATTCTGCAAAAAGTTGAAAACTTGTCTCTTCAAGTAAGTCTCCTTGAAGCTGGCCTCAAACATCTGAAAAACACCAGGATGCTCTTTTGGGTGATACTGTGCTATAGAAATACATATAACATAACATATCTGGGTTTGATGGCACTTGCCCGATTTCTGAAGATGTCCAAGATTGTTTGCACTTGCCTGGCCTTGCTCAGTTCATCTGCTAGTACAAACATGGAGATCCCTGCTGGTAGTTGAGACATAAAACATACTTCAGGTATGAGTAGGCCCAGACTTTACTTCACTTGCCCAAACGTATTGAGGCCATGTGATACTTGTGTCAAATTGTGCCATACCAAATATGGATGTTTCAAGCAATGGCTTTGCATATTAAGATAGACTCTGCTTCACTGAGTTTGAGCCAAACCTACAATGAACATGGCCTTGCATGAACTGACTCTCTGAAGGGGCCTGCTTGACTAGCAACTGCAAGATGTGGTAGGAAGTTTCAGAAAGATATTCTATTTTTTTAAGAACATCAGAAGATGTTTTAACCATGCATACAATATCTGAATTGTTTTAAATTGTAATCTCACATATGTGGTAGGGGTATGATAGAAGATCTATCATCATTTGTTTGCATGGTTATGTGACATCAGAGGGAATGGCTAGGAACCTGGCTCAAGAAAACCTCAAATCCAATTTGTTTTCCATCTCTTGAATCAACATGATCACACAATTCTGCTTCTCAAAGGATGTATTTCAGGTGCACTGTGGGAAGGACAAACACCTTTTGGGTCATCATACCAGACCAGAAATGTAGAGCACCAGCTGAGAAGCAGGACCATATTATACAAACCATAAACATGATCAATCTTGTTGGGGTACCAGCCTGAGCTCCAAAAGAAGGATATCTATCACAACATGATCTGGAAACACAATATAGCAAGTTTTAGGTAAAGACCCCCAAACTAGGTGTGGTCCAAGGATAAGGATCCATTCCCTAAAAGGTTGTGCTTAGACATAGGATATAGACACCCAAAATGGTGTGGTTGGGCTGAGAATTGCCCAAGAGGCAAGTTTGAGGATCTGGTCTTGGGTTCCTATGTGGTGTGGCCTAAGGCTGTGACCAACCATTGTGTTGTTTACATATATGAATCAAGCTTATCTCATAAGCTGGAATGGTAAACTAATACTTTGTTGAGGAGAGACATCCATTTTAATGCTAGGATGCAATCATTAAATGTTTCTCTCAAAAAGAGAATGTATCAATCTTTTCTCAGGTTGCAGGGCATCTTTTTTGGTTCAGTACAATAAATGTGTGTCTGATATTATCAAAGTCCATAGACCTTAATATGCTAAAAGAGGGATCACAACTGCACACATATTAAGCTTCTGCCAAGAACCACTATGGCTGGCTGAGGAATTGTTCCTGCTGATGTATCCTAAACTTTCAATTGTGGATTTGGTTAGACAAACTCTTCAGTCTGCAGAGTGGACTTTAAGAGATTTGAGTGCAGGTGGGGCGTCCAAAAGGTATGGCCAAAATTACATTTTCAGCTTTCTATGAGTTAACTGGAACATACATTTTTAAGTATTTGAACATGAGAAGAAGGGAAAGTGGAGAATGTCTTATGGATACATTTTGGTGATGAAGTGTTTGTTTTTTTATTAAAAACATGCATGAGTCAATAGTTGTTCATGAAGATGCATTATCTATAGTCAGTTTGAAGTGAGGGATTGTTTAACAACCTAGTACTGCATACATCTATATAATTATCTTTTTATAATAACACATTTTGTTGATTTAAAAAAAACACTAATACAGATGGAAAAATGCAACCACCCTTCCCCAGGACCTTCCTGCACATCTTTCTGCACAGACCACCTTGATATACAAGATAAATCACATCAACAACAAGGGCCCCCACAGAGAGGGAGCTGCATCAGACTTTATAAGTGTGAATCTCATTGCCGAGTGTATCATAGACTGTGCCAAAAGGATCTATAGTAATACCTCAGTACCATTGTAAAGGATCCAAAATTTAGCCCTCACAACATACATCAGCTTCTCCATGGCCAAACAGTGATTGATCCCCTTTCGCTACTCCTCTAGCGAGGCGGGCTACGTTTCCCTTGGCAATCATCAACCGAAGCCACAACCAAGACAATTTATAAGTGTTAAAGTCAAAGGGCCAGATTTAGACATCTACACAGAATTTACAACCAATCTGACCTCTATACTGCAAACATGTCAGAGATGTATGAAGACCTCATGTCCCCTTGGTTTGTGCAATTCATGACAAACCTAATATGCCATTTAACTGTAAAGTGTTATGTTCCTTGTGCAATGCATATGTGCATATTATTGACACATCATGTCAAGATAAATGCACATTCATTCTCCAGTCTCAATCTCAGGAACACATATAATTTTGGTGTAAGTGTCCAGTAACATGATGAATTCATGGCTTCCACCAAAATGAACATGTCCATCACAAATGTACAACATAATGTATGCATTTAATAAAGTAACTAAAATAAACAACCTGTGCTTGTCGCTGTTACAACTGAGAGTAGGTACATGACACACACATTAGCAGCAATGACATCACCAGCAAACAATTAGTAACAATCCAAAAATAAGGCCAGGACAAAGATATTCTCACATTAAAAATATTTTATACAAATAAGATAACTCTCTCATAAGTAAAATAAAGATTTGTCAGTGAGACTGGATCCTCAGGGTTTGCGCCTGTTCCCAATATGTCCACCTCTTGGCAGCTCCAAACTCTGATAGCTATCATAGCACAGAATTAAAGAATTACCAAGTGGGGGATAGGTTTTAGGTTGGGAACTGCGGGGATGGCGACCTGTGGAAGCGAGAGTTAAGAACACAATAGCAAGGTTATTCACATTAATCTTCATAAACTTTGTTTTTAATTCTTTATGCTCGAACAACATGAGAGATCAAGAACTTTTCAATAACGTGACCTTTTTATGTTCATATGCTCTGAACATTGAACTCACTGAAGTTAATTCTTAGCATAGCAATTACATCAAAACAAGAATCAATGAGTACTTTTGTTCCCAAAGAATTAACTGCTATAGGATTCATGAATAATACTGTAGCATATGCAAACTGAATAAACTTGTTTTGTCTAGAAAGATCACACTCTGTTTGTTCTAGATTTCAAGATTCAATTGCCCAGAAGTTATTGCGCACCTTATTGCCAGACTGCGCATCAAGATTCAAGTACCTGGAATGATCGCGTGCTTTGTCGATCTGAACTGCAAAGGTTAATTGAATGAATTGCGCACACTGTTGCTGATTCAACCATCAAGATTCAAATGCCTTGAAATGATCGCGCACTCTGCCGATCCGAACTGCAAGGGTTAAGTGCCAAGAATAAATCGCACACTCTGTAAATCACAAAGCCAAAACTCAAATGTTTCTAGAAAACAGAGTCGAGGAAATTTCCATGAACTCTGCCTTACCGCCCTGCTTCAAGATCAGCAAGATAATGAGGACAGCGCCAGGAAATGTCCAAGTAGGCATCCGGAACCGGAGCCCAGGAAAATGCTGCTGCTCTGCACCGGGACCTCTGAATAGTGAGCACGTGGAGCTGGGCTGGGTTCCTTGAATAGACCCAAGCCCCACCCACATGCCACACCCAGCCAGGTTGCAGGAAAGGCTTGAAAAAGAACAAGCTTGAAAATGAACAATACATTACAAACAACATTAATGACAGTTCAAGGTAAATACCTGCAAGGAAAAAAGTTAATATGCAATATCAGCACACAATGCATGAATTATTACATTGCATAAGATTTGTCATTTTGCATTATGTTGCCGGTAGAGCGCGCACTGTCCTGGTGTTGACAGCACTCCCCCTCTCCCAAACGCGCTCTTGGGCCTGGTTTGTCTGGGTTTAGGCGGTGAAAACGCTGCACTAGTCATGGAGCATGAATATCAAAATCCAGAACCTGTTTTACTTCGTATTCCAGTTCTCCTTGTACCAGTACTGGAGTTGGCTGAGAGCACGTTTTCTGGAAAGCTCTTTTCAGGAAAGAAGTATGAAACACGGGATGAATACGTAGTGATTTTGGTAACTGTAGTTTGTAGGATAGTGGATTGATCTGTTGAAGAATTCTGTAAGGACCTATATATTTGGCATTAAACATATGTCTTTTATGTCCTGGCTTATATTGTGGTCCCTCACAATGTTTTTTGTCATAATGTTTTTTATACTTTTGTTTTGCTTTGTTCAGATGTTGTTGGATTTGTTTCTGGGTTTTATGAAGTTGTCGTATTGTTTTTGACACTGCCGGTGTAAGTGAACTTTCTTGTGGAATTGTGATTGGCAAAGTATCTGGGTGGTAACTAAATAGACCGAAAAAGGGTGTCGCTTCCATATAAGTATGATACGAGTTATTGTAGGCCAGTTCAGCTAACCAAAGCATTGATACCCAAGAATGGAGTACTTTTTCAGCATAAGCATGCAAATATTGTTTCAATGTTTGATTAAGTCTCTCAGTTTGGCCATCTGTTTGAGGATGATGACTGGTAGATAATGTAGATGTAACTTGTAGCGTTTTGCACCATGTTTTCCAGAAGTTAGAGGCAAATTGTGAACCTCGATCGGAAAGAATTACTTTTGGTAAGCCATGATAACAGACCACTCGATTTAAAAGTATTGTTGCCAATTCACTGGAGGTAGGCAATTTCCTGCAAGTAATGAAATGTGTATATTTTGTGAGACTATCTACCACCATAGGGATTACTGAGTGATGTTGAACAACTGGCATTCCTGTAATAAAGTCTATTCATGTGTGTTCCCAACGTCGGAGTGGAGTTGGGAGAGGATGTAACAGTCCTTTTGGTTTTGAATGACTTGTCTTGGTATGGGCACAAACTTCACAGTTAGTTACCATTTGCTTGACGTCTTTTGTCAAAGTAGGCCACCAAAAATATTGTTGGATTAGTTCAAGTGTCTTGGGAATACCTGGATGACCTGCCGTAGGTACAACGTGCAACCAATGAAACACTAATTTGCACAACTTGGTTGTAGGAACGAATAAACATGCATCATGAAAGGTAGGCCTTGTTTGATTGATCTTTTGGGGTTTGCTTAAGCCCATTTCTGCCATTTTTTGATGGTGAAAGAATTACAAATATTTTCAAAAAAATCTTCAGTTTTGAGGATACAAACAATTTTGTCTGGAGCAATGATAGCTCGTGGGGGCTGGACTGTGGGTAATATGGTAGAGTCTTGTCTGGACAAGGCATCCGCTTTGCGATTGTCTTTACTGGGACGAAAGGTTACCACAAAATCAAACTCGGCAAAAAACAGCATCCAACGTAATTGTCGAGGAGTCAAAAGTTTAGCTGAACTCAGGAACTGGCGATTACGATGATCTGTGTATACTTTAATAGTGCATCTGTCGCCTAGTAAATAGTGTCTCCACTCTTTAAAGGCATCACGTATTGCTAGAAGTTCTTTCTCAGCAATGACATAATTTTGTTCCGCTTCGTTTAGTTTTCGGGACATGTAAGCTACAGGGTGTAACTGACCGGTATCTTTGTTGGGTTGTGATAACACTGAACCGATTGCCACATCTGAAGCATCTGCTTCTACTATGAATGAACGTTCAGTATCTGGGTGAGTCAAAACTGGGGTGGTGGAGAAGGCTTCTTTTAAGATTGAAAAAGCCTTGTCAGCTTCTGGAGACCATACAAATGGTTCTTTCTTCGTAATAACTTGGTGATTGGTGCCCCTGTCTGCGAGAAGTAGTCTATGAACCTGCGATAGAAATTTGCAAAATCAAGGAAGCACTGAACATCTCGAACAGTTTTTGGGATTGGCCAATCGGATACTGCTTGCACTTTTCTTTCTGCCATGACCATGCCTTGGGGGGTAAGAATGGCCCCTAAAAATTCAACGGTGGTAACATGAAATTCACATTTGCTCAATTTGCAATATAAATGATTTTTCCGAACGGCTGAGAGAATTTTTTGGACATGTTGTACATGTTCGACTTCATTATCAGAATAGATTAGAATGTCATCAATATAAACTATTGCAAATAGATTTAGAAATTCTCTAAGGACATCATTAAGAAAGAATTGGAATGCTGCTGGAGCATTACAAAGTCCAAAGGGTATGACTGTGTATTCAAATAGACCATATCTAGTTTTAAAGGCGGTTTTCCACTTGTCGCCTTCTCTCATCCTGACTAGGTGGTAAGCTCCTCTTAAGTTCAACTTGGTGTAAATTTTAGCCTTTTTAACTTGATCCAACAGGACAGGGATCAAGGGTATTGGGTATTTATTCTTTATTGTGATTTTATTTAACCCTCTATAGTCTATACAAGCCCTAAGATCTCCATTAGCCTTGGGAACAAAAAAAAGAGGAGATGCTGCAGGAGACTTGGAAGGGTGGATAAATCCATTAGCTAGAAATTGGTCTAAATAGTTTCTTAGATATTGATTTTCATGTTCAGACAGGGCATGCACACGACAACTAGGGAGCATAGCACCAGGAGTCAGATCAATTTGACAGTCACAAGGTATGTGAGGTGGCAAGGTTCCTGCTTCGTTTTCATCAAAAACATCAATGAAGAATGAATACTGCAAAGGCAGCGTTACATCTTTTTCAGCGGCTGTAGCTATGTGGGATTTGTGGGAATCTGTGACACTTGATGTTTGGAGACATTTTTCTTTACACCGAAATGAAGAAAACGTGATTTTCCTTTCTTGCCAGTTTATTAAAGGATTATGGTAACTTAACCATGGCATTCCTAGAATAATTCCATACTGAGGAGCATGGATTACATCAAAGATATCTTTTCTACATGTTTGGTGTCTTGATTTCCACCTTTACAGATCACAGACAAGGGGAAGGTCTGCAGAGTCACCGGACCTCCAGCTAGGAGTTTTCCATCTACAGCTTGTATTATTTCTGGTGTTTTCTTCTTCTTACATGGGATCCCCCATGTTTGAATCAATTGTGCATCGATAAAATTACCAGTCGCCCCAGAATCTACTAAGGCTTTCTTTAGATAAGTCTTTTGTTTTACCAGTACTTCTAGATCTAATTTTAAATGTCTTGACTCGAGTAAAATCTTTTTATCATCTTGTGAAGGGTCCATGGTTACACCCAAGAGCAACCCTTCCTTACATCTTGGGTGTTCTAATTTTCCTGATTGATCTGTGCATTTGCTACAACCTTCTTGGTAGGGGTTTGTTTACTTTTTGGTGTTGCTGGACATTCTTGAACAAAATGGCCATTTCGACCACAATACAAACATTGTCCGTTCTTTCTACGTAGATCTTTCTCTTCTTTCGTTAAGGGCCGCCTGATGGTTCCTATTTCCATTGGTTCATGATTGTGATTCCCCTGAACTTGTGATTCTCTATGCTCATGAACACACCAGGATTTTTTCTCAGTCTTTTTACGTGTTCCATGTTGTAGGAAGTTGGTTCTGTATATACTATTTCAAAGTAAGAAATAGTGTGCACAGAGTCCAAGGGTTCCCCTTAGAGGTAAGATAGTGGCAAAGGTAGATAATACTAATGCTCTATTTTGTGGTAGTGTGGTCAAGCAGTAGGCTTATCAGAGGGTAGTGTTAAGCATTTGTTGTACACACACAGGCAATAAATGAGGAACACACACTCAAAGACTTACTCCAGGCCAATAGGTTTTTTATATAGAAAAATATATTTTCTTAGTTTATTTTAAGAACCACACGTTCAAGATTTACAAGTAATACTTCAAATGAAAGGTATTTCACTCAGGTACTCTAGGAACTTTGAATAATCACAATATCATGTACAGTCTTTGTAAAAATGTTAATAAGCTATTTTAAAAGTGGACATAGTGCAAAAATCAACAGTTCGTAGGGGAGGTAAGTAAAGGTTAGATTTACAGGTAAGTAAAACACTTACAAGTCTCAAAGTTCGGTCCAAGGTAGCCCACCGTTGGGGGTTCAAGGCAACCCCAAAGTTACCACACCAGCAGCTCAGGGCCGGTCAGGTGCAGAGGTCAAAGAGGTGCCCAAAACACATAGGCTTCAAAGGAGAACAGGGGTGCCCCGGGTCCAGTCTGCCAGCAGGTAAGTACCCATGTCCTCTGGGGGCAGACCAGGGGGGTTTTGTAGGGCACCGGGGGACACAAGAAGGAACATAAAGTACACCCTCAGCGGCACAGGGGTTGCCGGGTGCAGTGTGCAAACAGGTGTCGGGTTTTAGATAGGAAGTAATGGAGGGACCTGGGGGTCACTTCAACGATGCAGGCTGGCACAGGGGGGGCTCCTCGGGGTAGCCACCACCTGGGCTAGGCAGAAGGTCACCTGGGGGTCGCTCCTGCACTGGAGTTTGGTTCCTTCAGGTCCTGGGGGCTGCGGGTGCAGTGTTGGTTCCAGGCGTCGGGTCCCTTGTTACAGGCAGTTGCGGTCAGGGGGAGCCTCTGGATTTCCTCTGCAGGCGTCGCTGTGGGGGCTCAGCTGGGTCATCTCTGGCTACTCACGGGCTCGCAGTCGCCGGGGAGTCCTCCCTGTAGTATCGGTTTTCCGGAGGTCGAGCCGGGGGCGTTGGGTGCAGAGTGGAAAGTCTCACGCTTCCGGCGGGAAATGTGAAGTCTTTAAAGTTGTTTCTTTGTTGCAAGAAAGTTGCAGGTTGTTGAACAGGGCCGCTGTTCATGGGAGTTTCTTGGTCCTTGGTTGCAGGGCAGTCCTCTGAGGCTTCAGAGGTCGCTGGTCCCTGTTGGATGCGTCGCTGTTGCAGTTTTCTTCAAAGTTGGGAGACAGGCCGGTAGGGCTGGGCCAAAAGCAGTTGTCGTCTCCGTCGTCACTGCAGGGCTTCAGGTCAGCAGTCCTTCTTCTGGTTAAGGTTGCAGGAATCTAGTTTCCTAGGTTCTGGGGTGCCCCTAAATACTGAATTTAGGGGTGTGTTTAGGTCTGGTAGGGCAGTAGCCAATGGCTACTATCCTTGAGGGTAGATACACCCTCTTTGTGCCTCCTCCCTGTGGGGAGGGGGGCACATCCCTAATCCTATTGGGGGAATCCTCCAAAATCAAGATGGAGGATTTCTAAAGACAGGGGTCACCTCAGCTCAGGACACCTTAGGGGCTGTCCTGACTGGTGGGTGACTCCTCCTTGTTTTTCTCACTATCTCCCCTGGACTTGCTGCCAAAAGTGGGGGCTGTGTCCAGGGGGCGGGCATCTCCACTAGCTGGAGTGCCCTGGGGCATTGTAACACGAAGCTTGAGCCTTTGAGGCTCACTGCTAGGTGTTACAGTTCCTGCAGTGGGGAGGTGTTAAGCATCTCCACCCAGTGCAGGCTTTGTTTCTGGCCTCAGAGAGTACAAAGGCTCTCATCCCAGGGGGTCAGAAACTCGTCTATCAGCAGCAGGCTGGCACAGACCAGTCAGTCCTGCACTGAAGGATTGGGTAAAATACAGGGGGCATCTCTAAGATGCCCTCTGTGTGCATTTTTTAATAAATCCAACAATGGCATCAGTGTGGGTTTACTATTCTGAGAAGTTTGATAACAAACTTCCCAGTATTCAGTGTAGCCATTATGGAGCTGTGGAGTTCGTTTTTGACAAACTCCCAGACCATATACTTAATATGGCCACAACTGTACTTACAATGTCTAAGAATAGACTTAGACACTGTAGGGGCATATTGCTCATGCAGCTATGCCCTCACCTGTGGTATAGTGCACCCTGCCTTAGGGCTGTAAGGCCTGCTAGAGGGGTGACTTACCTATGCCACAGGCAGTATTTTGTGTGCATGGCATCCTGAGGGGAATGCCATGTCGACTTTGCCTTTTTCTCCCCACCAACACACACAATCTGCAGTGGCAGTGTGCATGTGTTAGGTGAGGGTCCCTTCAGGTGGCACAACATATGCTGCAGCCCTTAGGGACCTTCCCTGGTCACAGGGCCCTTGGTACCACTGGTACCTTTTACAAGGGACTTATCTGTGTGCCAGGGGTGTGCCAATTGTGGAAACAATGGTACATTTTAGGTGAAAGAACACTGGTGCTGGGGCCTGGTTAGCACTTCTTAGTCAAGTCAGCATCAGTATCAGGCCAAAAGTAGGGGGTAACTGCAACAGGGAGCCATTTCCTTACACATGCCGTTCTGCAAGACGATGGTCTAATCTTAAAATAAGATTTATCAGATCTTGACAATCCGTGGGTTGAGGATCAATCTGTGCAAGAATGTCTTTTAATTCATCTTTGAGTCCTTGAAAGAACAGGGCTGATCTCTTTTCCTCAGGCCAGGCTGTTTCTGCTACCAGCCGATTAAAGTTAGTCAAGTAAGAGACAAGATCCTTATTTCCTTGTCGCAATTCTAACAGTTCTCGGTCTGTGGACAGAGTAAGTGTTCTTTGATCAAAAACACTTTCAAATTCTCTGACAAAGTCTCTCCAGTTATAAAGCAAAGGATTATCTCGACGCACAAGAGGGATTGCCCAGGTGGCCACATCTCCAGTCAAATAAGAAATCAAGAAGGCCAC
Organism: Pleurodeles waltl; assembly: GCF_031143425.1. NCBI lineage: Eukaryota > Metazoa > Chordata > Amphibia > Caudata > Salamandridae > Pleurodeles > Pleurodeles waltl. The sequence continues at coordinate 503,729,680 of NC_090439.1, read as the reverse complement.
CCTGGATTGGGGATCAAGGAAGGTGTTTGGTCTACAGGTAAAATGCAATTCCACTTGAGTCAAAAAGGATTGTACTTTCTGAGGGTCACCTGAAAACCTTTCTGGGGGAGCCAAAGGAATGGGTATAGGAACTGTGAGTGATATGTTAGTTGGAGGATTCCTTCCTGAACTTTGAGGAGGAGGATTAAGCCAACCCGCACCCAGAGGACCTTGCTCCTTCTTTCCCACTTTGTCTTGTAACTGATCCAACCTTTATGCTAGATTGATTGCTATGTTTTTAGATTCGACTAAATCCATTTGAAGCTGCGTAATTACCTTAAGTAACTTGTCCAATGTGGCCATATTGAAAACCTAGCACAAACCAGGAGGATAATAATTTGTGGGGTCACTATTCTGTCAGCGAGACCGGATCGTCGGGGTTTGTGCCTGTTCACAATATGTCTACCTCTTGGCAGCTTCAAACTCTGATAGCTATCATAGCACAGAATTAAAGAATGGCCAAGTCGGAGGTGGGTTTTAGGTTGGGAACAGCGGGGAAGGAGACCTGTGGAAGCAAGAGTTAAGAACACAATAGCAAGGTTATTCACATTGATCTTCATAAACTTTGTTTTTAATTCTTTATGCTCTAACAACATGAGAGATCAAGAACATTTCAATAACGTGACATTTTTATATTCATATGCTCTGAACATTGAACTCACTCAAGTTAATCCTTAGCATAGCAATTACATCACTACAAGAATCAATGAGTACTTTTGTTCACAAAGAATTAACTGCTATAGGATTCATGAATAATACTGTAGCATATGCAAACTGACTAAACTTGTTTTGTCTAGAAAGATCACACTCTGTTTGTTCTAGATTTCAAGACTCAATTGCCCAGACGTTATTGCACACCTTATTGCCAGACTGCGCATCAAGATTCAAGTACCTGGAATGATCGCGTGCTCTGTCGATCTGAACTACAAAGGTTAATTGCCAAGAATGAATCGCGCACACTGTTGCCGATTCAACCATAGAGATTCACAGGCCTTGAAATGATCACGCACTCTGCTGATCCGAACTGCAAGGGTTAATTGCCAAGAATGAATCGCACACACTGTTGCTGATTCAACCATCATGCATCAAATGCCTTGAAATGATTGCGCACTCTGACGATCCGAACTGCAAGGGTTAATTGCCAAGGAAGAATCGCGCACACTGTTGCCGATTCAACCATCAAGATTCAAATGCCTTGAAATGATCACGCACTCTGCCGATCCTAAATGCAAGGGTTAATTGCCAAGAATGAATCGTGCACACTGTTGCCGATTCAAGCATCAAGATTCAAATTCCTTGAAATGATCACGCACTCTGCCGATCCGAACTGCAAGGGTTAAGTGCCAAGAATAAATCGCACACACTGTAAATCACAAAGCCAAAACTCAAATGTTTCTAGAAAACTGAGTCGAGGAAATTTCCCCGAACTCTGCCTTACTGCCCTGCTTGAAGATCAGCAAGATAATGAGGACAGGGCCAGGAAATGTTAAGGTAGGCCTCTGGAACCAGAACCCAGGAAAATGCTGCTGCTCTGCACCGGGACCTCTGAACAGAGAGCACGTGGAGCTGGACTGGGTTCCTTGAATAGACCCAAGCCCCGCCCACATGCCACACCCAGCCAAGTTGCAGGAAAGGCTTGAAAATGAATAAGCTTGAAAATTAACAAAACATTACAATCAGCATTAATGACAGTTCAAGATAAAAACCTGCAATGCAAAAAGTTAATATGCAATATCAGCACACAATGCATGAATTATTACATTGCATAAGGTTTGTCATTTTGCATTATGTTGCCCGTAGAGCGCTCACTCTCCTTGTGTTGACAAGTTAGGTAAAAAAAAACAAAGGCACTAAGCCATGACGTGACAGTATGGGTTGCATGTTCACACCTTACCTCCCATATGCACTACCAGAATGAACCTCATCTGGAAGGGGCATCCATGGGGCAGAGAGCAGGCACTGGGTTTGGGAGGGGTGGGGTTGGATCTGGGAGGTGTGGGTTTAGATTTGGGAGGGGTGGGTTTGGATTTAGGAGAGGTGGATTTGATTTGGAGAGGGTGGTTTGAGATGTGGAAGGGGTGTGCTTGGATTTGGAAGGTGTGGGTTGGAATGTGGATGGGGTGGGTTTAGTGTGAAAGGTGTGGGTTCAGATGTGGAAGAGGTGGGTTGGGGTGTGGAAGGGATGGGTTAGGGTGTGAATAGAGTACGTAGAGGTTTGGGTGGGGTGGTCTGTGATGAGTAAGGGGTCAGGGCCAGGGCAAACATTAGGTCCTCTTTGGGAAAACAGGTAGGGTGTGCGGGAGGGGTTTGAGCATGTGTCTGTTGGTGGTGTCCCTAAGGGTTGGGTATATGCGGTGTATGTTTTGGTTTGTGTTTTTTACTGGGTGTCTATTGTGTGAGTAAGTGTGAGCATTTGTATACAGTTTGTGTATGTGTGGATGTGTCTGCTGTGGATATGCTGTTTGTGGTTGTGGTGTCTGTGGATGTGCTGGTCGATGTGTGTGTGTCATGGTGGGAGTGGTGTCTGCAGGTTTGGTGGTGAGTGTGGGTGATTGTGTTGTGGTAGGTGTGGTGTCTGCAGGTGTGCTGGTGGTGATTGTGGTTGTCTGTGTTGTGGTGGGTGTGGTGTCTCCGGGTGTTCTGGTGGTGTGTGTTGATGTGTGTGTTGGTGTGGTTTCTGTGGGTATGCTTGTGGTTGTGGTGTTGGTGTCTGTATGTGTGTGTCTGTGTTTCTTACTGTGTTTGTGTTTATGTGAGGATGTGCTGCTTGTGTGTGTTTGTGTGAGTGTGTGTAAAGGTGTGCATGTACTCTGGATAGGTCTAGGAAGAGAGAATTGGGATGGGGAAGGGTGGGAGTTGGAGCAGTAGGTTGTGGTGGATGTAAGGCTGCGGTCAATAAGGAGACAAGATCCTGGAATGACCGCTGTAGGCAAGATATGGCACCGGGAATTCCATCCAGATAAGCCAGCATCTGGGTCATCTGACTATTAAGCCCCTTGATGGCATTCAGTAGTGTGGTCTGGCCTACAGCGATAGTCTGCAATAGATCAATAGCCTCCTCATTGAGCACAGCCTGGGAGACAGGGGTGGGGGGAGGTGCCTGCAGGGGGGCGGCTACGGCCAACGGGGTGGGTAGCAAGAGGGAAGGTGAAGATGGAAATGCGGGTGGAGGACAATGATGCAGGTGGAACTGTAGCCATATGGTCCACCACACTAGGGACTGGTCGTCTGTGGAGTCCTCCAAAGATGATGTTGATGAACTTTGCTCACAAAACATTTGCCAAGTCTAGATATTAAGCTAACTTCTAGGATGCGGGCCATTACAGGAGTTAGGCTGCAGTGCATGCACGTGAATTCTTGGGAGGTCTGGCAGAGCTGAACTCCTGCTGACTTCCTGGTCCAGTGTCGGAGGTCCTCCTATCTCTTCCTGCAATTCAGGCTGTGCTATTTAAAGACCCTGAGGGTCTGCACCTTCTTCGCAGTGGCTTTCCACAAATCGCGCTTCTGATGGGCATTGACCTGTATGGATGAGAACAGATAACAAAAGAGGTTTTCAGTAATGTTTTTTTGTCTATAGTGCAGTCACACAATTTAGTAGCAGCTCTCACTTGCATTAGTAGAACAGTCAGTACAGATTATCTACAAACATTTCAAATATCCTAAGAAACACTCATTTGCTGTGATCTGTGGAGCAGCCTCAACATTTTCTTACTCATTTTACCAATACAGGAAACAAACACCATCAAAGCCAGGGATAGGAAACTTGAGACACACTCCAGATTAGTCCAACTCATTTTGAGCTATAAAAGGCTAACCAACCTGTACATTATTTGCACATCACCACACACACAGCTACATTTTCTTCATGCATAACTTTCTAAGAGTCAGATACTATGGTTTGCACCACATACAGTGACTAAGGGCAGTTTGGGAGGGCTGCCATGTGTTCGCTATAGCATGGTTTTGGGTGATGTAGGAACATGTTTGTGTAGTAATAGGACATACTTGTATGGCTGATTGACAGGTTGTGCCATTTAGAATGGCAGCACAGGAAATACCTTTCCCCATATGTGGCACCATGACATGTTTAAAGCATAAAAATACTCCAATTCCAAAATATGGCCTGTACATTCACTTGACAGAACAGCACCAGTCTACTCCATAACTTTAAAGATTACACTTGGAAGTTTGATTTCTACCATTTTGACCTGGGCTGTATGTTTCCACTTAAACTAGTGGAACAGTGCCTGCTAGCCACTGCAAGTAAGGGACCTGCATTTTGTCTCATTAAACCTGGAATTGTGAGCAACATGCACGAAAACCCAGCTAGTTACTATAGGTGACTTACATTCAATGCACAGATATTTCTAACATCCTCAAACAACTCCACGTACCCAGCTAAATCATTCATTTCACTACCCTCCAATCACAATACTTCACTAATGAACATAGGGGGCCAAATAGCCAGTGGACAAAGAGGGAACAAGTTACTTTGGCAAACATTTTCCACTCAACATGTACTTGTTCCTCTGGGTTCCCACATAGCTGGCTGTACAGGGACAGGACCTCTCTGGTGAGGAGCTCTAGCTCCTCAGGGGAGAAGGCAGGGGCCCTGTCACCTGTTTGCTCGGCATCCTGGCTCCCAGAGGTGGGTAACAACAGCAAAAACTGAGGAGGTCCTATTGGCTGCAGTGTTAGGAGGCAAGTGAGTTTTTTTTCAATACACTGCATACAAGTACACGGCTGATGCAATCCATCACTGAAACAGACACTTGCATTGGCTTTCGTGCATAGACGTCACACACATTATCCTATGGGAGGCTCCGTCATGGAGTATTCCATTTACTATGCTGTCAACTTCCGTTGACAGCCGTGGGGTAGCCAATGTACTGATAGCTAGGTCAGGCAGCTGCCATTTTAGGGTATGAAACTGTGTGTTTTTAACTTGTTAGTGCATCACCGGCATTCAAAATGTAGGCTAATGTCCACACAAATGTCAGATATGAACGATTACAAACGATACATGGTGTGCACTCATGCTGAATGCGACAACACTGTATCCCTTTTGGCCTGGTTAGCTAATCCAGTTAAGAAGGGTTCCGTGATAGTGGAACGCCATATGGAGGATGGCTCCCAACTATTGACAGGGAGACATCAACGACCACTTCTTACGCTATTATACAGGGCTATACAGAAGTCTTACCAGATATGAGGAGGAGAGGGTGCACGCCTTTTTGGAGCAGCTAGCGCTCACAACTCTCATGCAGGATGAAGCTGAAGGAGTGGGAACCACAACTACTATTCAGTAGGTGAAGGCAACTATTAAGGGACTGGTCTGGAGAAAGACACCCAGGACTAATGGGACTCCAGTAGAATTTTATGCCGCCTTAGAAACATGTGCCCAAATTTGTAGATCTCTATAAGTCAGCAAGAGATGTGGGCCACCTACCGGCTATGACCCAGGAGGCCCTAGTGATACCATTGCTAAAACCTATGTAACCATCCTATGACTGTAGGGGCTACCGGCCCCTACACATGTTAAACTTAGGTTATGAAAAACATCAACAAAATCCTGGCCACTAGACTCTTAATGCCCATACTAATTCACCCAGATCAAGCGGGATTCACACCCTGCCACAACCGGGTGCTTAATATTAGTCGACTCATGGCAGTAATGGTGCTAGAAACGTATGACAAGGCTAAGGCAGCGATCTTTGCTATCGATATTGAAAAAGCCTTTGACAGCCTAGAATGGAAATTTGTATTCACAACTATATCAAGGATGCACCTCTGGGAGGGCTTCTTAGCATGGACCCCCCTATAATATACAGATCCCTCGGCCAGAGTTCATATGGGGCAAATATTCTCAGAGAACTTCTGCATGGAACGGAGACACACCAGGGGTGTCCACTCTCGCTCCTGTTGTATGCCTTCGCAATGGAGCCCCTGGCCTGTCTGGTGAAGGAGGGGAACTGGTCTCAGGGGCTTCATGTAGGCAACACCCACACACTGCATAGATCTATGTGCGGATGATCTGGTGCTCAGGAACCCGGCAGGCCTATGGGACCCTTTGTCCCTACCTTGCCAGACTGACAGAAGTATTCCTAGGACTGGGGCACTATCAGTGGAGGATACTCAGGAATTTAGAGTAATGCAACGCTTTTGGGATTGATGTCTCCAAACATCACAGAGCCACCTCCCAAACTCACCTGAATTACCTACAACTATGTTGAAAGTTTTACCCCATGGGGGGTTGGGAGGGTTTATCTTAATGGCAGTTGGTGGGGGCAACCAAAGTGGTGGATCTATTCATAGATGGAAAGCTACTGCCTATTGAGGATTCTTGGGCTGAATTCAACCTCCAACAGGGCCATTTCTTACTACACAGAGCAATAACTACAAATTATCAGACAAAGGCAAGAGCCTAGCTCCCCATTTTCTAGAAAAGTGTGCACAATTGCAACCCATGAACACCATCAAAAAGCTCCAGTCGTTGTTGGGCTTTTTAAACTTTGGCAGAACTTACATTCCAGATTATGTGCAGCGCATTAAACCATTATATGATTTAATACATCCTGATTTTTCAAGTAAATATTGGACAGTTGAACACACATGCATTCTTAGAACATTGCAACAAGACATGCTTGCAGCTAAACACTTACACACAATGGACAATAAAACGCATTTGGTCATCAGAGTAAACGCTGGTGCAATTGGTTTTACTTTTTGTAACGTTCTATGAGGGTGATACCATCCCTATAGGATACAAATCACATCTGTATTTCACAGCTGAACAACGCTTTGCTTCCACAGAAAAAATTCTGACTGCTGTACATTAGCAGGTGTATAATGATGAAATGTATTAGTGTTCCCATTAACTCCTGGAAAGTTGACCCAAGAATAAAACGTTTCTGTTCTATAGGCTGGATGGGCCTCAACTACAAAGGTAACAGGACCCCCGGGGCTGTAAGGCCATTAGCTAATAAATGAGCAGTGATGGGAGGTTGCATGTTTACTATAATTACCACCATGGTAGGTTTGCCATGGTAAATGTACCTGTTCAGACATAAGGACACCAACGGGGATTGGTCCTTCTAAGGTTCAAGCATGAACAACCTACAGCATCGAATAGGTACTACCTATCTAGCTGAGCAGGAAATCCTCAATACCCTGGACATCTCAGTATATAGTACTGATGTTCCTTTAGCACGTAGTGAGACAGACATACTCAGGAAGATCTGAAAATCAGTGCCTGACCTCACAGTGGCACCATGTCACGTTTGCTGTCATTGTACCAAAGAGGCTGCTTGATTCAGCTGCAGCATCCCCTGAATTGTGGAGAAATTAGTTCAGTCCCACACCATGTGACAACTGTCAGCCTAATCTGTTTCCAGCCAGCTAGCAGTGCCTCACCAAGCCCAAGAGCAGGGGTGATCTGTGCAAATGGCTTCACTATACCGTATTCATGGTGACTACCCAGGGAAATTGTGGTGGATCAGGTCTCATCCTTTTCTCTTGGTTACATTAATCTCACACATGCAAAAACAAGCAGAAACAGGTAACTGTTCAATAAGATGTATTGAGTCAGCTGTGTCCTAAATAAAATGACATGAACTGCAATAATTAGGATGATACATCATACTAAAAACAAAATGGTGACAAGAAAAGTGAAACACAAGAAAAGTCCCACCATACTGTCATTATGCAAGATGTGTGCCACTAATTTTCTATGTTAGAGCACAGCGGGATAAGCCCTAATCCACTCTTCAGGATCCCACCAGCGAGATATCATCCCACATACCTGAGTATGGCAGTAGTGAAGAAGCCTGTTATCTATTGAGACAACCTCCCCATATAGGCCAGGGAGCAGGCAGTCTTAGCAAGCAGTTGTAGCAAAGTCAAACAGCATGTGATAGTAGTCATCTGGCTGGAACCTCACTTTAACATGCAGGGGACACAGAGAAGTTTTCATAATAAAACAGCTAGTGCAACCCTATCTTGTTGCAGCCTTGAATAAAGCGCAGAGTGAAAGAATGTTGTGTTAAGAAATGTGAATGCTTTCCTAAGTGAAAGGACAGCAAGATAAAGGAAAATAAAACATCATCACAAATGTGATTGTTATTAAAAGAACAAGATGAAATTAAATAAAATGAAACGTCACTAGGCTAAAGGGCACAGGCAGCAGGCCTAGTTGCTAAAATAACATGCCCACAAACATCACCAAAATGGCTTCACTATACTGTATTCATTGGAAAAAGGGACTGGCTAAGCAGCAAACTCACAGTATCGGCCAATACTTGCAGCTATCGGCAGGCACTAGCAAGACTGTTACGTGTCTCTACAGGGCCATGAGGCAGATGCATCACGACCATTAGAAAACCTGAAAACACTGTGGGAGGAGGACCTGGGGATCCCTACAGCTGATATCAACTATCCTTGAACGTACCCCAAAGGTTTCCAGGAACGCCAGATTCAAGTTGATAAATTATTATAAATTGCACAGGGCATACCTTACTCTGGAACATATAAATAGGTACTTTCATACTGGGACTGTGGCTTGCGGAGAGATTGCAGTGGAACTCAAACACATGATTTGGGACTGCACCCACCTACGAACTTACTGAGAGAAGGTAACACGGGTAGTCGCAGATACATTGGATGAAGAAGTCCCATTCATGCTGGGTCATTGTTTGGTGAGCTGGTTCCCCCACACCCATGAAACGAAGGTCACTGGCCACTTCTAGAACCTCACCTTTGTGTTGGACAAAAAGGGAAATCACATGCCTTTGGAAGGCCCTGGGAGGACCCTGGGTGGTAGCTTTGTGGAGGGAGCTGGAGACCTGGGCCTCTTACGAGGGTGAGATACTCCTTAGAGAAGCAAAGAGATGTCTGCGCCTGATAGAGGTGGCCTGGGTTTGGGAGGCGTTAGTAGAGAACCTCAGGGCACCAGATGCACAATCCCGGGACTCCTCGCCGGAATGGCAGCCACTGCAAACCTCTTCTCCGTCTCATCCTGACATACCTGTGCCTAACACCTCACCCTGTGAATATTCATGATTCTGATCATGATGCTTACATAGAATGAGATACAGTGGCCTAGAATTTCATATTTCCACCCATACTGAAGTATCGACTCTTAGCTGGGGGGAGGGAGATGGGAGGTCATTGACTGTTTGATTGAAATGTTCTGGTTATGATATTGTATTGAAAGAAGATGTACGTGGTGTCTACTGCAATATTGACAAAATACCTCAATATAATATGTTTTTAAAAAAAACAAATGTCAGGTACAAACAGCAGTTTTTGGCAAGATATGACACATTAAAAAGTGAACCGCGACACTGTTTGACATCAATTGTGCGACGGGGGAAGTTATACCTTCATTGAAAGTATTTTGAAAAAATATATATATATGTGAGGATCATACATTTCAAAGGTAATATTTGCACATAATAAAAAATAGCCATGTAAAAAAGTTATTTTCAAGGTAAAGAATAATTTGATAACTTTGTTGTACATATATGACACAATGAGATTCCTAATGTTCCCAAGAAATAAGATGTGTGTTGATTAGCAAAGTATGGTGTGAGCACTTAAGCTTATATTTTCTTTTACATACATGCAGACATTTGAACCCAGACATGGGTAAGAGATGATGGCCTCAGGTCTTCAGGCCCTTTCTAGACAAGGAGGAAAGCGATGTTATTACAAAGTTTCGGTTAAATAGGCAAACTATCCTGGATTTGTGTCACCAGCTGCAGGCTGATCTCCTGCCTCACAATAGGAATACAACAACAATAACACCAATAGTGAAACTCATGGCAGTACTTAATTTTGTGGACACTGGCTCTTTTCAATACACCGCAACAGTATCTGGAAGCATGTCCCAGCCGACTTTCAGAGGTGTGCTGCAAGAAGTCCTTTCTTCAATGCTATGACACATCAACAGCTACGTCCAGTTCCCACGACAACAGGATTTGACTACGGTGAAGGGAGAATTATATGCTTTGGATGGCCTACCACATGTGGTTGAAACAAGAAATGGTACACATATTGCCTTCGTGCCACCACACACAAGGGAACAGGGCTACAGCAATAGGAAGAACTTCCGTTCCATCAATGTGCAAGTGGTCTGTTTCGTGGATTCATATGTCTCAAGTGTGTGTGCTTGCTTTCCTGGTTCAAACACATGATTCCTTTATACTATGAAATAGCACCATACCCCTACAAATATCATAACTTAGACCTGAGAGGGAATGGCTTGTTGGTAAGTGCAATATGACTTGAGGATCATTAGCTTTAATCCTAGTTTTGGAAGGTACAATGGCTTGATATGATATTAATCTATTGATATCTTGCTTCCATGTAGGAGACTCCGCTTATCCTAACAGACCATGGTTATTAGCACTGCTGAGGAGTCCAACAATGTCAGGGGAAGCCTGCTTCAGTGAGGCCCATGGAAGAACACAGAGGCCACTGGAGCGGGCTTTTGGGCTTTTCAGGGCCAGGTTTAGGTGCCTGGAGAAGACCGGTGGACCCTTCTTCTACTCACCTAATAAGTGTGCCAAATCATGGTTGCCTGCTGCATGTTGCACAACATCGCCCTGCGATGGAACATCCCAATCATAGCAGAGGATGGAGACCGTGAAGAGCTACAAGGTGAGGATTCTGAAATGCCCAATGAAGATGACAGTAGTGGGGAAGAAGGAATTGACCTATGTCAAGATGTTATTGACCACTTCTTCTCCTGAGTGTAAGTGTCCCTTTACACATTGTAACCTCCAACATCAGAACAACTTGTGACATAGTAAACATATCGGTTTTCAATGGTAATTTGGTAGGAATGGTCAGTTCTGGAAAGTCCAAGGCAAAGATGTTTGTGGGTCAGAGTTTTCCTACATTGACTACTGTGTTTATTGACATAGATGAACTTTACTTGTGCTTAGTGTATGTGTCCTTATAATTTGAGTCAAATTGTATATGTGAAATCATTAATTGTACCTTGTTATTCTGTTTCAGGGTCCTTCACCATGTCATCTTCATTTGGGCATTTCAAAGTTGTGACATTTGCAGTGATATGTTGCTGCTGAAAACTACAAAGTGAACATGTGTTAATCTTGGGACAGACACTCATTTGGATGCACAGATCTTGTACAGATAAAACTTGCACTGGGATTGAATGGAAGTTATTGAGATTGTATGAGACCTGTTTTCTGTGGGATAATGCCACCAAGGCAATCTGTGCTACTTAACTTTCTCTCACCACATGTGTATGTCAAGCCATAGCATACCTTCACATTGGCTAAATCTTCAATTTGTGTTCAGTGTAGGAAGCTGTTGATGTGTCTCCTCATAGTTGATAGGACTTTTCTTTAGCATACCATTCAATGGTGGTTGTGACATTGCACCAGATAATACCACAGTGCCCTGTAATGGTCATGTGGCCTCAAATTGTGTTACTACCAAGATGTAGGCTATTGGTGTTACTGATGTAGGATACTTATTGTTAGGGCAGGATGACTGGCTCCATGTGAGTTATTGCATCAATAATAGTACGCATATTTAATTTGAGCCCATGTAATATTCCCTTTCTTCCATGGTGTCAAGGTCATGGAGTGCCAACTTGTAAATGGTACAAACTATTGGGGTTATGCATGAGTTGTGAAACTCAGCTCTGATTTCGGCAAAGACTTGTTACCAACACACGTATGACATCAATACATTGGGATTTTGATTTGTTTTGTTTGAAGGAAATGGGTAACACATTACCTCTTTGTCATATGTAATTTTCCTTTGCACCTAATTGTTAACTAGATTTGACAAAATGATGGTAGAAGATAGACATGAAAAATGAAATGCCACAATAAATGCAAAAAGAGTCTAGGAGCTTGTGTCATTATCATTTAATTACATGACACAAAGGAACTGAAAAGTGTTTCAAACAATAAAACAATGAACAAAACAAAAAATAATGTTGGATGAAAGTAGAGTAGTAGAGGCAAAAATATTGGAATCCAATGTACAAAGTACAACTCTCCTCAAAAAAGGTAAATGTTTCCCAGAAATAGACACACAATGGAGGACATTAGGATCTGTGTCTCTTGGAGGTGGTGGTGGAGGACGTGCCATCCGCTCCTGGTTGTCCGGATGACCATCCTCTCTAGAGAAGAGGGGGGCACAGGTGCAGGAACTGGGGTGGGAGGAGCAGGCTCCTTATGTGGCAGGGCCCCCTTGTCTGTGCTGGCATTGGTGTACTTGGTCCAGTTGTAGAAGGACCACAGACAGGGGCAGATGGTATGGGGAAAGCCCTGCACATTTGGTTATAGACTTTGAAAAGTACTCCAGTCAGGGAGCTCATTTTGTCATTATGGTTGCTGATTTCCAACATGAGCCTCCTCTGCACCTCCTTGATCTCCCAAAGCTCAGTTACACCTGGCCCATCATGTCTTGGGACTCTTGTACTGCTCCCAAGGTTCGGTGAATGGTGGTCTAGCTGACAAAGTCATCAGTGGCCTCACTTTGCTGACCCACAGATTCCCTCCTGCAACCCCTCCTACCCTGTCCCCTGGAGGCAGTATGCCCCATCCCACTTAGTGCTGGCACAGCTAGAGGCAGGGTTGGTATTGTCTCAACAGCATCCAGGACTGGGCGGCACAAGAGTGCTGTGAAGTTCCTCTGTGCACAGGAAGTGGAGGTATCCATAGACTGAGATGTGGTTTCAGCTAGGGTGGGAGAAGTAGGTGTGGGCCAAGTGCGAATCACTGGAGCTGTCTGTCTAGACAAACCAGATGGACCAGGCTGCTCCCCATCATTCGGACTTACAGAAGTGGAGTCTTCACTGAAGGCTTGATCCTGGTCTGGAGTGGAGGTCTTTGAATTAGCAGACGGTGGTCCACTGGCCTGGGTGTTGGACCTGAAATTAATGAAGACAGTATGAAATTAAAATCTAGTTTTTACCTCAAATATGCCTATAGCTACAAATGGGGCAACCGAAAAAAGTAAAATCAGACTGATACAGTGATTTGGCCTTTGTGTGATTTTCATTGTTTTACACATGCAGGCTGACTTACACAGAGGCAAACTCCAGTGATGATGTTGTAGAGATGTCCTGAAATGCAAAATGTTATTTCTTAAGTATACATTACATGTATCAGACATTCAACCCAACACAGCAGTGAGTAGATTAGAGTGCTAGACCATTCCAAGGCCTAGCAGGCTAAAAAACATTAGACAAACTGTAGTTCGACTTAATGGAAAAACTGCCATTGGTCATCATATGGAGAGTGCATAACATGGTAGGAAATCTTGTATGCAACAGGCTATGAATTATGTGAGCAATTACATCAATTCAAAGTAGCTATGAAAAGGTGTCAGCATGTTTGATGAACACAACAACTGACATGTTCATACGTAGCATCACATGGAGACTGTCAAATGCACACGTTTTTTAGATCTGTGAGAAGGTAGAGCAATGTAACATTACAATATTGTTTTGCAGATCCAAACACAGGGCATCATAGGAGTTGCAGTCATCTGTTGACACCATAGACAATAGTTATTAAAGAGTGAGTAACACATATCTATTTCAATGACTACAGTGGAGATGAGCATACATTTACAACATGTACACCCATATGGGTAGCAAGACTCATCCTCGGCCTTCCCCGACAAACCAACATCACAGTCCACCTCAGGGAACTCCACTGATCTCCCTGTACACAAGAGATGCCAATTCAAGCTGCTGACCCATGCACACAAGGCTCTACACAACCAAGGACCCGCATACATTAACCACCGCCTGAACGAACACCAATCGTTGAGACGACTACGCTCTGCTGTGTAGGGCGCTATTTCTCTCACATCGCAGCAACAACATGGAACAGCCTCCCTGTGCATCTCCGGACCATCACCTCACTTCTGGAATTCCAAATAGTCCTCAAGACCTGGCTGTTCGAATAAGCCTCCGCGACCTGCAAGCGCTGGATACCCTATGGGGCCATTAGCCGCTCTTTATAAATCCTGATTGATTAACTGATTGGTGGGTATTGTGTGAAAAGGCGAAAACACCACTTACAAACACTATGTATGAGGAGAGCACAGCACACACACCCAAACCATAGCAGGAACAGATCACCCCCCTGTGAGGAACACCGGGGACAGAAGGGAGAAGGAACCACTCCTATTCTCCACAACTGACGCCTCACCAAGTGTACTCTAGTCAAGTATACTTTAGTTGAATGAGCCGTAATCTTCTCACAATGGCTGCCTCTCTCAGGACTGCCATTGCCTTTCCGCATTTTTCATCTGTGCGAGGCCCTAAATCCCCCTCCCAAAACAAGCATAGGAAATCAAAGGAGTCCACTGTGTTGATCAGTCAGGATAGGTAGATCTAGGACCCCCCATGCCTGCTGTGAGTAACCTTGCCTCTTTAGGGTTAAATTGTAGTAAAGTCTCCAGCCCAGATATGTATGGCTTAACCACGTGCTGCAACTGCAGGTAGCAGAACAACTGTCTGTGATGTATATCATATTTGCCCTGGAGATCATTAAAGAATTTGAGCATTGCTCCCTCCATCACATTGCCAGTGCAAAGATCCTAACACCTAATTTCCTGAAATTCTTTAATATTGCTACTTGCTCCAATACCACACCCACACAGAGTGGTGTTTGTTTAGTGAGTTGTTTATTCCAACCCAGTGTTCTAAGGGTATCACTCCAGACACCTACAACCATTTTAGTAGACAGGAAAGAGAGGGCTCCACTCTGCCCCTATACATCAAGTCTTGAATAGACACTCCATGCTATGCCCATTTCTAGGATGCCAAAGAGGGGTCACCCTGTACACTATACCATAATTAATTCTCATTCAGCAATCAGTAAGCTTGGTAATAAGACTGAATGTCAGCTACTGCTATCCCACCCTCATAAATGGATTTAAAACATTTTGATAGAGAGATCGGTGGAAACCCTGGTTCCAGACAAAGCTCCATAGGGCAGAGTTTTTTTCTGGTGAAGAATGAGTGTGGTAACGTATAAAGGAGGTTTTGCAGTTGGTATAGGAACCTAGGCAATGTCATCCTTTTAAAAATTGCAGATTTACCAAAAAGAGCGAGAGAGAGGCAGCCTCAACCTAAAAGTGATGCATGTAGCCATTTTGTCAAACAGAGGTTGGATATTTTGTGCATACGCCAAAGCAACATCAGGTACAATATACACCCCTAAGTAGCTATGTAGAACAACCAGGAGCTCTTGGGCCCCCTAGAAGTCCCAAGAGTGTGCATTAGCAGGGAATACGGATGATCTGGCCTTATTGAATGTTAAGCCAGTAGTCTCCCCAAAGATGCATCACATTTGCATGGTATATGGCCTGACTCATCCAGATCTGTCAGGAAAGACAGAACATCAGCCGCCTAGAGGGCCTCTCTATCTGAAATACCACCATCCAACTCGTACCTGAGCATCAATTCCTAGCCATTCTGACAGCAGTTCAATTGTGATAATGAAGATAAGAGATGATAATGGAAAGCCCTGCTTCGTTACCCTCTGAATGGGGAAGGAACGTGATATCTCCCGGCCCACACAAACCCTAGCCATTAGATTAATGTAGAGTAGTCTTAAATGCAATATTTATTTAGTCTCAAAACTAAGGGCATGATTTGGATCTCAGCAGAGGTGTTATTCTGTCACAACGGTGCTGAAAATCCCATCCGCCGAAATCTAAAACCCGTTGAAAACAAAGGAATTTAGATTTCAGCCGGCGTGATATCCATCACCATTGTGACGGAGTAACCCCTCCTGCGTGATCTAAATCAGTCCCCAAGTGTCCTCAGAAGGGCAAAGAGATAATCCCATACCACAGAGTCAAACATCTCCTCAATGTCTGCCAGTAGAATTACTGTTGGGACCCCCAGCCTATCAACCAGGGCCAAAGCATTGCATAGGCAGTGTATGTTATGCCTTGTAGCTTGGTGGAGCATGAACCCCGCCTGGTTCCTGAGGACCAGAGAGGGTATTACATTAATAAGACAATCAGCTAAGTCCTTTGCTATTATCGTCACCTCAGTATAGATTAGAGAGATAAGCCTATAAAACTAGTATAATTCCAGGGGGCAACCAGGTTAGGGGATCACCACGATCTCGGTCAAGCAAAAGTTGGAAGGCAACCAAATCCCCTCCTGTATCTCACAGAGTGTGCTGTCATGTAGGTCCATAATTCTGGTAGTGGAAGAACTCTACCAGGAACCCACTGGGACTGGGCATCTTCCCAGACAGTAGCCAATGAAGAGCTGTCAAAAGTTCATTCTTTGTGAGAAAATTCTTGAAACAGAGCCTTTCCAGCTCTGACCACCTCCTAAGAGGTAGGGCAAATACAAACTTCTCCAAGGCTATATGAGACATCTACTCCCTCCAGAAGTATTGTGCAATGTAACAATGCACAAATTGTTGGCCTAGCTCTTTGTCGCCCGTGATCCTTGTGCTGTATGATCTGGAGATGTAAGGAATTAGGGTGCTGTAGTAGCTATTGTTTGTGTAATATGTCTCTACGAATATCACCGGACAGCAAACTATTGTGACTTTTAAATTAGAACTCAAGACTCGAGGTCAATCACTACTTGTTGCCGTTTTCTATTTGTGCCAGTGAAGAGGCTTAGAATATCTCCCCTTATGGTTGCTTTAAGGGACTCCACACTGAACCCAGGAAATCAACTGAATCCTAATTGTGAACGAGATAGGTGTCAATGGCATCACCTATATGTGTTCTGCATGTTTTGTCACTAAAGGACCACGCGCTCAATCTCCATCTCATTGTGGCCCGTTAACAGTCCAGTGTTAGGCAGAGCTCCACAAAAGAGGGGTTTGGAAAGCCCCAAGCAAGAATACATACTTTGATAGCTCTGTGTAGCTCCGATCAAGGCATCAAAAAATAATCTAGGCGGGAAAAGATGTTGTGGGCCAAGCAGTAAAAGATTAAACTCCTGTCTTGCGCGTGAAACATGTGCCACAAGTCAGACAATCCCAGGGCCTCCGTGAACCCTGCCATACATTTGTGGCTTATGGAGGACCTGGTACCCCCCTTTAACCTTTCAGAAGAATTATCCATCATTGTGTTCCTGTCTCCCCAAAAATCTAGAGACCGGACAGCAATTCACCAGTCAGATGCGTAAGTACCTCTAAGAACGAAGCATTCAGGGGAGGAGCATAAATATTAACCAGTGTCAGAGGCTCACCTTTGAAGAAAGCCCATAACCGCCACATATCTGCCCCACTTGTCCTCCCAATCACATGTCACTATAAAGGAAATGTTTTTTTTTAATGAGCATAGGTGTATCTCTAGAGCCCCTCATAAAGCACAAAAGAAAGACCTGTTGGAAACTCTGACTAGTCAGCAAAGGGATTTTATTTCCCACCAGTTATCTCCCCTGTAAAAAGATTATATCCACTTGAAATCTCTTCACCATCTTAAGTACTGCTCCTCTCTTTACCTTGTCCAGTAACCCATTCACATTCCAGGTTATCATGCAGCGTCAATCCTACACGCCCCTTCCCCCCACAGTCAGTTTTTAAATAGGAGACCCAATTTCAGAGCAGCGCCCAGAACTGTAAGATCTGTATTCGGCCTGCTAGCAGGAATACACGAGGACAGTCTCAGTGACTCAGAACTAAGAACAAATCAACAAAACCCCAACACCCCCACCCTATACTTCATAAACCAAAAGCATCTGTTCAGGGCAGAATAAAGAACGGCACCAACAGAGCTGTCATCAATTCATTCCCCTCATAAAGTCACTGCCCCAACTGTACACCCAATTCAGAAAATAATAATCCGTAAATTC
This sequence comes from Pleurodeles waltl, assembly GCF_031143425.1. NCBI lineage: Eukaryota > Metazoa > Chordata > Amphibia > Caudata > Salamandridae > Pleurodeles > Pleurodeles waltl. The sequence goes on along the minus strand of NC_090439.1, from coordinate 503,711,808 downwards.
AAAACAAAACAACACTGTAAGAGAGGCCTCTTGATGCCTCACCTCCATCCCACATTATATTCAAATCCCATTAATCTTCCCAGCCCTGGAACCTTAAGCAGTGCCTCATTACACAGGTGTCCTGTGCTCATCGCCCCCCTTGGGAAACAGGTCAAAGCTACAGGAGAGTGGGGGAGAGAAAGGGAGGAAGGTTTGGTATGCAGCGTGCCAGATAGGAGAAAGAGAGGGAGCTAGTCGTATGGAAGCCTTAATCTGGGCTCATCCTACTCCTATCCCACCCAACAATCATGACATTATTTTCCCCTTTGCTCTGATATTCCTCTCCCTCGATGAGCAGTAGTGCTGATCTCCCACATTACCTGAAGAGGTATCCTTGTCTGTTCTGACTGCAGTTCTGGGGTGGGCTTTGGCCCACCCCACAAGGGTGACACAGGGTAAGATGTGCGTACAGCTGTTGCAAGATGTACAGACAGATGCCAGCCTAATTCTTATCTCAACCTACCTCCCCACCTTCTTCCTCTGCTATCTCAAATAAGAAAGTGTGAAACTGGAAGAATACTTTAAGCTTAGCTGGGTGGAGGAGCATGTAGTGAATGTTCAGGCTAGAGAGTTTTTTCTTGACCTCAAGAAATTACTTCCTCTGTTGTAGGACACACCTTGTTTAACCCATAATTTTGGTTGCTTTGAAGAGCAGAGGTTTGTGACTGCAGGCAAAGCAGAGGATCATGCCCCTGTCATTCTAATTTAAAAGGAAGGAAATCATCAGGTGAGCAGTGCTCCTGGAAGTGGCCTCAGTGAGCGCCTTGTGCGATATTTCTATTTTAGAACAATGGGGACAGGAATCTACTGAGAGTATGGATCTTAACTAATGATCTAGCAGTGCTGACCAGACAGCCAGCCTCCGATCCTCCAAGCATCGGTGCAGCACAAGCAGTCAGTTGTATGCCTTTGACCAGCCACTCTAGGTATTTCTCGATATTCTATAGTACTTCAGGTTCTGAGGCCTAATGAGCAAACTGCACCCTTCAACCTATGACAGGTTTGGCAAGCCCAGGTTGGCTCTTCTCCGGGAGTCACCCAGATGCGACAACTACTGAATCCATGGCCAACTGGTCCAGTCCAGGATTAACCACCGCAGCTCACTGAATTAAGGGATGCTGGCAGCCAAGCATTCAGCCCAGCATTCTTCACTAGACCATATACTTCGCTGACTGCCCCAGTGCAGTCTGCGATAGCCCGCAGTCACATCTCCTGCTCAGTCACCGACCAGTGCTCTGTCCACATCTATCCCCAACTCCCATCTGCAAGTAGCTCATCTCCAGAGCTCCTATCATCCTTCTAGAGCACACCAACTAAAGTCTTTAGGGGAGGTTGCCAGTAACAGACCCCAGAGGAGCACGTATTGGCAAGAGTTAGAAAGATTCTACAGGGTAACAGTTTGGAGCCCATTAAACCGTGACCACCATGTTTGCAGCTAGGCCATGGCACTGTTTTAATTATCTTAAAGAAAATAGAACAGAAGGGTCTTAAAAAATTAACATTTTAAATGTGTTTCATCTTATTAGAGAAAAGAGTATTAAAATATTCACAGGAAAGGAGTTTTCAAATTGCAGAGTAATGTATATCTAAAGAGTCTGGAGAATCTAGAGTCTGAAGAGTTTACCCTGTAATACAATTTTCATGGGGGTGAAGAGTTTACCCTGTAATAACATTTTCATGGGGGTGACAAGCCAGTTCCTAAAAAGACCAACAAATAGGGGGTAGTTGACAGGTGTCCCTTAGGAAATGTATGGTGGTCTCAGGGCCTCTCTGTCACTCTCCAAAGGCAGTTACTGGCCAGGCGGGTGGAAAGTCATGTATGACGTCTGCCTAAGCCAGAAAGTTTGGAAAGATAGGTCAGTCAGAGAAAGCACCCTTTGTGAGGAAAGTTCTCTGTCCCCTGCGGGATGCACTCTTGGATAGGGCTTCCAGGTTGTGGCATCCGTTGAGGAAGATTCAAAGATTAGTATTCATTCTGCACTCATCCTAGTCTACACTGCTAGTGAGCAATATCTTTGAGTTGTCTCATCACACCTTCTTACATTTTCTGCGGTAGGGATGGTTGTAGTCCTGGGGCCTACAGATCATAAAGATCAGAGCATCCCAGAAAGAGGACAGTAACCTGGATAGATAGATGGATGAGTGTTTCATCTTTTGTTCTGGTTGGTTGGTTGCTGTGAAAATGTGTGGAATTTTGTGCTGGATTCTCCACTTGATGAGGAATGTGTGGGAGTGAGTATGCCTCACAGACACCAAGGAAAGAGAGGCCTGAAATTGAGGCTCGAAAAGAGAACAGAAATCTTTGTAGAGACAGCACCAGGTGTAATTTAGACTCTTGGTGACAGACTATCCAGAGATAATAGATAACTCTGTAAACAAGATTACGTCTTCCTATAAAAAGGAGGGGGAATAGTCTCATGGTTCAATTACTGACAAAGAATAATCCCATACCTTAAGAGCTGTTTGAGTGTTCAATACAGGAGAGGACCCACCTTTAGGGTCGTTGGTGTACACGTGTTGAAGCTTGAGGTAAGATGGAAACTGGTTCACAAGTTAGGAGTTTAGATGCTGTTGCAGCTTATCCCCCTGTGTGTGGTTGTCGGTCAACGGACGACACCCGCAAACCCTCCCTGGTGGGCCTGTCAGCCATTGGCTGAAACCAGAGAGGGCTAAAAAGGATCCTATAGGGCAGGATTCTGCAAATTCGGTCCTGGAGAGCCGGGTCCATGCCAGATTTTTAACATATCCACATTTAGAAACAAGATGTTTCAGAAATCTACATTTTTCTAAATGTGGATATGCTAAAAATCTGGCATGGACCCGGGTCTCCAGGACCGACTTTGCAGAACCCTGCTCCAGGGCAAGACCAGTGGATTCCTTTTTTTTTTGGTAAAGGCCGGAGGAGGCGTGGAATCGCTTCAGCGTCAGCCCACAATCTGTGATGGCACCCTGACATCACTGTTTCCCCACTTGAGCGGACTCAAGGAGCAGATAAGCTCCCTCTCCCAATCCAGTGGGAAAAATGGCCAAAACGGCCCCCCCTTGGTTTTAGGAAGGCCTTGTTTGAAAGGGGAGAGTCTTACCTTTCAAACAAGGCCTCCCTGAAATGGTTTCCTGACTGAGGATTGCTATCCCGCCATGATCCACAGCCAAGAAACGCAGTAGGCACCAGGGAATATGTATGGGGTCGGCCCTCGTGTCATCGGCTTGGCCCCCACCCAAGAGTAACGTTTTTTTTCAACAAAAATGTTTTTTTCCCCAGAGATGCAATTGTGCCCCCCAGGGAAAATTAAAAGTTAAAAAAAAGAAAAAATGAAATTGTCGGGGGGTCAGCCCTCTGGGACATGGACCGATCTCCTGTGGGCCCCAAAACTTTTTTCGGCAATGTGTAGTTACCCTGGGGCAGTGCTTAATTTGTAAATAAAAAGGTGCCGGTGCCCCAAGCCCTCCTTTTAAACATGCAGCTGCTTCAATTCAATGTGTGAACACGGAATACTGAGGCAGCGTACTCCTGAAGCCATGGCGGGCCTCTTCAATCCATATAAAGCCACTCCCTGCCCCGCCAGCTCACTCTTGCAGCTTTCCACTTTCTCCCTTTGTGACGCTTTTTCATTTTTCTCTTTCTCCGTCTTTCCCATATGAGTCTTTTGCTCGCAGCAAATGCTTGAGGCAGAAGAATAAGCCCTGGCCCTCAAAAAAAAAAAGTGCCAGTGCTCAGCACTGGAAACAACAAGCATAAATTAAGCACTGCCCTGGGGGCCGATTCTTAAAAAAACAGTAAAACAGTATAGATAGGAGTCCATCACCAGCTAATGGACTATATCTATCTATCTATCTAGAAATTGAGATATGTATTATTCATTGTAATTAGTGTACATAGGGGTCCATATGTGTTTGTGTGTATATTCACTGAAAAAATCAAAGGTTAGAAAGACGTTATAGTTAAGAAACACAATTGAAAAAAACCTTAGAAATTCACTTTAAAAAAATCAAAGGTTTCAGGGATGTTATAGTTAGGATAGAGAATAAAAAAAACCTTAGAAATTCACTGAAAAAAAACAAAGCTTACATGGACATTACAGTTAGGCTCTGAATTTACTTGTACAAAACCGTAGAAATTCAGCAGTTATAGTCACCTGAGCTAACTATAACTTGCGCTCCGGTAATGCACTACTTATGACCTCACATATTACATCCCTCATGACATGGTCAGTGTAAGAAAGTACCCTCTTTTTGGCATGCTACCCCCCGTTTCTGCCTGATGTCAGTGTGTTTGACTGTGTCACTGGGATCCTGCTAACCAGTACTCCAGTGCTCATGCTCTCTCTCCTCTCACTTTTGTCACTGCATGCTGGTAACCCAGTATTTCATCCCAAATCAACATACTGGTCATCCCTTATGAGTCCCTAGTATATGGAGCATTGGGGTTCCAAGGCATCCTTACGGGCTGTGGCATCACTTTTGCCACCCATAGGGAGCCCATGTAAAGGCTTCTGCAGGACTGCGATTGCAGCCTGCGTGAAATAGTGCATGCACCATTTCACTGCCATTTACACTGCACCAGGTCACTTATAAGTCAACTATATGTCAGGCCTTCCAACCCTGAAGGCTAGGTGCAAAGTACCTGTGTGTGAGGTCACCCCTGTACTAGCAGAGGTGTCCCCACATCATCCAGGACCATTTTCCCAGACTTCATGAGTTACATTTTATGCATGCACTGTTCATAGATCAATACCTATGTCCAGCTTCACAATGGTAACTCTGAATATGGCCTTGTAAGGTGTCTTGGAATTATACTCCAATGCTGATTCTAACATTGGTTGTATAATTCCATGCACTCTGGGGGCTCCACAGTGGACCCCCAGTACTGCCATACCAGCCTTCTGAGGTTTTCCAGGCAGCCCCAGCTGCTGCCACATCACAGACAGGTTCCTGCCCTCTTGTTGTGCAAGCAGGCCGATCCCAGGAAGGCAGAACAAAGCATTTCCTTTGGGAGAGGGGTGTTACACCCTCTCCCTTTGGAAACAGGTGTTACAGGCATAGGAGGGGTAGCCTTCCAGAACATCTGGCAATGCTTTGAAGGGCACAGACTATGTCCTCCCTGCATAATCCAGTCTACACCGGTTCAGGGACCCCCAGTCCCTGCTCTGGCGTGAAACTGGACAAGGAAAGGTGAGTGACCACTCCTCTGTCCATCACCACCATAGGGGTGGTGCCCAGAGCTCTTCCAGAGTGTCCCTGGGTTTCGCCATCTTTGATTCCAAGGTGGTGGGGCACTCTGGGAGCATCTGAGAGGCCAGTGCCAGCAGGTGACATCAGAGCCCTCCCCTGATAGGTGCTTACCTGTGTGGCTGACCAATCCCCCTTTCAGGGCTATTTAGGGTCTCTCCTCTGGGTGTTTCCTCAAATTCAGATTGCAAGACTCCAGCAGGAATCCTTTGCATCCTTTACTTCACCTTCTACTGAAGAAACTGTATCTGCGACCTCCAGGAACACTACAAACTACAATAAAGAAGCAAAGACGATTTCTGCAACATTGCATCTTCAGCTCCTGCCAGCAACTGAAACTGTTTCCAGATCGTACATCCTCCAAGGACTGCCTGTCTTCAGCCTGCACCAGAAGAACGAAGGAATCTCCCTTGAAGTGAAGGAGTCTCTTCCCTGCTTCAGCAGGCACCCCTCTGCAGCAACGACCAGTGGCTTGGGTCCCCTCTCCTGAAGAAGTGCAGTTGCCAAGGCTTGTTGGCATCCTTCCACAGAGTTCTTGCAGCTCCGTCCCCCAGCACTCCTTCTTGCGACGCACACCCTCCTGCGTGGTTCTCCGGGCGTGGGAGTCCTTTGTTTAGTGCTGTGTGGGCCTCCTTTTGCACCTTCTTTGTCCCCTTGCTGTGGAACTCCTCCGCATGCTGCCTGGCCTTCTGCGAGCTCTCCGTGTTTCTGAGAGCCCCCTCTGTCTTCCCTCTTGGCTAGAGACCACCAGGTCCCTCTAGAGTCCAGGCAGCGTCATTTTCCTGCAACCTCAAGCTTTGCGTGTGCTAAGGCTTGTTGGCGTAATCCAGCAACGCAAACCAGTCTGCAATCATCCATCCGCTGTGGGACATCATCTGCACCAACCAGGAACCCGCATCTGTCTTCTTGAGTGCAGTACTGACTGTTCTTCTTCACCGGTGGTACTTCTTTAGCACCTTCATCCGGGTTATCAGGGGCTCCTGTTCTTCCTGGATTCTTCAGTGCTTCTTGGACTTGGTCCCCTTCTTCCACAGGTCTTCAGGTCCAGGAATCCATTGTTGGTGTCTTGCTCTCTCTTCTGGTTCTTGCACAATCTTCTATCACGTGTTCTTGTGTGTTTTAGGAAACTTACTGTGATTTACTCCTGTTTTCCTGGGCTCTGGGGTGGGTTCTATTACTTCCCTTTGGTGTTTTCTTACACTCCCAGCGCCCCTCTACACACTACAATTGCCTAGGTGGGAAACCGACTTTCGCACTCCACTATTTTAGTATATGGTTTGTGTTCCCCCTCGGCCCATTGCTATCTATTGTGATTTGCACTGTTTTCTAACTGTTTTTACAGCTAGTACTGCATTTTAGTGTATATACTATGTATATTACTTACCTCCTAAGGGAGTATAGTCTCTGAGGTATTCTTGGAATATGTCACCAAAATAAAGTACCTTTATTTTTGTAACACAGAGTACATTCTTTCATGTGTGTGTGTATACTGTGTGACTACAGTGATATTGCATGTGCTTTACATGTCTCCTAGGTAAGCCTTGGCTGCTGAGCTACAGCTACCCCTAGACAGTCTGGCTTCTAGACACTGACTACATTTCACTATTAAGGGATAACTGGACCTGGTATAACGTGTATGTACCTTTGGTACCCACTACAAACCAGGCCAGCCTCCTATATTGGTGGTGCAGCGGTGGGTTAAATACTTGCAATTGCCTTACCATTCTGTCACTGGTGCTTTCCACAGGAAAGTGTAATCTATGCCTAGAGTACAGGATCTAGTCTCTTACTTTCCTTTCGACAAGATTAGAGGTTAGGTAGAGTAGGCTTTTCTTTTTCACTTACACTACTCTAATACTCACTACACTATGTCTACTGCTGGGCCTAGCTCTGAGGTCATGGGTACTCCTTATGAGAGCATGACCTTCAAAGAACTCAAGAGGCTTTGCTCAGAGAGGAGCTTAGGTGAAGGGAAGAACCCTAATAAGAATTTTCTTTTGAGTCTCCTTCTTCAGGATGACCAGGAACAGTCTGGTAACCAGGAGGAGGAGGGGGAGGAAGATTCTACACCCTTAGAATCATGGGATCTTCGTGAAGATTCAGGGGACGGTTCTTCAAAAGATCTTCCCCCTAGCAAACCATCTAGTGTAGGTGGTAGTGGGAGGGGTAGTCACTCTGGGAGGGCTCCCTTCACACCCAGAGATCAGGTTACCAGGGTTACTAAGGTTAGGGAAAGATCTACCTCTGCACACTCTCAAGTCACCTCAGTTTCTGAGGGATCCCAGAATTCCACTCCAGGTGATGACTCCATAGATAGGGAGCTTAGGAAACTGAGACTGAAGGAGACCAGGCTGAGGCTGCAGCAGCAACATCTAGCCATCTAGCAGCAGCAGTTTCAGGAATTATGGTGTTAGGGAGAATACTTTTGATTCCAGAAATCTGCACAAAATTGTTCCCCCTTACAAGGAGTGAGATGACATCTATAAGTGGTTTGCTGCACTTGAGAGGGCCTATGAAGTAAAGAGGGTCCCTCAGGGGCAGTGGGCTGCTATTATGTGGTTGTCCTTATCTGGCAAGGGGAGGGATAGGCTTCTCACTATCAGGGAGGAAGATTCAGACAATTATGGTATTCTGAAGACAGCACTCTTGGATGGATTTGGCTTAACCACTGAACAATATAGAATAAAGTTCAGAGAGACCAGAAAAGAGTCTTCACAAGATTGGATAGACTTTGTGGACCGTTCTGTGAAGGCTTTAGAAGGTTGGTTACAAGGCAGCAAGGTGTCTGATTATGAGGGTCTTCACAATCTAATTCTGAGAGAGCATATTCTGAATAATTGTGTGTCTGATTTGTTGCACCAGTAATTGACAGACTCAGATCTGTCCTCTCCCAAAGAATTGGGAAAAAGGCAGACAAATGGGTCAGAACAAGGGTGAGCAGAAAAGCTCACACTGGAGATGACAAGGACAAGAAGAAGGATGGTAAGTCACATGACAAAGGTGAGGACAAAGATAAAAAGCAAGAGTCTTCATCAGGCCCACAAAAACCCTCTGCGGGTGGGTCTACATCCTCTTCCAATCAACAGAATAAAAGGCCTTGGTGTTACATGTGTATTAACAGAGGCCATTGGGCAAGTGACAACACTTGTCCCAAGACAAACACCAAAGCTCCCACCACCACACCACCACTGCTTCCACTAGTGCCCCTAGTAATAGCAGTGGTGGTGGGAAAAACACTACAAATAACCAGTCCAAAGATGTAGAAGGGTTCACTTTGGGTAAGGTAGTGGGGGTTGGTTTAGTTAGAGAAACCACTGAGGCTGTTTTAGACTCAGATGGTGGCATTGACCTTACTACCCTTGTTGCTTGTCCCCTTAACATGGATAAGTACAAGCAACAACCCCTAACAAATGGTGTTCAGGTTGAGGCCTACAAGGACACAAGTGCAAGTGTCACAATGGTGATGGAAAAAGTGGCAGCCCCTGAGCAACACCTACTTGGTCATCAGTACCAAGTAACTGACGCCCACAATAACACTGTTAACCACCCCATGGCCGTTGTGAATCTCAACTGAAGGGAGGGGTTACTGGTCCAAAGAAAGTTGTGGTAGCCACTGATCTACCTGTAGAGTGCCTACTGGGCAATGATTTAGAGACTTCAGCTTGGGCTGAAGTGGAATTGGAGGCTTGTGCATCAATGCTGGGCACTCCTGGCCGCATCTTTGCTTTAACCAGGGCTCAGACCAAGAAGCAAAGAGGACAGGGAAACTTAGATCCTGGAACAATGGATCAAGTGCTCCCAAAAACTAAGGATAGAAAGGGTAAACCGTTATCCACTATCCCTCCCTCCACTGAAGATTCCCCTTTTGATGAGGAGGAGTCTACTTCCTGTGCAGAACCTACACCAGAGGAGTTTCAGGCTGACACAGCTGAGTTCTTGGGTGCAGGAGGGCCTGCCAGGGATGAGCTGAGTGTGGCACAGCAGACCTGTCCCACGCTAGAGGGTTTGAGTTAGCAAGCTGTCAAACAGGAAGCGGGGGATGTCAGTGACTCTAAGTTATACAGAGGCAAGGGACCCAAAACCAGGTGCTACCAGGATATTGGTAATTTCCTTGCAGCATAGGGAGTTTCTTTTGACACTAGCACATGACATTCCCCTTGCTGGACATTTGGGACAAAGTAATACCTGGGACAGACTGGTCCCTCACTTTCACTGGCCTCATATGTCAGAAGACACAAAAGAGTTCTGTTGTTCTTGTGTCACTTGCCAAGCCAGTGGTAAGACTGGTGACACCACAAAGGCCCCCTTGATCCCACTGCCAGTGGCTGGGGTGCCCTTTGAAAGGGTAGGGTATAACATAGTTGGCCCACTTGACCCTCCTACTGCTTCTGACATTAGGTTTATCTTGGTGGTAGTGGGCCATGCCACTAGATATCCAGAAGCAATTCCTCTGAGGACCACTACAGCTCCTGCATGGGCAAAGGCCCTCCTGGGAATATTTTCCTGGGTGGGCTTTCTAAAAGAGGTAGTATCAAAAAGAGGTAGTAATGACATGTCTGCATACTTGAAAGCAATGTGGAAAGAGTGTGGTGTAACTTATAAATTCACCACACCTTACCATCTCCAGACAAATGGGTTAGTTGATAGATGTAACAAAACTCTCAAAGGTATGATCATGGGACTATTTGAAAAGCTCAAAGCTCAGAAGGGTATGGGGTGTCCTATTATCATGCCTCATTTTTGCCTACAGTGCGGTACCACAGAAAAGAGTGGGCTACAGCCCATTTGAACTCCTTTTTGGTCACTCTGTTAGGGGTCAACTAGCACTTGTAAAGGAGGGGTGGGAGCAACCTTTGAAGCCCCCAAAAAAGATATAGTGGATTATGTACTTGGCCTAAGATCTAGAATGGACAAGTATATGAAAAATGCCACCAAAAACCTTCGGGCAACTCAGGAGTTAAACAAACAATGGCATGACCAGAAAGCTGTCCTGACTGAGGCCCTCATTATGACATTGGTAGTAAATCCCACTTACCGTCAACATAACACCGCCACGGAGCATTACCGCCAACCATATTATGACACACACATACCAATCCATCCCTATACAGCCACAAACACAAGTCCGCCAGCCCGAAGGTCAGTGATAAACCAGCGGTATCAAAACCTACACTGTTACGCCAACAGAACTACGCCCATCACATTATGACCCACGAATCACCGTGGCGGACATTCAATGGCGGTAAACCATTGATGGTACATACCGCCGTGCTCAAAATACACACACACATACAAAACAACACCACATTGGTCAATTCAAACTACACACCCCTGAGACCCATAAACACACCACACCCACACACCTACACCACTATAAAACACACAATCACATTACCCACAACCCTTTACAAATACAAACTATTGCCAAAAGAGAGAGATACAGCAAAGGCACCCACACAACCAGAGCCACATAACACCATCACCTATAAACCACCCATGTACCTTACATCACACACCCTAACACATCACCTCAAGCACCCTCACCCACACCACTCACAATACACCCATGGCACCACAACAACACCCCAGGTTCTCAGAGGAGGAGCTAAGGGTCAAGGTAGAGAAAATCATCTGGGTGGAGCCACAGCTATTTGGATCACAGGTGCATCAGACATCCATTGCTAGGAAGATAGAGCTATGGCGGAGGATCGTGGACAGGGTCAACGCCGTGGGACAGCAGCCCAGAACAAGGGATGAAATCAGGAAGAGGTGGAATGACCTAAAGGGGAAGGAGCGTTCCATGGCAGCAAGACACCAGCTCGCAGTACAGAGGACTGGTGATGGACCTCCACCTCCTCCCCCACAACTTACAACATGGGAGGAGCAAGTCTTGGCAATCATGCATCCTGGGGCCTGGCAGGAGTAAGAGTCACTCAAACAAACACCATCCAGAAGCAGACATACCAACATCCACTGCCTTCACTGTGGCCCCCTCCTCCTCGTCCTCCACCTCCCTCCCAGTTGCATCTACACTCACACCTGCATGCACTACACCCTCATCCACTACCACCATCACCAAACAGTAGACGCCCCTCACTGGAAGTCACCACCCCCACATCCATGCACACGTCCCCGGTGTCCTCTCCCACTGTGTCTGTGCCCCTCCTCCCAAAGTACACAAATGCAAGCACTCAGACACCCAACAGCCATCCACCTGCACCCAAACACAGCAGACTGACACCTCCAACCACCACTCCCTCTTCCTCCAGTCCCAAACCATCTCCTCTTCCCGCCCCAATGTCCCTAAGAAGCTTTTCCTCTCCACCATTGACCTCTTCCCTACCCCTCCCCCCATCCCTCACGTCAGGCCAGGGTGGTAAAAACTCAGGCAAGCACCTCAGCCACCCAGTCCATGGGCACAGTAGTGTCCCCAACTACTCCAGGTGGGAAAGATTCCCAGCAACTAGCCAGCCAGACAGACAGGGTGCCAGCCCCAAGTGTGTCAAGGAAGGGGAAGGAGTCAGCCCCAGCTGCAGGAAGGAAGGGCAAGGAATCAGCCCCAGCTGCAGGACGGAAGTTGTATTCAGCTTCACCTGGGATGACCACCTGGTCCACCTATGAAAAGGTTTGGAGGCCCTCAAAAGGCAGGCCTCACTATCAAGGCTTTAAAGTGCCAGATAGGGCAGGGGAAGGTGGTTTATCTGGGACACCTAGTTGGTGGGGAACAGATTGAACCACTGCAGGGGAAGATCTAGGCTATTTTAGACTGGTCTCCCCCTACTGTACAGACCCAGGTCACAGCCTTACTTGGTCTCACTGGGTACTACAGGACGTTTATTAAGAAGTATGGCTCCATTGTTGTCCCTCTTAATGACCTCACTTCTAAAAAATGCCTAAGAATGTATTATGGACAGCTAGCTGCCAGAAACCTTTTGAGGAGCTTAAGCAGGCTATGTGTACTGCACCTGTCCTAAAAGCCCAAACTATTCAAAGAAGTTTATTGTCCAGACAGATGCTTCAGATGTAGGGGTTGGGGCAATGCTATCAGAACTCAATTCAGAAGGCCAAGGTCAACCTCTTGCTTTTATTAGTAGAAGGTTGGCCCCTAAAAAAAAGCGTTGGTCAGCCATATAGAGGGAGGCTTTTGCTGTGGTCTGGGACCTGAAGAAGTTGAGACCATACCTCTTTAGTACTCACTTCATAGTTCAGACAGACCACAAACCTCTCCTATGGTTAAAATAAATGAAAGGTGAAAACCCTAACTTGTTGAGGTGGCCCATTTCCCTACAGGGGATGGACTTTACAGTGGACCTTAGACCTGGGAGTAACCACTCCAATGCAGGTGGACTCTCCAGATATTTCCACTTAGACAATGAAGACTCATCTGGGCAAGGTTAGCCTTATTGTCCCTCGTTTGGGAGGGTTGTGTAGGAAAGTACTCTCTTTTTGTCATGTTACCCCCAATTTCTGCCTGATATCCGTGTGTTTGACTGTGTCACTGGGATCCTGCAAACCAGGACCCCAGAGTGCTTATGCTCTCTTTCCTCTCAGTTTTGTCACTGCATACCGGTAACATAGTATTTCATCCCACAATGGCATACTGGTCACCCCTTATAAGTCCCTAGTATATAGTACTTAGGTACCCAGAGCATTGGGGTTCCAGGGGATCCCTATGGGCTGTAGCATTACTTTGGCAACCCATTGCGAGCCCATGCAAAGGCTTCTGCAGGACTGCCTTTGCAGCCTGCGTGAAATAGTGCATGCACCATTTCACTGCCATTTACACTGCACCAGGTCACTTATAAGTCACCTATATGTCAGGCCTTTCACCCTGAAGGCTAGGTGCAAAGTACATGTGTGTGAGGGTGCCCTTGCACTAGCAGAGGTGCCCCCACATCATCCAGAACCATTTTCCAGGACTTTGTGAGTGCGGGGATGCCATTTTACGCATACACTTGACATAGGACAGTACCTATGCCCAGCTTTACAATGGTAACTCCGAATATGGCCATGTAAGGTGTATAAAATCTTGGAATGATACCCCAATGTTGATTCTAACATTGGTTGTATAATTCCATGGACTCTGGGGGCTCCACAGTGGACCCCCAGTACTGCCATACCAGCCTTTTGAGGTTTTCCAGGCAGCCCCAGCTGCTGCCACCTCACAGACAGTTTTCTGCCTTCCTGTTGCTCAAGCAGCTCGAGCCCTGGAAGGCGGGACAAAGCATTTCCTTTGGGAGAGGGGTGTTACACCCACTCCCTTTGGAAATAGGTGTTACAGGTATGGGAGGGGTGGCCTCACAGAGCTTCTGGAAATGCTTTGAAGGCCGCAGATGGTGCTCTCCTTACATAATCCAGTCTACACTGGTTCAGGGACCCCCAGTCCCTGCTCTGCCGCGAAACTTGACAAGGGGGAGGGTTGTGACTACTCCCCTGTCTATCACCACAGAGCTCTTCCAGAGTGTTCCTGGGTTTTGCCATCTTGGATTCCAAGGTGGTGGGGCACTCTGGGAGCATCTGAGTGGCCAGTGCCAGCAGGTGACGTCAGAGCCCTCCCCTAATAGGTGCTTATCTGTGAAGCTGATCAATCCCCCTTTCAGGGCTATTTAGGGTCTCTCCTCTAGGTGTTTCCTCAGATTCAGATTGAGAGACTTCAGCAGGAATCCTCTGCATCCTTTACTTCATCTTCTACCGACAAAAGTGCATCTGGACCCTCCATGAACTCTACAAACTGCAATAAAGAAGCAAAGACAACTTCTGCAACATTGTATCTTCAGCTACTGCCAGCAACTGCAACTGTTTCCAGGTCATGCATCCTCCGAGGACTGCCTGTCTTCAGACTGCACCAGAAGAACAAAGGAATCTCCCTTGAAGTGATGGAGTCACCTCCCTGCTTCAGCAGGCACCCCTCTACAGTGACGACCAGTGGCTTGGGTCCCCTCGCCTGAAGAAGTGCATGGGTCCAGCAACACGGGTGGTAGAATGAAGTAGCCCCGACAGTCCCAAGGTACAGCTATCCAACTTTGGTGGAGGTAAGTGCTTGCCTCCCCACGCAAGACAGTACCCTGTGCACCGCGTGTTTTGCAGTTGTCAAAGCTTGTTAGCATCCTTCCATGAAGTTCTTCATGCACTGTGCAGCTCCAGCCCCCAGCACTTCTTCCTGTGATGCACAGCCTCCTGCGTGATTCTCCAGAGGCGTGGGAGTCCTTTGTGTAGTGCTGCAAGGGCCTCCTTTTGCACCTTTTTTGTCCCTGTGCTGTGGGACTCCTGTGTACACTGCCTTGTCTTCTGAGGGCTCTTGGAGTTGCTGAGAGCCCCTTCTGCCCCCTCCTGGGTAAAGACTTCCAGGTCCCTCCTGGTTCCAGGCAGTGTCATTTTCCTCCAACCACGAGCTTTGTGTGTGCCAAGGCTTGTTGGCGAAATTCAGCGATGCAAACCAGAATGCAATCATCCATCCAGCGTGGGACATCATCTGCATCAACCAGGAACCCCCACCCCTCTTCTTGGGTACAGTACTGATTGTTCTTTTTCACCGGTGTTTCTTCATTTGCACCTTCATCCGGATCAGCAAGGGCTCCTGTTCTCCCTGGACTCTTCAGTGCTTCTTGGACCTGGTCCCCTTCTTCCACAGGTCTTCAGGTCCAGGAATCCTTCATTGGTGTCTTGCAGTCTCTCCTGGTTCTTGCATAATCTTCTATCACGTGTTCTTGTGTGTTCTAGGAAACTTACTGTGATTTACTCCTATTTTCCTGCGCTCTTGGTTGGATTCTATTACTTACCTTTGGTGTTTTCTAGCACTCCCAGCACCCCTCTACACACTACACTAGCCTCGGTGGGAAACCGACTTTCGCATTCCACCATTTTAGCATATGGTTTGTGTTCCCCCTAGGCCCATTGCAATCTATTGTGATTTTCACTATTTACACTGTTTTCTAACAGCTAATACTGCATTCTGGTGTATATACTGTGTATATTACTTACCTCCTAAGGAAGTATAGTCTCCGAGGTATTTTTGGAAGTTGTGTCACCAAAATAAAGTACCTTTATTTTTGTAACACTGAGTATATTCTTTCATGTGTGTGAGTACTGTGTGACTACAGTGATATTGCATGAGCTTTGCATGTCTCCTAGATAAGCCTTAGCTGCTCAGCTACAGCTACCCCTAGACAGCTTGGCTTCTTGACACTGACTACCTTTCACTAATAAGGGACAACTGGACCTGGTATAATGTATAAGTACCTTGTGTACCCACTACAAACCAGGCCAGCCTCCTACAGTCAGTGACATCTCATATGACATCACTGATGACATCATCCACACAGTCATACACCGACTCAATTGCTGATACAAACTCTTGTATACCCACACACACACATCTACTTACATACTTATTCAGAGATGCATAAAAGTAGTGATATACAGACATTCATTTAGTCAAACAGCCACTGACATAACCACTCACTCACTCACTCACCCATTCACTACTAACTGAGGTATTCAAAGACTCATACAGTTACTTACACACCCACTCATACACCCATATTCCCACTGAGACACTCACTCATACTTACGCAGCCCTTTAATAGATCACTATTCTAGTGACACGTCCAGTTAATCAGCTGTAGAAACACTGACACACCCACACACTCACCCATACAGTCACTGTCACAGTCACTGACTCATTATTACAGTCACTTACACACGCAATCACTCAACTATAAAACTATTCACACACCAACTCACTCACTTGAACAGGCACTTACACATCCACTCAGTCACCCATACAGCCATTCATACAGCCACTCACTGACCAACACAAGTTGGTTTTATCCATGCTGACTGCCACGGTCCCCCCGTAATATAGAAATTGATGACCCATGGAGGTGGTGGTCCCCGGGGCGCAGGGAGGCTACAGGCCCACATACATATTACATTAAAAGCCCTGTGAAGGTGGTGGCCCCCCGAGCCATGGGGGGGCAGGGAGGTACCCCCACACAAACATTTTAATGACCCCAGGACCTGGCGCACCCGGGGGCCTATAAAAGAAAAATAAGCGGAGGACCCTGTGCTTTTTTTTCCTGCTAATCTTGCAAACTTGCGCCCAAAACAAAATTAAAAAACATTTTTTGTTGCTCTGGGGGGGAGGACCCCCCAACCAGTGCTAAGGGGTCAGGGTGTCTCTACCTTGGCCCCTTTTATTTTATTTTTACTTTTTTTCTGGGACTCGGCTCAATCTTAGTACCAAGATGGCTGACAACACTTCCTGGTTTGAAGTGTTAGCAGCCAATCAGAGCTGTGTATTTCCCTGCACGAGCTTCTCTTTATTCCCGAATACTCCGCGGCCAGAGATATACAAATTTGAATTTCCCTAAATTTCTCAAAAACAACTGAACGGATTGACTCCAAACAACCAAAAGCATAATCTGCATACCGACAGCTAGCTTTCTGCCAAATTTGGTGTAACTCCATCCAGTGGTCGGCCTGTAGTCATGTCTAAAAAATCTTTTGGAAATTAACATGGCAAACACACCCTTTTTTCAGCCCCCTTTTCCTCGGCCCCTGCTTGACGGATCACCCCGAAACTTTCCATGTGCAACAAGAGTCACTGTGACACTTGTTTTTTAAGATTTGTCAAACGGTGCCAAAGATATAGGCAAGTCAAAAAACGTTTTTCCTATGGAAACTACGTCCTAACTATAACTACCTAGTGGCGACTGCCACTAGGTTATATATGTATAGATAGATTTCTTCATAGAAAGTATAAAAACAAAGACATAAGATCTGGAGAATTGAAAGCAAGAGCTCAGACAAAAGAGGAATTATTGAACAAACCTAAGAAAGTTAAACCACAGGAGGATTCGAAAATAAGACTTATAATGACATACAGCAAGGAGAGCCATTTAATTTTGACAATCTTGAAGAAATACTGGGATGTCATAAGAAAGGACCCAGATGTGGGAAAAATGGTGGGTGACAGACCAATGATAACTTATAAAAAAGTCCCGTCTCTGCAAGATTTGCTGGTTAATAGTCATTTTCAGTTTTAAAAACAACAAAATTGGCTTGCAGTCCAAACAACTGGCTTTGCTTGCTGTGATAAATGTAAAGCATGCCGCATAGGAATAAATATGAAGGAGTTTGTGGATTTTTGGTGGCAATAAGGTGAGAAATAACAAAAGAATCACGTGCAACTCTAATTATGTGGTATATATAATTTAATGCATCTGTGGATTATGCTATGTGGGTAGTACAATCTGTCCCGTTAAAAAACGCATCCTAGAACATATTAGAGCTGTTCAAAATAAGGATCAAACCTATGCCATGGCCAAACACTTGATGACTCACGATGGAGCCAATTGGACAGATATAAAATTCTTTGGAATTGCAAGTGTTGATAGTAATGAGAGAGGAGGAAACAGAGAGTTGAAACTTAGACGTCTGGAGTCACATTTTATAATACAGGTAAGAACGAAGAGTCCGAGGGGTCTTAATGGGGATGAGGAACTACATTATCATCTATATATTGAGGAGTAATAATATGCATATTAGTGGTCATTACGTAGGAATATCAATGAATGTAATAATTAGAGTACTTACAGTCATACATTAATGTGAAGTTTGTATACTGATAATAAGATCTATGTTGAAATGAGGCAACATGCAACAAGTGGAAAGTATGACAAGATGAATGAGCACCCTAAAGTAGGACCATAGTAATTAGAGAGATATCTTCATATTATACCAAAGACTTCTCAGTTTGGATTGATTTAGAGATAGATGTGATTAACACTTTGAATTCTGATGTTTTTTTAATACATGTTAATCTATTTTTGTATATTTGTGGTGGATGGAATCCTTTGTTTTTAATATTAGTTTTTGAATAGACTACATTTCCCATAATGCACCTGTATGGGTAGTAGTGAAGAGAATATAAATGATAGACATTGAAATGAGACTGAGATACTGTGAACAAGACCAGTAGATCGAAACGCGTTGGTGGTGATGGTTTGTGACTTTTTTGACTGCAAATAAAGAAAAACATAAATTTTTCTCCTGGAGTGCAGTGTTGCAGTTGTTATCAACTGTTTGTTTGGGAATATATATATATAGACACATATATATATATATATATATATATATATATATATATATATATATATACAGGGAGTGCAGAATTATTAGGCAAATGAGTATTTTGACCACATCATCCTCTCTATGCATGTTGTCTTACTCCAAGCTGTATAGGCTCGAAAGCCTACTACCAATTAAGCATATTAGGTGATGTGCATCTCTGTAATGAGAATGGGTGTGGTCTAATGACATCAACACCCTATATCAGGTGTGCATAATTATTAGGCAACTTCCTTTCCTTTGGCAAAATGGGTCAAAAGAAGGACTTGACAGGCTCAGAAAAGTCAAAAATAGTGAGATATCTTGCAGAGGGATGCAGCACTCTTAAAATTGCAAAGCTTCTGAAGCGTGATCATCGAACAATCAAGCGTTTCATTCAAAATAGTCAACAGGGTCGCAAGAAGCGTGTGGAAAAACCAAGGCGCAAAATAACTGCCCATGAACTGAGAAAAGTCAAGCGTGCAGCTGCCACGATGCCACTTGCCACCAGTTTGGCCCTATTTCAGAGCTGCAACATCACTGGAGTGCCCAAAAGCACAAGGTGTGCAATACTCAGAGACATGGCCAAGGTAAGAAAGGCTGAAAGACGACCACCACTGAACAAGACACACAAGCTGAAACGTCAAGACTGGGCCAAGAAATATCTCAAGACTGATTTTTCTAAGGTTTTATGGACTGATGAAATGAGAGTGAGTCTTGATGGGCCAGATGGATGGGCCCGTGGCTGGATTGGTAAAGGGCAGAGAGCTCCAGTCCGACTCAGACGCCAGCAAGATGGAGGTGGAGTACTGGTTTGGGCTGGTATCATCAAAGATGAGCTTGTGGGGCCTTTTCGGGTTGAGGATGGAGTCAAGCTCAACTCCCAGTCCTACTGCCAGTTCCTGGAAGACACCTTCTTCAAGCAGTGGTACAGGAAGAAGTCTGCATCCTTCAAGAAAAACATGATTTTCATGCAGGACAATGCTCCATCACACGCGTCCAAGTACTCCACAGCGTGGCTGGCAAGAAAGGGTATAAAAGAAGGAAATCTAATGACATGGCCTCCTTGTTCACCTGATCTGAACCCCATTGAGAACCTGTGGTCCATCATCAAATGTGAGATTTACAAGGAGGGAAAACAGTACACCTCTCTGAACAGTGTCTGGGAGGCTGTGGTTGCTGCTGCACGCAATGTTGATGGTGAACAGATCAAAACACTGACAGAATCCATGGATGGCAGGCTTTTGAGTGTCCTTGCAAAGAAAGGTGGCTATATTGGTCACTGATTTGTTTTTGTTTTGTTTTTGAATGTCAGAAATGTATATTTGTGAATGTTGAGATGTTATATTGGTTTCACTGGTAATAATTAATAATTGAAATGGGTATATATTTTTTTTTGTTAAGTTGCCTAATAATTATGCACAGTAATAGTCACCTGCACACACAGATATCCCCCTAACATAGCTAAAACTAAAAACAAACTAAAAACTACTTCCAAAAATATTCAGCTTTGATATTAATGAGTTTTTTGGGTTCATTGAGAACATGGTTGTTGTTCAATAATAAAATTAATCCTCAAAAATACAACTTGCCTAATAATTCTGCACTCCCTGTACACACACACACACACAACCTACTCGTGATCGCGGTGAAAGCTGAATTAATTACTAATAAATTTGCATTGATTAATAGTTAGGAATTTACATGAATAATGCTAACATAGCAAAAATTGTGTGTCTTGGGGAATGTGCCCACTGATGTGGCCACCATGACATATAGGACATTAACAAAGAATTGTGCTTATATTTTAGAGAAATGTGCAAGTGTAGTGTATTAGTAGATCACACTAACGTATTAGTACTATGTATTTGCTTAAATATATAGAGTGATTGATTAGTTAGGAGATTTGGGCCTAGATGAAAAAGCCTTTTGTTAAGTTTCATGATTTAAATAAATGTTCATAAATGTCTTGTATTGCAAATTGTTACTTTTGTATCCTTGATGCGTGACAAACTGACGTTCCCAAGCCTGAACAATGGCTGCACTGACTTCAGCTAGGATTGCAACTTAAAAGTTACCTGACAGCAAACGATGGGAACAGGAGAAGAGGAGCCAATCATCGACGTGCGAAAGACTGTTTAGTTATGTTGTAGATCTAGAAATTAGAACTAATTGGTTCTATTGTGGACATATGATTTTCTGACCAATGACGGTGTGAGAAGATACTTTAAGGAGTTTAACTTAGTCTGACTGCACTTGGGAGTTTTAGTCATGTTAGTGAGCCTCATTCTATCCCATTCTCTACCCCTTAGCGATCCTGTTTGTGGAGCATCGCAGTTCCAGATACTTTTCTCCTCATAGCTTTACCCAGAGAGAGAAATTGTAGTAACGCTGTTTCCTTATTTTGATGTTTTCTAAGTTGGTTCAGTTGATTCTACAGCCTACCTGTGGCTGAGCCAATCCCCTTCTTTCCCCATGCCATTGCTGAAGCTGACCAGACGGATGTCCAACTGACGAAGAAATTGCAGCTTGCCAATCCATTCAGGAGGGGTATATAAAATGTTATTGTTTCTATAGTAGATTTTTGTTCTTTTCTCTTAGGTACCAATCCGCTAGTTTTACTTGCATACCTGCACACTAATGCGAGGTCTGACCCAGGTGTTAAATAATGGCACTAAGTGGGCTTAGCACCATTATTTAGGCCCGTCTCCTCCTTGAGAGTCGTTCCTGCGCTGGGAGGTAAATGTGGCGCTAGGGCGTTAGCTCTGTGTTTAGGATGGGAACGCCTACCTTGCATCTCATTGTTTTGTGCATCCTAAACATGGCGGAACTCTAATATTTTGGCACTAGATGGGTCTAGCGTCAAAATATAAATATGGAGGTAGGTCAGCACCGTTTTAGCATCAAAATTAATGGCGCTAAGGCAACACTAACCATCCATAAATATGGGCCCAAAGGTTATAGGGACGTTATAGTTAGATTCTAAATTTACTTGCACAAAACCATAGAAATTCAGCAGTTATAGCTATGATTAGCTCAAGTAACTATAACTTGTGCCCTAAGGTAACTATAACTTGAGCCCCCACCATGCACAGGTTTCTTCATAATAAGTTTACTGCAAATGTTACACTGATGTTATCAGTGAGGCTATCAAAGATGTCATGAGTCATGTAATATGTGGGGTAATTAGCAGGGCATGGCGTGGGCGCCAGCTATAGTTACCTTAGTTACCTTAGGGCACGTGTTATAGTCACTTGAGCTAACCATAACTATAACTGCTGAATTTCCAAGGTTTTGTGCAAGTGAACTTTGAATCTAACTATAACGTCCCGTAACCTTTGTCTTTTTCAGTGAATTTTGTGGTTAGGCCCTCCGGCCACCCCTCTATAACCACCCAAGCCACACAAGGCCTTCGGCTTTGTGCAGTGGAGGTAGGCCACCGGGCCTGCAGCCAACCCCTATAGCCACCCAACCCCAAGCCACAAATGGTCTTCTTGACACACCATTAAAATAACAAACATTGGCAAAGCCAATATGTCTCAGCAATCTGAGTACTTTAGGCGTTCGCAATGTTAATGCATTTGTGTATATTATTGTCAGTATTTCCAGATGTATAAAGCGCATGGCTACCCGAAACCGGGCCTCCCAGCGCTAAAGAAAGCAGGTAAGATGTACACAACTTTACTTGGGAAAGAGATATATTTTTTGTTGCTTACAAAAGCACAATAAGTTATTTTCACTTCTCAAGTACACCGGGAGAGAGTTCCAAAACTTAGGGGCTAGATAGGTGATGGACCGACCACCACCCCTAGATCTTTTTATCGTGGGTGCAATAAGAAGGTCCAAGGACCTCGATCTCAGATCCCTATTAGGGAGATGTGATGCAATCTATCAGTATATCAATAAAAACAGTCCCAGAGCCATACACAAATGCATTTACATTGCCTTGGAATGCCGAGACCTACTGGCTTGGCTTGTTTTAACTGGACATCAGGCTTCAGAAATCTTACTTAAGAACAAGCAAAAAATCGGCAGAAAGTCACAGAGGGTGAGAAACAAGCAGAAGGACACAAACAGGGCAAGAAACGAGCAGAAAACAGGCAGAAAAGCACAAACATAGGGCAAGAAATTAGCAGAAAGCCACAACCCAAGGGCAAGAAATGAGTAGAAAGGCACAATCAGAAGGCAAGAAACGAGCAGAAAGGCACAAACAGAGGGCAAGAAACAAGCAGAAAGTGGGCTGAGAGGTAAGAACAGAGGGCAAGAAACAATCAAAAAGGCACAGAGGACTAGAAACGAGCAGCAGTAACATACGGCAAGAAATGAGCAGAAAGGCAAAAGCTGAGGAATAGAAATGGGACAGAGAGGCACCAACAGAGGGCAAGAAATGAGCAGAAAGGCACAAAGAGAGATCCAAAATGAGCTGAAAACCTGCAGAGAGACACAAACACAGGGCAGGAAATGAACAGAAATTCACAAACAGATGGCAAGGAACAAGCAGAAAGGCACAAACAGAGGGTAAGAAACGAGAAGAAAACAGGAAGAGAGGCACAAACAGATGGCAAGAAATGAGCAGTAAGGCACAGTAAGTGTACATTGAGGTAAACCTAATTTTCTCATATTGCAAAGAACTAGTTGTGTGCTGAAAAGTGTGCAAGACCATGATTAAAGACAGCTATACTCAATGGTGCAGCTCATAAAACACAAACAGCAATGTTAAATATCAAAGCCTGCAAAGAAAGGAAAGCAGTCATATGAAACAAACCAAGAGACAGTAGCAGCCTTGTTGGCAGCAGCCCTGCAGAGACGCAAAGCTGCGGGGATGGCTGGGGCAGAGCTGCAGGCTTCATGTTGCGCAAACAGGAGCCGGGCAGCAGCACAGGATTTCTAAAAAATTAATAAAATAGGCGCTCTGCACTAATGAAAACAATTGTGCTCCTAATGTGTAGCGGGACCAGTCACCCACTGAAAACAAAAGAAAAAAGTAGTCCCAAAACAATGGCTAAAAAATGGCCGGCTGCAGTTAAGAGTAGTTAGCCAGTGCTTACAGGGAGGGCTAAACAACAGAAAAGGCATGACAAATGCATGCCATTGACAAATGGGGAGACTGCAAAATGTAGCGATGTTGGTGCCAGCAAATGGGAAGCCATGGGTGGTCTATAAGCCCAGAAAAAGATACAGCATGACTCGGTTCGAGGCAGTGTATGCACACCATCAAGAGCCTAAACTTAAAAAGGAGGGCTGGATGCATACTCTTGGTCCTGGAATGCCCTTGGTCCACACCAGGGCTAAAAAGGTTTTTTTTTTAAAGAAATTGGCAAAATCCACATGTGAATCCGCACATTTTTCTGAAAATAAAAAAAAAGGCTTCTTATTAATGTTGCCTCCAGGTGGGCCACATCTCAGGGGCATGGCCAATTTAATTAATAATGAAGGGGCGCAAGAAGCCCCCCTCCTAAAAGCACCAGGGACCACCACCTCTCCGTGGCCATATTTTAAAAATATGTGGGGGGCTGTGCAGAGTAGGGGGGTTGCGGCAACTCCACCGGTCCCCAGGGACCATCACCTCCGTGGCACTACATTTTAAGATTATAGGAATGGGCCATGCAGACCCCTCTGGACCCCAGGGATCACCACCTCCCCAGGACCATATCATAAAACAATGTTAGGGGGGCCATGCAGACCACCCCTCCAGGTACCGGGGACCACCACCTCCCCAGGACAACACTGAAAAAAATATGGGGGGGCCGGATAGACCCCAGCACTCTGGGGATCACCACCTTCCCAAGGTTATCTTTAAAAAATAAGCAGGGGCCCACCGGACCCCCCCAGGCCCCATGGACCACCACCTCCCCTGGGTTTCAGTTATAAATTGATGTGAGGGGGCCAAGCGGACCACCCAAGGCCCCAGAGACCACCATCTCCCTGGGGATATATTTTAAAACTTTGTGAGGGGGCCTTGTTGACCTCCCACCCACTCTCCAGGGCCCGGAACCACAACCTTCCAAGGGCCAAATCCTTTTTTTAGAATAGGAAGGGGCCCACGTGGCCCTCTCCCAGGTGGATTTCAGCACCGGGGACCCCATACTCAGGATCCAGCCACATGTTCTTGGGTGCCTTGGCCCAACCCAGGGTACAAAGTATGGATTTATGGGGACCATGGGGGAGCGTCAAGGTCCCCACAGTCCCAGCCATGTCCTGTCTCCTATGGGAGCCAGCATTGCTCCTGCATGCAAGAAGCTGTTGCAAATAGCAGCTCCCTGTGAGCAAGAACAAAGTTTTCCTCTCTTACCCCACCCGCATATTAGCAGGCAGGGAAAGAGATGAAAACTCAGCTTTCAGCAAGTGAAAATATTTTTAAAGCTCCCGTTTGCTGAAAGCGGAGTGTTTGCTTTTGCTTAGCGGGAGCTATCAGACCTTGCCAAGCAAAAGCAAACAGCGTCCTCCCGACAGGGGGCACCTGGGGAGGTAGAAGGAGCTGGTCCTGTGTGGTGGAGGTCCCCAGGGCCACCTATAGATCCAAGAGTGGGGCAGTGCAGCCCACTCCATCTTTTCAATTTGGCCACAGGGAGGTGGTGGTCCTTGGTGCTGGGGGTCTGTGATGAATCCCCCTCCTCTGTTATTGCAGCCCTGGGGAAGTGGTGGTTCCTGGTGCTGAGGGGGCCCCCCATGTAACTATGACTGGCGTCCACACCATGCACATTTTTTTCTTCACTAATTTGACTGCTTATGGTTCATTTAAATAATAGCGTTATAGAAGTTGTCATGAGTGCTGTAATATTCGGGAGTAATTAGCAGTGCGTGGCAAGGGCGCGAGTTACAGTTACCTTAGGGTGCGAGTTAAAGTTATTTGAAATAACTGCTGAATTTTTAAGGCTTTATACGAGTAAACTCAGAACCTAAGTATAACATCCCTGTAACCTTTGTTTTTTAGTGAATTTCTATGTTTTTTTAATTCCATTTCCTAACTATAACATCCTTGTAACCTTTGTATTTCAGTGAATTTCTGTTTTTTTAATGTGAAGTAATTTTAATTATTATACGTTAATCCAGCCTCTGCCGCCGCAGCGGGGGATGGCCACATGAGAGTAGGTGTGAGAGGGTCTGTGTGGGTATGAGAGTGGGTGTGAGAGTGTCCCTGTGAGTAGGTGTGTGAGTGTTTGTGTAGGTGTGTGAGTGGGTGTGTGAGTCTGGGTGTATCTGTGAGTGGGTACGTGAGTGTCTGGGTAGGCCTGTGAGTGGGAGCGTGATTCTCTGAGTGGGTCTGTGAGTGGGAGCATGAGCATTTGAGTGGGTCTGTGACTGTGTGTCTCTGAGTGGGTCTGTGTTTGGGTGAGTGAGTGTCTAAGTGAGTCTGTGAGTGGGTGTGTGAGCCTGAGTAGGTCTGTGAGTGTCTGTGTGGGTGTGTCAGTAGCTACGTAAGTGACACGGTCACAAAGGAACCACAGCTGCCCATTACATCAAGAGTCCACAGTTTTGCACAAAATGTCTACCCAACTAAAGTACTTTCTACTAGTTAGTTAGTAAGTGCTACCTCTTTGGGTAATTGTCCAGTGTGGCCTCTACACTACAACTGCATTATGGACCACAAGGAAATGCCTCAAGGCAACTTTGTGTGCATTTAGCAATGTGATTGTTCCTCGTACGTCTTTCTCCAGAATTCTGTGAAAACGTGAATCCTGCTACAGAGAGGTCAACAAGACTACAAAGATGTAAATCTCCACCAAACTAGGGTCCTTCCTTCTATCTATTTGACGTTAAGTGCATCTATGTTTTGTGGAGATGTCCTCATATTCTTCAGCATCAAGAACGTGCCAGCAGAATCAGTGGGAAACTTACTGAGGGTCTTCTTGGTAAGCTGTACATCATCCTGGTAAAAGGCAGGAAGACCTTTGCATACTACTAAGGTAGACAGTGTGAGGCCAAGCTGACAGTGCTTTCAAGTGATTTGCACATTAACATACTTATAGGAATTTAAAGGGAGACCCATTAGGGGAGGGGGCGGCCTGGCTCCCCTCCCTGGGCCGATCTCGGCCCTGGGGACCCCATTCCTTAGGACCCGGCCATCTCTCATGGGTGCCCCAAAGGTACCCAGTGTGTAATGAGACCGCGGGGGAGCCTCAAGGCCCCAGCGGTCGCAGCCTGCTCCTCGCCTCCTCGCAGGAGCCGGTACTGCTTTTGCACACAGGGAGCTGCAAAACATACAGCTCCCTGTCTGAAAAAGCAACTGTTTCATCTCTCAGGGAAAGAGATAAAACCTCTGCTTCCAGAGGACAAGAGCACTTTGACAGCTCTGGACGGCTGGAAGCAGAGTGTTTGTTCTGACTTGGTGGGAGCTGTCAAAGCCGACCCTGTAGTGCGGCGGTCGCCAAGGCCATGATTTGCTCCACAAGGGTGGCAGTGTGCCCCCCTCCAACATTTTAACTTAGTCCGGGGGTGGTCCCCGGGGCTGAGGATCCACAACAGACCCCCTTCATTATTTATTTTTAGCCCTGGGGAGGTGGTGGTCTCAGGGGCTGTGGGGGGCTGCACAGCCACCCTTAATTGGAATAAATTACCTCATGGAGGTGGCAGTCCCCGAGGCTGTGGGGGAGTCTGTATGGGCCTCCCTCATTACCAATATACATTTTGCCCCAGGGAGGTGGTAGTCCCTGAGGTGCGGGGCGATGTGGCCCCCCTCCACATTTTAACATCATCGCCAGTGGCAGCCTGTCCTTTAGGGCGGAGGGGCCAAGCACCCCCATCTTTTGCCCCTCATGAAGAGTGTCTGTCAGGCTGAACAAAGGTCAGCCTGGCAGACACTCTCCATGTTCAGATCGGGCAGTCAGGAGTGAGACATGCGCGATTTGCGCACACTCCTGGCTGCCTGAGCTGAACTTTGCTGGGCTGAGGAGATCACAGCTCCTATGGGCGTGACCTCCTCGGCTCAGCAAAGGTGCCTCGAGGCCCTCCCCTGGGTGACGAGGAAAGCGTCACCAATTGACACTCTCACTGGGCGCTTCAGTTTAAGCCCTGAAGTGCCCAGTGCGAGTGTCAATCAGTGACACTTCGTCACAGAGTGGGGTGGGGTCAGCAGTCTCACTGACCCCATCCCACTCTGTGACGAGGCTAGGCCTGCTGCCTTCCCTCATTGGCTGACCTAAGGTCAGCCAATGAGGGAAGGCAGCAGCCCCAACCCTCCTGGAGGCTGAAGGTAAGTGCGTGTGTGTGTATGTGTGTTTGTGATGTTTTAAATTGAATGTTTGGTACGCGCGTGCATCTTTGAGTGTTGTTAATGGATGTGCGTGTGTGAAAGAATGAGTGTATGGGATCTTTTAAAATGAATGTTTGGTGCGTGCGTGCATGTTTGAATGGTATAAGTGTTGTTAATGGATGTGCGTGCGTGTGTGCGTGTCTGTGTGAAAGAATGAGTGTGTGTGTGTGTGTGTCCCGCCCGCCCCCCTCCCTCCTAAAGCTGCCGCCGGCCACTGATCATCGCCCTAGGGAAGTGGTAGTCCCTAGGGCTAATATAAGCCCTAATAGGGGTCTCATGCATCCCTTCCTTTTTTAAGGCCCCAATTTCCTCGGGACCTGGCCCACCCAGGGACAAAATTAAAAAAAGGTGGAGACTGTTCTTTTTTTTTTAATCTCAGAAAAATCCGTAGATCTGCAGATTTTACTGAGATTTTTTAAAAGAATGCTTTTTAGCCCTGATGGTGTCCGTGATGAACTCCTAGAACAAGGATAAGGGCTCAGGGTGACCCTACCCTGGCCCCTTTTCCTTTTTTGTGGGACTCAGCTGAAACAGATTCCCACAATGGCTGCCAACACTTCTTTGCTGAAGTGTTGGTAGCCAATCAGATATCAGCACTGGGACAGTTGGATCCGCAGAGGATCAGCGTCCCTAGATATCTATATTTTTTGCTCTTTAATATCTCTAAAACCACTGAATGGATTTACACCAAATCACAAACGTGTACTTTCTGGACCGAGAGCTAGCGTTCTGCCAAGCTTGTGTAATCCTGTCCAGCGGTTCAGGCTGTAGTCATACTCAAAACCCTATGGGAAAATGCATGGAGAAACATGTTTTGGGCCCCCCCCTTTTTTAAGGCCCCCACTTGACGAATCACCCTGAAACTTTCAGGAAAGCAGCTGAACTGACTGAAGTATATGTTTTAAAACAAATTGTGAAGATTTGTCAAGCAGCGCCAAAGTTATTGGCAAAACTAAAAACCCTCTTCCTACGGAAACTAGGTCCTAATTATAACTACCTACTGGCAACCACCAGTAGGTGATAGATAGATAGATAGATAGATAGATAGATAGATAGATAGATAGATAGATAGATAGATAGATAGATAGATAGATAGATAGATAGATAGATAGATAGATAGATAGATAGATAGATACTACTGGCGATATCCAGTAGATAGTTGTTCCGATAGGCGAAGCCCTTTTTCTTTTGCTATAACTTTGGTGTCTTTTGACAAATCTTGACAAATGTTTTGGGGTTATTCATCAAGCGAGCGAAAGAGATAGTGGGGAGGTTAGAAAACACTTTTTCCCCATGCAATGTCCACAGGGATTTTGCACTGTTTAGACACAGCTGCAGCACGAATCGCTGAACGGATCTACACCAAACCTGGCACAAAGGTAGATCTTGGTATAGAAAGAGCCCTTTTTGTAATTTGGTGTAAATTTGTTCAGTAGTTTTGGAGTAATTATAGGAAATAAAGTATAGATATCTAGGGACGAGGATTCTTTGTGGATCCACCCATGCAGGATCTGCAGATCCGAGGGAAAAGCAAGGCCCTTTTTGACTGGCTGCAACCTGAAAGGAAAGTTGAGGCTGCCATTTTATTTATTTCTTGGCCCAGGGGAGAGAAAAATAAAGTGAGAAAACAGATAAGGGATCAGGATACAGGTACCCTGACCCCATAGGACACATGGAGGGGTCCTCATGGGCAGGGAATTGGCCAAAATGTATTTTGGGTCGATCCACGGATCCACCGCATGGCTCAGCGTGACCACCAGTGTACCTTTGTAGTCGATCTGCAGATCCGAAGCATAATGAAAAAGAAAATACAACCACTCACACACCAGACTCCATCATGCACAGCTTTTGCTGTGCATGGCAAGGTTTGGGTGTATGCAGGGGAGTTGGATGCCGGGTCTGGCTGTAGGCCCGGCCTTGCAGCCACCGCTGTGCACTGCCTAAGGCTGTGCGCGGCAATGGTTGTATTAAAGTTCTGTAATTCTATATCACTTTACGTTTGAAAAAACATAGAAATTCACTGAAAAAAAAGGTTACAAGGATGTTATAGTTAGGTTCAGATTTTATACATACAGAACCACAGAAATCCAGCAGTTATAGTTATACTAATCTCCAGAAACAATAACTTGTGCCATTAGGTAACTATAACTCATGCCCCGCCATGCACAGTTTTCTCATCAATAATTTCACTGGAAAATATTGCAGTGATATTATCAATTTTGGCATATAGGTGGTCATTACAACCCTGGCGGTCGGTGTTAAAGCGGCGCTAAGACCGCCAACAGGCCGGCGGTAAAAAAATTGCAATTACGACCGTGGCGGAAACCGCCAACAAAGACAGCCACTTTAACACTCCGACCGCCACAGCGGTACAGACAAACAGCTTGCCGGTCACCGCCAACAGACAGGCGGAAGACAAAGTACCGCCCACAGTATCACAACCTACCAATCTGCCACCTTTTCTGGGGCGGATTCACCACGGATAAAAACATGGCGGAAACAGGAATTTCGAAGGGAAAACGCTCACCTCTACACACTCCACGAGGAATGACGACACCATGGACCCAGAACTCCAAATCCTACCCGCGATAATCTTACTGCTCCTGTACCAGGAGCACCAACGCCGGTGGTGAAGACCACGGTGAGTACTGCACCTACGACACAGGGGAGGCAAAAAACAGGGACACGCAACACGCAACACCCCCACCCTCACCCTCACCAACTACAACACACACACTAATACATATCTATACATTATAGTAACACCCCCAACCCCCCCGGAAGAATGCAAAGACAAAAGGAAATGAGTGTAGCCATTGGAATATATTAAAATGCAGTACACAAAAATATACATATAAACACTATTTACAAAATATACACCAAGAATAGTAGCCCAGGTATTGCACCATTTATAGTCCGTGGACCACTGGGCCCAAAATGCATGGGCGAGGCCCACACACAATACCAGATCAAAACAGAGAGAACACTGCAGGGGCATCAGATAGAAATACAACAGGCACCTCAGGGGGAAGGTTAGGGGGGGGGCACCTCAGCCAGATGAGTGCACGATGCCAGATCCACGAGGGGGCTCCATGCCCAATGATGTATCCTGGGGAGTGCAAAGCCACAGTCTCTCAAGTCCATACAGTGGGTGGTTTGCCCACTGTTCAATCCTGTGGAGTGCAAAGCCACAGTCTCACAAGTCTCTACAGTGGGTGGTTTGCCCACTGTTCAATCCTGGGGAGTGCAAAGCCACAGTCTCTCAACTCTCTACAGTGGGTGGTTTGCCCACTGTTCAATCCTGGGGAGTGCAAAGCTGCAGTCTCACAAGTCTCTACAGTGTGTGGTTTGCCCACTGTTCAATCCTGGGGAGTGCAAAGCCACAGTCTCTCAAGTCTCTACAGTGGGTGGGTTGCCCACTGTTCAATCCTGGGGAGTGCAAAGCCACAGTCTCTCAAGTCTCTACAGTGGGTGGTTTGCCCATTGCCCACTTCTTCATCCTGGGGAGTGCAAAGCCACAGTCTCTCAGGTAGATGCCTTTCTCCACTGGTTCTGGAGGGGGACTGGTGCCCAGAGTGCTTCATCCTGTGAAGGACAGAAGGAGTGGATGCATGTCTCCACTGGTTCTGGCGGGGGACTGGTGCCAGAGTGCTTCATCCTGTGAAGGACAGAGGTAGTGGATGCATGTCTCCACTGGTTCTGGAGGGGGACTGGTGCCCAGAGTGCATCACGCACCCCGTGACGGTCCCAGTTGCGTCGGTGCCCCTGCCGCTCATGGGCTAGCGGTGCTTGAGTTGGCGGTGCCCTGTTTAGCGGTGCTTGAGTTGGCGGTGCCCTGTTCAGCGGTGCCTGAGTTGGCGGTCCTTCATTGCCCAGCTGGGCTGTGGCTGGCTGTCCTTCATTGGGCAGCTGGGCTGTGGCTGGCGGGGCCCTCCTGGGCAGCTGGGCTGTGGCTGGCGGGGCCCTCTTGTGCAGTGAGGATGGGGCTGGTGCTGGCCTCCTGGGCAGTGAGGATTGGGCTGGGGCTGGCCTCCTGGGCAGTGAGGATGGGGCTGGCGGTGGCCTCCTGGGCTGCTGGGCTGTGGCTGGCGGGGCCCTCCTGTGCAGTGAGGATGGGGCTGGCGCTGGCCTCCTGGGCAGCGAGGATGGGGCTGGCGGGCCTTCCTGGGCAGCTGGGCTGTGGCTGGCGGGGCCCTCCTGTGCAGCAAGGATGGGGCTGGCGCTGGCCTCCTGGGCAGCGAGGATGGGGCTGGCGGGGCCCTCCTGGGCAGCGGGTATGATGGCGGTCTTCTCCGCCGTGCTGCTCCGCCCAGACTTGCAGGGTTTCTTGTGGCCCTTCCCCACCTTGGGAGGAGTCACAGCTGAGTCCACACTCCCACCGGGACCCCTGGGAGCGACTTTGGTGGCTGGAGTCTTCCCCCTCTCCCGCCGAGCACTGGCCAACTTCTGGTGCTTCAGAGGGGGGGGGACTGGCTGTGCTGTGGCTCCGTGCCACACTGGCTGTCCTGGTGGCCGGTGCACTCCCCATACCTGTGACCACAGGCACCACTGGTCCCGGAGATGTTGTGGCTGAGGTGCAAGTTCTGGACCTATGAGTTGGTCGGGGGTGGGGGTGGGAAATAGGTTAAGGCTGGCCAGGAAAAGTTGTTTGGACACACTGGGACGGGTAGCTGGAGGGGGTTTGGGAGTGGAGGAAGAGGTGGTGGTTGTAGGAGGTGTACGTTTTGTGGCTTTGGGTGCAGGTGCATGCGCTGGAGGCTGTCGTGAGGTGGATGGCTGTTGGGTGGGTGTGTGCCTGCGTTTGTGTATCTTCGGAGGGGGCATCACAGACACACTGGAAGAGGACACAGGGGACGTGTGTATGGTAGTGGGGGTGGTGACTGCACGTGAGCGGGGTGTGGTGGTGGGTGTGCTGGTGCGGGACGTAGTGGCTGTAGAGGGAGTGCATGCAGGTGTGAGTGTAGACGAGACTGGAAGGGAGGAGGGAGACGACGAGGAGGGGGACACAGTGGAGGCAGTGGATGTTGGTGTGTCTGTATGTGTGTGATGCTTGCGTGAGTGCCTGTGGGATGTGTGGTGCTTATGTTTGCCTGAGCTTCCCTTGTGTGGTGAAGTGTGTGCAGGCTGGTCTGATGGTGTGCTTGGGATGGGTAGAGGTACAGGGGGTTGGGTCTGGGTGGAGGAAGTTGGAAGGGGGAGGCTAGAGACAGGGACAATGGCTGCCATCAGTGCTGAGGCCAGAGTTTGAAAGGCTCGGTGAAGGGCCGCCTGACCAGAATAAATGCCCTCCAGGAATGCATTGGTTTGTTGCAACTGCCTTTCTACGCCCTGGATGGCATTCAAAATGGTAGACTGCCCAATAGTGAGGGACCTGAGGAGGTCAATGGCCTCCTCACTGAGGGCAGCAGGGGTGACTGGGGCAGGGGCTGAGGTGCCTGGGGCGAAGGTTATGCCCACCCTCCTGGGTGAGCGGGCACGGGGCGAAGGCTGAGGGGCTGCTGGGAGGGTGGTGCTGGTGGGGGGGTGGCGGCCGTACCTGTCGATGCGGGGGGCACTGATGTTGCTGCCACCACAAGGGAGCTCCCATGGGAGGACGAGTCTTTGTCGCTGGTTTCAGCTCCTGTCCCCGCCGTGTTGCTCCCCTCGCCCTCCGTCCCACTGGTGTATTCTGAGTCTGTAGTGTGGCCCTCCATGGCCATGTGGGATGCAGCTCCATCGTGCTCCGGTGCCACTGCTCCTCCGCCTGATGATGCTAATGCACACAAGAACAGGGAGACCACAAAAAAGGGGGGGGAACAGAAGAAAGACATGTTGAGTGCATGGATTACCGCTACTGTTGGCAGACAAAACAGACACAGAAGCCCCCTGCACTACGTCCCGCTGTTGGGCTCTACAGTGCAATTCCTGGGAAATGGCCTACAAGGCTATGGACGACATCTGCACACATAGATGACACAGGTGCATGAATAGCTGTACTTGGCACTCTACAGAGGTGGGGTGGGGGCCACAGGGCCATGCCTTACGGAGGGGCCTAGCCTACGGAACTCGCCCTGGCCTAGGGAAACCCACAGACCTCCTCCCCCACCCAGACACCTCCACTGTGCGCATAGTCAGCTGAATGAGAGTGTACTCACCCCCTTGTGTCTGCTGTGATGCCCTCAAGCGCCCATCCAACTCAGGGTAGGCCACCGCCAGGATCCTGAACATCAGGGGGGTCATGGTTCGATGGGCACCCCTCCTACGTTGGGAGGCCATCCCCAGCTGAGCCTCCGCCGTCTTCTTGCTCCAGCGGCGAATGTCCTCCCATCTTTTCCGGCAGTGGGTGCTCCGTCTGTGATGGACCCCCAGGGTCCGGACGTTCTTGGCGATGGCACGCCAAATATCCTTCTTCTGGTGGGCGCTGACCTACACGAAATGTACAGGGGAAGAAGAGAAGTCATTACCAACTGCGCCGTCAAAGTGAGTGGCCCCCATCCCTACCCTGGCCATGTGGCACATGCACCCACTGTCTTTCATGTACGCAGAACTCTGCCCCCTTCCTTCTTTCAACCAGCCGTCTCCACACAGGCATAGCCCATACAACATGCTCCGTGTGTACTTACCTGTTGGTCTGGAGGACCGTAGAGTAGCGTGTACTGGGGGAGGACCTCATATACGAGCTTCTCCAACTCCTCCGATGTGAAGGCAGGGGCCCTTTCCCCAGACGCACGAGCCATTGTCTCTTCCAGACCGAGGTCACAGCAGCACTTGCAGTGTAGGTTCTCTCCTGTCGAAGATCAGGTATCGAGTGATTCAACAGATAGAAAATGGCGGTCACATCCGCAGCGGTGCGTACCATCACCGCTGGCGTACATCGTCATTGGCTCCTGGGACCCATAGGGTCCAATGTTAACCAATGCAGCATTGCGCCGCTGTCTTTGACTGCCTACCGCGACGGTGTACAACGCCTCACATCCCATTGTCCCACTTTACAGGTCAGGCAGCCGCCATTTCAGGGGCCCTCATGGTCTAATTACCAACTGCATCACACATACCTAGGCCTAGTCTCAACACACATACAGGCCACATTTTGTGTATGAATGGTGTTCTGTGTAGACTGTGGGTACATACCTCTGAGTTGTTTGACTCTGTGCTCGCTGTTGTCCTTCATAGGCACCGTCCGCTGGGACATGTGAGGAGATGGCGGAATCCTCTGGTGTACCGACCGCTGGTGGACCTGTCGACAATGGAGGAAAGAAATTTGATTATCACCTACAGGTTTGACCGTGCCACAATCCAGGAACTGTGTACACAGTTGGAGCCTGACCTGATGTCAGCAATCTGCCATCCCACAGGAATCCCCCCTCAAGTGCAGGTGCTATCAGTGCTCCATTTCCTTGCAAGTGGGTCTTTTCAAACAACTGTGGCCATGGCATCAGGGATGTCCCAGACTATGTTTTCCAACGTATTGTCCAGAGTGTTGTCTGCCCTACAGAAACACATGCAGAGCTACATCGTTTTCCCTCAGGTGGAGGATTTGCCTACAGTGAAAGGTGACTTCTATGCCCTTGGACACATCCCCAACATCATAGGTGCCATTGATGGGACCCATGTGGCTTTGGTCCCCCCCACAGGAGTGAACAGGTGTACAGGAACCGGAAGAGTTATCATTCCATGAATGTACAGATGGTATGTTTGGCAGACCAGTACATCTCCCATGTGAATGCCATGTTCCCTGGCTCAGTGCATGATACCTACATCCTACGGAATAGCAGCATCCCTTATGTGATGGGTCAACTCCAGAGGCACCGTGTGTGGCTATCAGGTGACTCTGGTTACCCCAACCTGTCATGGCTACTGACACCAGTGAGGAATCCCAGGACAAGGGCAGAGGAACGCTACAATGAGGCCCATGGGCGAACTAGGAGGGTGATCGTGCGGACCTTCGGCCTCCTGAAGGCCAGGTTTAGGTGTCTGTATATGACAGGTGGATCCCTATTCAACTCATCAAAGAAGGTGTGCCAGATCATCGTGGCCTGCTGTATGCTTCACAACTTGGCTTTGCGACGACAGGTGCCTTTTCTGCAGGAGGATGGTCCAGATGGCGGTGTTGTGGCAGCTGTGGAGCCTGTGGACAGTGATGAGGAGGAAGCAGAGGAAGAAGACATACAGAACAGGGACTCGGTGATCCAGCAATATTTCCAGTGAAACACAGGTGAGAATACATTCCTGACTAATACATGTACTTTTACACTTCTACCTCTATACTGTCTGTCGTTTTCACCCAGTGTATGGTCACTGAGTTGTCACTTTCCCTTACGGTTTCACAGGTGTGGGTCGCAACGTGTCTCATCTGCTTAGATTCTTCATGGACTAGAGCTGTGTGACATAGGTATGTTGACATTACTATTTCAAGAACCTTTTGTCACAGTAATTGCAAATACACTATTTCTAAATCACAGACAGACTCCAGATCTTTTGGTGGTTTAGGTGTGTTTATTTAAATACAAAATATTGGAGGGGGAAGTTAAATGGTGAGGGGTGATGGCGGTGGAGTGTCCATGGCAGAGTCCAGTCTATTAGTCTCACAGGTGCATTGCCCACATGGGCATGGGAAGTGGAGCTGGGGCAGTTTTAATATGGACAGGGTGACAAAGTGGGACAGTGGGATGACAATCAGGGCGGTCTCATTTCTTGGCGGGGGTCTTGGCATCGTGCTCTGTCTTGTTCCTGGATCTCAGGGACCGTTTCCGGGGTGGTTCTCTGTCTGCAGGGGGTGGGGTGCTGGTGTGGTGGTCCTGTGGCGGTGCCTCCTGTCCACTAGCGCTGGCGGAGGTGGTAGGGCAGTTCATCGTCCATGCTAGTGTCAGGGGCCCCTTGTAGTGCCACAGTGTCCCTCCTGGTGTTGAGTACTTCCTTCAGCACCCCTACGATGGTGCCCAGGGCGGAGCTGATGGTTCTGAATTCCTCCCTGAACCCCAAATACTGTTCCTCCTGCATCCGCTGGGTCTCCTGAAACTTGGCCAGTACCGTTGCCATCGTCTCCTGGGAGTGCTGGTATGCTCTCATGATGGAGGAGAGGGCCTCGTGGACAGTGGGTTCCCTTGGCCTGTTCGCCCCCTGTCACACAGCAGCCCTCCCAGTTCCCCTGTGTTCCTGGGCCTCCGTCCCCTGGACCGTGTGCCCATGGCCCCCAGGTCCCTGTTGTTGTTGGGGTGGTGGGTTATCCTGGGTTCCCTGTAGTGGTGGACACACAGCTGATTGACGTGTCCTGGGGACGGAGATATGGGCCCGCTGGGTGGGTGCTGTGCTGGTGTTTCCTGAGGGGGGAAGGTCTGTGGTAGCCTTTGTGAGGGGAACCGACTGTCCCGAGGCCCCCGATGGTCTGGGCTGGTCATCTAGATCCAGGTGGACAGAGGTGCTGTCATCACTGTGGGCCTCTTCTGTGGGTGGAGTGGACATGTCTGGACCCTTCTGTCTGGTGATGTTGGGTAGTGGTCCTGCAGGGGTGGAAAGGCATGATTATTGCATCTGTGTGTGTCATGGTGTGCAATGGGTGGGTGACCGTGTACCCCAGTGCTGGCATTCCTGTGTGTGAGCTTGTGTGATGATGGTTTAGGGGGGTGTATGGGTACGTGCAGTGGGCATGCTTTAGTGATGGGTGTCCATGCGTTGTTTTTGCATTCAGGGCTTGGTCTTGGGATGTGTGGTTTGTGATATTGGTACATTTGTGAGGAGTTGGAGTGATGGGGTGGGGCGAGGGTGGGGGTATGTGATAGCATGCAGGTAGGGTGGGGGATGTAATAGTTAAGAATTGACTTACCAGAGTCCATTCCTCCACCGACTCCTGCAAGGCCCTCAGGATGCAGAATCGCCAAGACCTGCTCCTCCCATGGAGGAGAAGGTGGAGGTCCGCCGCCAGTCCACTGACCTGCCTGGTGGTGTCTTGAGACCACGGAATGCACCTTCCCCCGTAGGTCGTTCCACCTCTCCCTGATGTCCTCCCAATTTCTTGGGTGTTGTCCCACTGCGTTGACTCTGTCGACTATTCTTCGCCATAGCTCCATCTTCCTTGCAATTGAGGTGTGCTGCACCTGTGATCCAAATAGCTGTGGCTCTACCCGGACGATTTCCTCCACCATGACCCTGAGCTCTTCCTCCGAGAACCTGGGCTGTCTTTGCCGTGCCATGGGGTGGTGTAGGTGATGTGTGGGGTGGTGTGTGTGGTGATAAGTGTGGTGATATGTAGTGGGGTGTGGTGATTTGTGCGTGGAAGTTGTGTGGGTGATGGTGTTGTGTGCCTGTGGATGCTAGTTTGTTGATGGTGGTGTCTCTCTCTGGCCTTCTCTCTGTAATTGTGGTCGTAGGGGTTTGTGGGTGATGTGGGTGTGTGTTTTATATTGTATTGGGTGTGTGGGAGTGGTGTGTGTATGTGTATCAGGTGTGTGTATTTCTGTTAGGGTTTGTGCACAGCAAAGAGCATGTCCCCTCTCACTGCACTAGTGGGTTCTGTAATAGCTCCCTTTTAAACTTACTATTGAAAGCCTTTCTTGTTACCTCACCTTCCCCCCCCCTCCAGGCTTCTGTGTATGTTGTTTAATGTGCTGTTTTGTTTACACATTGGGCCTTGCTTTTACCAAGGCTTCTTTAAAACACTCCTCCCTAGGCCATGTGTTAATTCAACTCACTTGTATAATAACTGA
Organism: Pleurodeles waltl; assembly: GCF_031143425.1. Lineage (NCBI taxonomy): Eukaryota > Metazoa > Chordata > Amphibia > Caudata > Salamandridae > Pleurodeles > Pleurodeles waltl. The sequence goes on along the minus strand of NC_090439.1, from coordinate 503,673,495 downwards.
AACTCTGCACACCTTTCAAGAACATGTGCAGCATGTGAGGACCACACCCAGCTCTTCAAACCACACCCAGCTCTGCACACCTTTCAAGAACATGTGCAGCATGTGAGGACCACACCCAGCCCTTCAAACCACACCCAGCTCTTCGAACCACACCCAGCCCTGTCTATAAAAGGCAGCCCCCGAGCCTCACCCAGTGCTTGTGCTCGTCTACCTCCCGCTTACCTGAGACCAGATCCCTCGGCGCTGGCACTCCTGCTCTCTACAGACTTTCATTGGCTTCAATGGGTGCAGCTGCTGGCTCTTCCTTCCTCCGGTTTCCGGTTCCTCCTTGCCTCAGCCTCTCTCCTACAAGCAACCTGCAAAAGAGAAAGAAGACAAGGTTAGACTGATCAGTATCTCTTGCCAGCAACAAGTAAGTGCAAAACTTTTTATTACCTGAAAGAACTTTGACAACAATTTCTGGATTCGTGTATAGACAATTTGAAACAACACACCTTCCACGAACATTGTGATTCAAACTCTTTGTTACAAGAATACTTTGCGGAACTTTGTGAAGCAAACATTTTTTTTTAATGGAACTTTTAAGAATTGAACAGTGGAAACCATTAACAGCAAGACAAACAGTAAATCAAGGACTTGCACAAATTACATGCTGTATTTTGATGTAAAAGTACAGTATTTGTTTTATAATAGATTCTGGAAATATGGGAAAAGTGAGTCTGCTATTGGGAGTTTAGGCTTTAGTTATATTAAGATGAATGTTAGATATTGGTAATTCTGATAACAGTATTTGTTTAATGTTTTAGAAGCTTTACAGCAATAGAAAGCACATCCCAGAGTAGTAACACATTCCAAACCTGGAAACTAGGGACCAGGATCCAAGAGGTACTTTTAGAAGAGAATTTCTAATAAATAAAGGGATAGTCAGGAACCCATTTAGGAATAGGTTGTACTTATCTGTTCTTTGTTTATGTTTCATTAGGCACCAGTTTCTACAGAAGTCAGAAAGGGACGCAGATTTGTGCAGCACTTCAACAGTGGAAACGCAAGAACGGTGTTGTCTCTCTTTTTTTATTTTATCCACTTACCCCCTTCCCTTGAGCTTCTGTTCTTAGTGCACTGTTTTAAAAACTAGTGTGCTGGAACAAGCAGTTTCAGGGTGGGGTCGGATTGTCTTCAACCTCCATCAGAACTGAACAAGGACTCAGGTGAGCTGGGCTTTGACAGAAGCACAAGCCTTAAAAAATATATATATTTCAGTTCTGGTGGACGATGAATACCGGGGAAGTAATAGAGGGCATTGACGTCACGGATATGGCGCAGGCCCCAAATGAGGACTTGGCTCATAATGAATCAGTGTCTGGCATCTTGCAACATATGCAAGAGGAAATAGAGAGATTAAAGATGGAGAATACCTCTTTAAAACAGGATTTAAGCAGGTATAAATTTAGGGGATCTCAGTGGAACACAGCTTTTACGCCTTTGTTTAAACCCTCCTCAGAGACAGGGGCACCATCAAAACATACAACTTTGCCTCCCCCAGTTGAGGTTACTGTTAATGTTCCTAATGCTGTGCCCTTAGCAGCACCTGAACGTTTTCATGGAGATAGTAACAAATTCCATGTTTTTATCAATCAATGTCAATTACACTTCGTTTGTAAGTCACAACAATTCCCTACTGATGCTACGAAAGTGGCATTCGTCTTGTCTTATTTGGGTGGCACAGCAGCCAATTGGTCAATTCCTTTCGTGGAGAGAGATGATCCCATCCTCCATAATTGGAATCAATTTAAACGTACCATGACCAGCCTTTTTGCAAAACACACTTTCATGCAGGCAAGTGATAATGAGCTTTTAAATCTTAAACAAGGTAACAAGGATTTATTGACCTATCTTACTAGTTTTAATCTTTTACGCACCGAGACACAGTGGCCAGAAGAAAAGCGTGTCTCCCTTTTTTATAAAGGTTTGAGAGACGAGTTAAAAGACGCGCTGGCTCATATCGTTGATTTGCCAGAAGACTATTCGGACTTTGTAGATTTAGTTGTGAAATTAGAACATAGACTAGGAGAAAGAAAGGGAGATAAATACAAACTGGAATCACGGTTAACTTTTATTAGACACGAGAAGAAAGACCCAGATAATAAACTCCCTGAACCTGAGCCTATGCAAATAGGGACACTCAGAGGTCCACTCACATCAGAGGAAAAAGAAAGAAGGAGAAAACTTCAATTATGTTTATATTGTGGCAGGGCGGGTCACTTTGCCAGAGAATGTCCAGTAAAGACTAAAACTCCACGAAAGGGTGCTGTTTCCTCCACCTCCTCAACTGAATCGGGAAACGATTAAGCTCGACAAGGGGAGAGGTTACTTGTTCGAGAAAACATCTTAATAAAACCTCTAATGCTGCAGCCTTCATGGTACCGCACATACCTAGACATTTCATAATTCAGGTAGTTTTAATTGTTACTACCCAAGTGAGGCATTCTCTCCCTGTCCTACTGGACTCAGGCGCGATAGGAAATTTTGTGGATAATAAGTTAGCCGAAAACGTAGGACTTCCTATGTGCCTAAAGCCTTGTCCAGAAGCAGTATGTGCAGTGGATGGGTCTGAATTGACCTCTGGATTAATCACAAAACAAACAAGTCCACTTGTTATGGTCTGTCAGAACGGGCACACAGAGGTGATTAGCTTTGATCTGATAGATACTCCTAATTTTGGTTTGATTCTCTGGGTACCCTGGTTAACAACTCATAACCCAAAAATTGATTGGGTGAATAGAACTGTTACTTTGGATTCCTCTTTCTGTAGAACCAATTGCTATCAAGAAGCAGGTACAGAACAGAGCACAGTATTACACTGTGCTAGTCTTACACAAGATGAACCAAGTCTCCCTCCTGAATATTCTGACTTTAAAGACGTCTTTGATCCAGTAAAGGCTAGTGTGCTGCCTCCACATCGGTCTTATGACTGTCGTATAGATCTTATCCCAGGGGCCCCTTTACCTAATAACAGAGTATATGCTTTGACTGATGAAGAAACCAAATACTTAAGAACCTACCTAGATGACCTACTACAGTCTGGGTTCATCCGTCATTCCACATCTCCGGTGTCATCTCCACTCTTTTTTATCGCGAAGCCGGATAAATCCCTGCGCGCGTGTATCGATTATAGAGGACTAAATAAGGCTACAATAAAGAATAAATATCCTCTTCCTCTAATACCTGTGTTGTTGGATCAATTAAGACATTCTACTGTATACACTAAACTAGATCTGCGGGGAGCTTACCACCTGGTCCGAGTAAAAGAGGGGGATGAGTGGAAGACAGCTTTCAAGACAAAGTTTGGTTTATTTGAGTACACAGTAATGCCCTTTGGGTTATGTAATGCCCCTGCGGCCTTTCAGTTCTTTATAAATGAGGTCCTACACAAATTCCTGGACGTTTGTGTCATAGTATACATAGACGACATCTTCATTTACTCTAAGAACTCAGAAGAACATACCCAACATGTTCGTGCAGTATTATCAAAGTTAAAAGAAAATCATCTTTTTGCTAAGTTAGAAAAGTGTACTTTTAATGTCAGCAAGGTGGACTTTTTAGGATACGGCCTGTCACCTCAAGGAATAACTATGGATGTAAAGAAAATCAGTGCTATTGCTGATTGGCCAGAACCATCCTCTGTAAAAGATATTCAGAAATTTCTGGGTTTCGCCAATTTTTATAGGAGGTTTATTGCACATTTTGCAGACATTGCGGCCCCAATAACTACCTTGTTGCGGAAAGGGCAACGATTTCTTTGGACTGATGAGGCGGCACACGCCTTTCAACTCCTAAAACAAAAATTCACTTCAGCCCCAATTCTGAAACATCCTGATCCTGACTTGCCCTTTTTTGTTGAAGCGGATGCTTCACAAGTAGCTTTAGGAGGAGTTCTCTCTCAACGAGATGCAGTAGATGGCCAGTTACATCCTATAGCCTTCTATTCCAAAAAATTATTACCAGCTGAACAAAATTACACAGTGGCTGAAAGGGAACTACTAGCTATCAAAGTAGCCTTTTCAGAATGGAGGCACCATTTAATGGGAGCCAAGTACCCAGTTACAATCTTTTCTGACCATAGGAACCTACAGTTTTTTGGATCACTTAAAGCACTAACACCACGTCAGATGCGCTGGTTAATTTTTTTTAGCACATTTGACTTTGTAATAACCTATAGACCAGGTGCACAACAAATTCAATCTGATGTGTTATCTAGATACGGACATACCTCAGACATGAAACAAGATAAAATAGGAGAACCCATTATTCCTCCCCAAAAGTTTTTGGCACCAGTACAACAGAAGGATTTCATCACAGATCTATATAATGCACACATGAAAATAGCATCTCAGGATTGGTTAAAGGATTCCCATAACACAATACAACGAGGTTTATTGTATCACGACAACATGCTGTTAGTGCCCACCTCTGAATTACAAACACAGGTGATAATGTGGCATCACGCCTCACCGTTGGCAGGTCATCCTGGTTGGGTAAAAACCCTGGAAAATGTGCAAAAACACTTTTGGTGGGACACTATAAGAAAGGACATTAAGCAATTTGTCACTACCTGTCCAATTTGTGCAAGACATAAATCTTCTCATAAGGCCCCTGACGGCTTGTTAATGCCAATGCCAACACCCAAACAACCTTGGCACACTGTGAGCGTAGACTTTATTGTAGGTTTACCACCTGTAAAATCTTTCACAACAGTGTTGGTTATAGTGGATTTTTTATCTAAAATGGCACATTTTGTACCATTACGGAAATTACCCACGGCGGCAGAATTTGCCGATATTTTTATAAGGGAAATTGTGCGTTTACATGGTTTGCCAAGCAAAGTGGTGTCAGACCGAGGGAGCCAGTTCAACTCTAGATTTTGGAAAAAATTATGTGAAAAACTGAAAATAGATGTGGCATTATCCACTGCTTTCCACCCAGAGACAGATGGACAGACTGAACGACTGAACCAAACCTTACTTCAAACGCTACGTTGTTTATTGGCTGATTATTCTAGTGAATGGCTCTCCCTGTAGCGGAGTTTGTTTATAATAATACTGAGCATTCAGCTCTACTTTGCTCACCATTCTATTTCTTGCAGGGGTATCATCCAAGAGCTATACCCATTTTGTTAGAAGATTCCCTGTTACCTACAGTAACGGATAGACTAACGAGGTTAGGTGACATACAAGACAAAGCCAGGAAACATTTATTAAAGTACAAGGAAAGCATGAAAAGACAAGCAGACAAACACAGATCTGAGGCCCCAATGTATAAAATTGGTGACAAGGTATGGCTCTCCACAAAGAACCTAAACATAGAGGGATCCCGAAAGCTGCAACCACGTTTCATTGGACCCTTTAGTATAACTGCCATAGTAAACCCGGTAACAGTAAAATTAGATTTACCAAAAGACTATCCAGTACATACTATATTCCATGTGTCCTTGCTTAAGCCGTACAACCCAAAAACCCGACCTGAACCACCACCTCCACCCATACCAATTAAGGGAAATCTAGAATATGAAGTGAAAAGCATAAAAGACTCAAAAAGAATTAGTGGACGTCTGTTTTATTTAGTAGAATGGAAAGGATATGATGAATCTGAGAATTCATGGGAACCAGCATCATATGTACATGCCCCACAGCTGATTAGACGGTTTTATTTGAAAAATCCAGGAAAAACCCGTCCTGTAGGAGGGCCTTTGAGGGGGGCAACTGTTAGGGTTTGTGCACAGCAAAGAGCATGTCCCCTCTCACTGCACTAGTGGGTTCTGTAATAGCTCCCTTTTAAACTTACTATTGAAAGCCTTTCTTGTTATCTCACCTTCCCCCCCCCCCCAGGCTTCTGTGTATGTTGTTTAATGTGCTGGTTTGTTTACACATTGGGCCTTGCTTTTACCAAGGCTTCTTTAAAACACTCCTCCCTAGGCCATGTGTTAATTCAACTCACTTGTGTAATAACTGAAACTCTGCACACCTTTCAAGAACATGTGCAGCATGTGAGGACCACACCCAGCTCTTCAAACCACACCCAGCTCTGCACACCTTTCAAGAACATGTGCAGCATGTGAGGACCACACCCAGCCCTTCAAACCACACCCAGCTCTTCGAACCACACCCAGCCCTGTCTATAAAAGGCAGCCCCCGAGCCTCACCCAGTGCTTGTGCTCGTCTACCTCCCGCTTACCTGAGACCAGATCCCTCGGCGCTGGCACTCCTGCTCTCTACAGACTTTCATTGGCTTCAATGGGTGCAGCTGCTGGCTCTTCCTTCCTCCGGTTTCCGGTTCCTCCTTGCCTCAGCCTCTCTCCTACAAGCAACCTGCAAAAGAGAAAGAAGACAAGGTTAGACTGATCAGTATCTCTTGCCAGCAACAAGTAAGTGCAAAACTTTTTATTACCTGAAAGAACTTTGACAACAATTTCTGGATTCGTGTATAGACAATTTGAAACAAGACACCTTCCACGAACATTGTGATTCAAACTCTTTGTTACAAGAATACTTTGCGGAACTTTGTGAAGCAAACATTTTTTTTTTATGGAACTTTTAAGAATTGAACAGTGGAAACCATTAACAGCAAGACAAACAGTAAATCAAGGACTTGCACAAATTACATGCTGTATTTTGATGTAAAAGTACAGTATTTGTTTTATAATAGATTCTGGAAATATGGGAAAAGTGAGTCTGCTATTGGGAGTTTAGGCTTTAGTTATATTAAGATGAATGTTAGATATTGGTAATTCTGATAACAGTATTTGTTTAATGTTTTAGAAGCTTTACAGCAATAGAAAGCACATCCCAGAGTAGTAACACATTCCAAACCTGGAAACTAGAGACCAGGATCCAAGAGGTACTTTTAGAAGAGAATTTCTAATAAATAAAGGGATAGTCAGGAACCCATTTAGGAATAGGTTGTACTTATCTGTTCTTTGTTTATGTTTCATTAGGCACCAGTTTCTACAGAAGTCAGAAAGGGCCGCAGATTTGTGCAGCACTTCAACAGTGGAAACGCAAGAACGGTGTTGTCTCTCTTTTTTTATTTTATCCACTTCCCCCCTTCCCTTGAGCTTCTGTTCTTAGTGCACTGTTTTAAAAACTAGTGTGCTGGAACAAGCAGTTTCAGGGTGGGGTCGGATTGTCTTCAACCTCCATCAGAACTGAACAAGGACTCAGGTGAGCTGGGCTTTGACAATTTTGAATTGTCCAATGTGGTGGTGTTTTGGAGATGTGTGTGTATTTTGAGTGCGGCGGTGTGTACCGTCAATGGAATACCGCGGTTGAAAGACCGCCACTTGGATTCGTGTGTCGTGATAGTGTGGGCGTATTTCTGTTGGCGTGTCAGTGGAGGTTTTGTTTTCGCCAGTTTAACACTGACCTTTGGTGTGGCAGACTTGTGTGGGTTTCTCAATTTTGTCAGATTCCGAGATGTGGGTCATAATAGCTGTGGTGTATTTCTGCGGCCGCGGCGGTGTGTTGGCGGTCTTCTGCACGGCGGCAAGCGGCTTTTACCGCCAATGTTGTAATGACCCCCATAATTTGTTATGAGTGATGGAAAACGTGGGGTAAAAAGCAGGGTGAGGGCACGTTATAGTTGCCTTAGGGCACGAGCTATAGTTTCTATGGATAAGTATAACTATAGCTGCTGAATTTCTATGGTTTTGAGTGTGTAAAATATGAACCCCTCCCCCTTTTTCTTCAGGGCCAGCCCTGTGGATGGCAGTCCCCAGGCCCAAATCAGCCAACGGATGGGGGCACACAGTGGAAGGGACTGTGCACCAGTTTATTAGTGCTTTCAGTTGCTTATTTTTGCATTTGGTTGATAATCTAGTTCTAATGAGGTGAAATAGTTCCCTTGACAGTATTGCCATGGTTGCAATTCAAATATAATGAGATCATACTATAGAAAAGTGCTGTATTATGCCTCATAATTTGCCTTTTCATACTGAATAATTTGGTCATTGCTGCTGCATAATTTGTTGCTCTCATGCCACATTATTACATTGATCCCAGTGATACCACTCGAGTTCCACAAGGATAATGCCTGTGCCTAAAGTTGCAAGGGCTACTATGTGATTGTGTGCTTTTTGAGCTCAAAAGTAGATTTGTAGCTTTGGGGAATTACTTTGATACTGGCAAATGCCCAGCAGCTCCCCCAACAATAAAGTTTTGGGTAAGCCATGTTAAAAGTATGCTGTGATATTGGGTATATGTCAAGGTGAAGTAATACTGTGTCTTTTTTTGTCTTTTTTTGTGTCTTTGGAGGTCCTGCACATTCAGGAAAATATAAGGTAAGTTAACTATGTGTTTATTTACTGTTGCACACATCATACACACACCGACTGATTTAGAACAACATTTCTGTCTTCTACATAGGACAGTGTTTTAGAAGGACGGTTTCAGCAAGTCAGCAGAGATGGCGTCTCTGTGGATGACTGCTTTCCAGGCCCTACCTCAGGTTATGGAGAACAGCTCTGAGGCAGGATCAGAGATTGAAACTGCAAATACTGAGACAGCATCTGAGGGAGAAGAAAATGAGCATAATCTTCCAGTGATTCTGAGGGACACGATGGTGGGGTTGTGTTGTCCCTTCATAAGCACAGCCTGTGCAGCAGGGACATTGTAGCAGGTTAGACCAACCCAGAGAGCAGGCACATGTGGCGGCAAGCACAGACAGAGTGCTCTCTTGGCAGCCCTCCAATTTAGTTCAGGCCCAAATTCCACCTTTCACTGGTTGTCAGGATTTGGAACCAGCACGGTCGCAAACGCGGTCGCACAATTTGGAGCGGTTCCAGCAATGCCCCCCATGCAGATCTCCTGAAAAAGGTTCGCTTATGTGGTGCCATCTCTTACCACAGATCGCGCTCTACTAGTCATCTATGTGGAAAGTCTCATCTGCCTGGAGGCAGTACTCGATGGTGGTTGCATTGCCCCCATTTAAAAGCACTGTCATTTACTGGGACTTCAATTCCCAGAAGCCTCCAGCGGTAGCCATTTCTAGGGTGTGGCTGCTCTATAAATACCAGCCACACCCAGGTTCCAGAGCTTACTATTTTGGAACCTTCCTTTTCGGTAAGATCATCGTTGGATTCCTGTGTTAGCGAGTTGGACTAACTCGCTCCCGGTGAGTTCGTTCCGACGGGGCTTCCCAGCCGGCCTTTTCAAGTTCTTTGTCGACTAAAGATACTTTGTTTCCGCTTCTACTTTGATCTGCTGAGACGAGTGGCTTGTTGATACTTAGTTTCCGCTTCTCCTATGATTTAGGAGATTAGCGGTTTCATTGGAGACAATAACTATCGAGGATACTTTCATTTTGTTTCATGAATATTCTGCTGCAATTACTTGGCGATAACTTTCATTATAAAGGTTGTGAGGTTAACCATTTATTATCGGACTCAGAAGTTGAGAATGCGTGTGTGTGCGTGTGTACTTTTGAAGAAATCATGGGACGTTGTTGAATGTTTGTTTGAACTATATTTTGCACATTAAGAAGATTGCAAATTACTTCTGAAAGAAAAAAACGAATGTTATTTTGTGTCTAAGTTGCTAATTTGGTTTCCGCTAAAGGAAGGATTGCTTTATTCCTTTTGAGCTTCTGGCATACGCTTTTGACAACAATGTTTGGTGATTATAATTTACAATAATGTTTTTTTGGTCTGGAGTGTCATTATTTGGATTTCTTTCCATCTCTAGGAAATGTTGATTTATTGCAGTTAAATTGTTAATACTAAAACAAGCAAGAGTGCTCCACTGGAGGACGTTCTTGAACTTTGTTTTCTTTGCAAATAATAATCTTCCTTTTCAGATCTCCCGCCTAGCTGTTCCCTTCCTATTCTCCCTTCCCCCGCCTGGCCACTCCAATCATCAGCGCTATAACGGCATCTGAGTTGGTGTTGCCGGGAGGTGGGCCCTTGATCAGCGACGTGCAGATCCCGAGGAATTGGGCTGTGACACTGGTGATGCTGGTTGGAAAGTCGATACAGCCACTTTTTTGCCAGTTGACTATGTACATCTCTTTTTGGATGTTGGCTTCCTTGAGCAAATTGTGCAGTAAACAAATGTGCATGCCAAACTATTTCTGAGGGAGCATGGAGGCACTCTTTTTTTGGGCCTCATGCTCAAAAAGGGACTAGTGCAGAAACCAACCTTGCAGTCCTACTGGTCTGCTCGCACAGTTTGGGTAACCCCGATCTTCGCACCGTAAATGGGTAGAGATTGTTTTTTGCTATTGCAGCATATGATTCATTTCAATGACAATTCTGCTGCATTGCCCTGGGACCATCAATACCATGACAGGTTTTCAAAATTTGACCTGGTTGTGGAACATTTATATGTCAGGTTACCAAAGGCTTATACTCTTGGAAAGAATACAGCCATCGATGTGTCCTTGATCCTTTACAAAGGCAGGCAGTACATTGTGAGCAAAAGAGTTCGCCATAGCATCAAGTTGTACATGGTGTGTGAGAGCTCTACTGGCTATGTGTACAGCTTGAGAGTGTAATCAGTGAAGGACTCCCTTCTAAACCCTGCAGGTTGCCCTCCCATGCTAGGAGTCACAGGAAAGATTGTATTGGAGCTTGTCCATCCACTCCTTCACAAAGGTTATAACCTTTATGTGGGCAATTTCTATATGGGAGTACAGCTGTTCAGTGAGCTGTACAAGCTGGCATTGTGGCATGTGGTACCATTTGTTGTTGCCACAAAGGATTCCTGCAGGAGCATGTATGTAAGAAGCTCCAGAAATCCCATAGCACTGCTTTGCATTCCAACAAACTGCTCTCTGTCACATTCTCTGATAGGCATGATGTGTACATGCTCACTGCAATTCATGGTGAGAGCATTTCCTCCATCACGGTTTGAGGTCAGATGGCCGAAGTTCACAAGCCCACCTGTATACTTAATTACAACAAGTACATGGGCAGAGTGGATAAGCACGACCAGGTTCTTTATCCATACAATGCGAGTCATAAAATTTGCATTTGGTATACAAAACTGTGTACCCACCTGATCCAGATGGCAACATACAATGCCTATGTTATCTATTGTCAGACAACCACAGGTGGACTCATATCTTTCCTTGACTTTCAGTTGTCCATCATTGAAAGTCTTACTGGTACAGAAGCTGTAGCCTCCACTTAATTTGCTCTAAAGGATGTGGCAAGGCTGTAGGATCAACACTTTGTTGATAGTATTCATGAAACTATGATGTGCATCTCCGACCCGGCGGTCCGCACATGACCGCCAGTGGTATAATGAGCCAGCCTACCGCCATGGTTTTTGCGGTGGTACCACCACCACGAAAACCATTGCGGTAGGGCTACCGGTGACAGGGAATTCCTTCTCTGTCACCGGAAGAAGGCTCCTCCACCCCACCCAGTAATCACCTAACCACCCCACACCTTTCCCCCCACCCCCCTGGAATCACAATGCCACCCCCGCCCCCTAGAATCACAGCACCCCCCTGAACCTCCCACCCCCTCCCCGCAATCAGGCACACACACACCCACGCGCACCACACATGCGCCCATGCACCACCACTTCGATACAAGCATTCACTCACAATCATCCATACATGCATTCACTCACACTCATCCATCCATCCACTCATTCACTCACACATACTCACACGCATACACACTGACATGCAGACACACACTCACTGTAACATTCATACACGCATTCACTCACATGCATACAACTACGCATACACCACAACACTTAGACGCATACACACACACACACATTCATACACACACGTAGACACCACACCCCCTCCCCTGACGGACGCCTGACTTACCTTGTCCGATGAGGAGGTCATTCGGCAGGGAGCGGGAAGGGGTGATGCTACCGCCAGCAGATGGAAGCAGGCTGCGAGCACACAAAATAGGGAAAATGGGCTACATCTCTGAAAAATGCCAAAACTGTGGTACAAAATTAGGTTTGATTCCACTCTGCATGTTCGTGAAAGTTGGGAAGATGGTGACTTTGGTGCAACAAGGCGTTCGTTGATGTCATTTTTAGGAAAAAAGACACTTTTATCTGGAGCACTTTTTTCCTATTTTTCTAAAATAAACTCATAATGTAGCTATATTTTACCTAATTTCTCAGTCCCCTCCAGCGGAATCCACAAACCCTGGTTCCTTCAGAATCCCCAGGATGTTGGGAAAAAAGGCATGGATACCTTAGTGGAAAAAAGTTATGGATCCCTAAGCACAAACTACCCCAAATAGCCAAAAAAAAGCTAAGCACTGGGGGTGGCAGTGGGGTTTGAAGGCTCAGCAACTAAGGGGTTAAGGGCAGCTGCGATGTCAAAGTATTTATAGTCAAGGGAAAGTAAATTTTTTTATAACCTGATGAGCTGAATAAGTAGGAGGTGAAAAGGGGTATGCAATTGGGCCCACACTGCCAACCAGGTAGATAACTCAGTATACTGGTCTCTGGCTGAAATCCCCCCCCCCCGCCCTCTTTGGTAGCAGAGGAATAATGAAGCAATGTAGCTTATCTCTGTTGTGATAGGAGAATCCCACCATGCAGTATCATAACTAATCACTTTACAGACCTGAGCAGGCTTAGAG